>NC_091450.1:7482058-7838204 GCF_964237555.1 Oryctolagus cuniculus | reverse complement strand
ATAAATTTTTCTTACATAAATGATAACATAATATATATTACGTACTTTGCTTTCTCCCTATCAATATATCTTGAGGTTCTTTTCCATATTGTTACACAAAGATTTCCTCATTCTGTATTACAGCTGCATAACATATGTTGTAAGTTATTTATGTTCTGATTATGCACCATCATAAATTTATTTACGTAGTCTTTTGTTGCTTTTACAGTGTTTCTGCAAATTATCTCATATGTGAGGTGCATTGCATACAAGCACAGGTAACAGAATCACTGGGAACAACTCTGACATCTTGCTATGTCAGCCACTATCAGTTGTACTGTACATTACCACACATTTGAATAACAGTGTAGCTGAGTTTGCAAATCATTAACATAAAAGTTATCTCTAAGGGATTCCAGATGCTTCCTATGTAGGAGTATCACTTTCCCCCAAAGTGTCCCAAATACATTTTCTTCTAGAGGTGAGCCAAAGGAGCTAGGATGTGCCCAACCAGTGGCTCAGGTTATGGCCCTGTGGAAATGCGTCACATGGGTGTGCAACGCTTCAGGTGTGTGGGGTAACAATCTCTGGCCAACAAGCACAAGTCAGCCTCAACACCTGGAAAAGGATCCCCACCTTTCGGGCAGGAGCCAGGAGGTCTGAGGAGGTCAGAGGTCTGAGGAGAAGAGGACAACGGTGGTGGTGGTGGTACATTGAGGTTTTGCAAGCAACGTGTGATGTGGGGTGGCTGCAAGTAACTCCGCAGTTGCAGGCTTGACCGGCGAGTCACCATTTTCAAAGCAGTTTCCCACACACCCTCTCTGGCCCTCACCAGAATCCACCCTCCTGGGCCCTTCCCCTGCAGGGCCCCTCTGCTCTGTGCCCTCTGACTCGAACCCAGGGCCCCAGCTCCTTTGATTAAGGCCTTGCCCGGAGAAGATGAGACAAAGTCAGGCGGAATCTGAGGTTCCCTGACGGACGGACGTGGCCAGGACCGCACAGGGGCGGGAGAGGCAGGGCCAGGCAGAGAGGCAAGTCTGGGAGGACTTGCTGGAAGACGGAGGAGAGGAGACAGATCTTTCCCAGACGCAGGAAACTGGATGTAGGAAGGCACCGGGCGCGAGACAGCAGCTGTTCCGGAACAGCATGCTGAGGTCAGGGCTGGTGGAGGAGAGGCAGCCCCAAGTAGGGCAGCGGCGGTGAGCCTGCTCCCAGCACTCAGGGCTCCGAAGGCCAGGAGAACACTACACGGCACCCTGGAGTCGCCGGGAGCCCTTAGTGATTTTATAGTTTGTATTTTGCAGAGCTGATGGTCACCAAGGACTTGGATTCCAGAAAGAAAGAAAGAAAGAAAGAGAGAGAGAAAGAGAGAAAGAGAGAAAGAGAGAAAGAGAGAAAGAGAGAAAGAGAGAGAGAGAGAGAAAGAAAGAAAGAAAGAAAGAAAGAAAGAAAGAAAGAAAGAAAGAAAGAAAGAAAGAAAGAAAGAAAAGCCTAGACAGCAGCAGGAGGGAACCAGGCCCCTAATCTCGCTAGCAGACGTTGCAAAGCGGGGCCCACTGGCCAGATCTGTTCCCAGAGCGTGTCCCATGTGGCCCATTCCGTATTTCTGAATTTTGGGAGATGGGTTGCCCATGTGTACAAGTTGGAAGATTTTTATGTTTAAAATTTGCGGCTCTCTGGAAATCTCGACCGCCCAGCTCCAGAACAGCCTGCCGGGTCACCTGCACGGCTCCCCGCTGGTCCCACACTGCACGTGCGGGAGGGTGCGACCCCCACTCTAGAAACCCTGGACGGAGAGAACCGACTGATGGAAGGCACACAGGCATGGGGAGGGGGCTTGGCGTGCTGCAGGGCTGAGGCTGGGGACCCGTGAGAGTACAGGCAGCCTCCCCTCGTCTCATCCCTGCCCCCCCAACCACCCCGCTGGCATCCAGGCCCCCGACTCCCCTTTGTGCCCTCCCGCCCGCCGGCGGCGGCACTATGCACCCGGGCTGCACCCTTTAACTTGGGCTTTCAGCAAAGGGAGCGAGGCCGCCCGAGCCGGAGGTGACCTCGAGGCCTCGGTGCCCCGCGTCTTCCCCGGTTTTGCAGGCTCTCTGGAAGGGAGAAAGGAAAGGTGACAGCATGGACAGACAGACAAAGGACAGGCGGGATGGATGGCTGCGCGACCGCATGTGGGGGTGTCACAGACAGGCTCCGCCTCACAGTCTGGGGCCGTCTGGTCCCTCGGGGGCCAGGCAGCTGCGCCAGGTGACCCTCTCCAACCTCGTTCTCTCCCCCTCGAGGGCTCTGACCTAAAAAACACCGCGGTAGGAGGCGAGAGGGAGCGCGCCCGCGGGCGCTAGGACCCGGCGCGGCCGGAAGGCGGGGTGCGGGCGGCCGAGCGGAGAATCTGCGCCGGGCGGCGGGCGCGCGCGCGGGGCGGACAAAGGGGCGGGCGGCGGCGGCGCGCGAGCCGGAAGGCGGAGCCGCGAGCCGGGCGGGCAGGTGCGCGCGGGCCGGAGGGCGGAGCCGCCATGCCGCGATGGAGCGCAGCCCGGGCGGGCGCCGGGGCCGGGGCCCGAGCGCCGGGCGCAGCGCGAGCCGGAGCCGCAGCCACAGCCCGGGCCAGGCCGGGGTCCGGGAGCGCAGGGCCGGGCTGCTCGTAGCGGCGGCGACGGAGCCCCCCAGCGGCTGAGGGGCTTCCTCCCAGCTCCCGTTGGTGGCCGGGACGCAGCAAGCCCCCGCAGCCCCGGGGAGGTCGGGGACCCCCCCTCCTCCCGCCGCCACCACCTCCAGGATCCAGCGAACCCCAGGAAAGCGAGGGGCACCCCCCCGGATCGAGCACAGAGAGACTCCCCAGCGGGGAAGAGCGGAGGCTTTCCGTGTGTTCGGAAGACAGCGACCCCCCTACGGTACTGCAAAGACTCCCCATCTTCCAGCTGAGCCCCCCCAAGACCTGGAACGCAGTGTTCCCCCGGCCAGTGGTTGCGGGAACCCCCCACCCAAGAACCAGGTCATTACAACTCCACACCTCAAGACACGAAGACCCAGCTCAGAACGTCCCTAGGTCGGGGGACCCTGCCCCCCAACTCCGGCACACGGAGATCCCAGCCCTAGGGACAGCCAGAGACACCCCTCACCAGCAGGAAGCCTCGGACACCCCACCCCTCCGCAAAAGCCCCAGGACTGGGGTGCCCGAGCCCCTTGCGGCGGCCCTTCGAATCCCGGCCCGTGACCGTGGCGCCCTGAGCCCCCCCGGGCCGGGCTGACGAAGACCGAGACGGCGCCCAGACCCCCCGCCGCGGCGTCCCCGCGGCCCCAGCCCAGGTAAGCCGGGCCCAGGTGAGGGGCGGCAGGTGAGTGGCCACCGAGGTCCCTCCAGCCCTGCAGGTGGGGAAGGAAGTGTTGGGTGCGCGCCCCCCCCTAGCGTCGCCATGGAGCCGAGGCTGAAGGACGTCTCTTTGTGTCTCGCTTGGAGGAGCCGCCCCCTCCTCCTCTCCCTTCCCCCACCCCACCCCACCCCCGAGCGCTGAGGTTTAGGCACAGCTTCCCGACCCTAGGGCGGGGGAGGGGGGGCGCGGGGGGGGGAAGCCCCCTGTGCCAAAGGTGGGGGGAGTCGGTGCCGGGTCTCCCCCCCAACCCACCTAGAAAAAAACCTGGGCCTCCAGTGTTGGCCCTAGGTCCTGGTGGCGTGCCAGCCCCTCCCCCCATGGCCAGGCTGAGTTCCTCACCCAAGTCTCCCCACCCCAAGGAATTGTGGGGGTGTCCACAGGTGAGGGGGCCTGCAGTAGGTGGCCCTGGTGATGACTCGGGTTTTGTCTGTGAGAGGGGTGGGAAGGGGTGTGTTTGGGAAAGCAAATGGGACTCCCTGGCTCCCAGGCCGTGGTGGGGGGAGCTCACTGGGCAGTACTTTGTGGTTCCTGCGGGACAGGGAGGGGCAGGCCCTCCCCAGAGTGAGGCACTAGTTTCGGGGGGAGGGGCCATGATCTAGATTAGGATCCTCTAGGGGTCAGGGCACCTTCCTTTCCCCAGATGGGGTAGGGACACCAAGCCCCACCATAAGCCTTCCCTCCTCCCCTCCCCCACTCCCGACTTGCAGAAGTCTCAGCACCAACCGTCAGGAGGGCTGGGTCCCAGGTGTCCTCCACGGCCCAGGGGCCCTGCCAGGCTCTCGCATCTGCTTTGCAAGCGGGATACAAAGCAGGACAGTGCAGCCGGCCTGCAGCTCCTAGGGCAGCTAAGAGGCCTGAGTGGTGTGGCGCCCTGGGATTCTAGAGCAGAGAAGGGCTGGACCCTGCTGAGGGTGCGCGCTCTGGGCTGCCGGGACGTCCTCCAGCTCTTCCCTCCCCAGCCTGCTGCGGGCGAGCCGTGGTGCTGGACCCCATCTGGTGGGGGAGCACACAGAAGCTCGGGGAGGCAGGCAGCCCCACCAGTGGTGACTTTGTGGGTTTAGGAAGCTCTCCGTGAGTGTCTGAAGAGCCACAGACTGCAGTCAGGGGTCCTGTTCCTCTGACCGACCCGCAGAGCCCTGGGCTGGCCTCAGTGTGCCCAGACTAACTGAGGAGGACCTGGTCAGGCCCAACTGACCAGTCCTCAACCCTCCACCCAAAGCCCCTGAGCCCCATCCTCCTGCAGACTGGGGTGGGGGTGGTGGTTGAGTGGGGTAGTGGGGCAGCTGATGCCTCTGCTCCTGGTTCCCCCAAGGCAGGGCCCCGCGCCCCCACCTGCTGCTGGCCTTGACCCAAGGGCAGGAGAGTGCAGGTGCAGCGGCAGGGTCAGGACAGTTGAGGCATCTGCCCTCGGCGCAGCCAGCCACCCTGAAGGCTGGGTGACCTTGGGCAGGCAGATGGTGGGAGCCACTTAACCCTGCGGCCGCTGGGGCAGAGGGAGATCAAAGCTAGACCCCAGAAGCACCCAGGAGTGTCGCCACCTGTCTGTGGAGGAGCTCATGACCCTTTCCCATCCCCCCATCCCCCCTGCCATGGGGGGCGATCCCAGGGGCTTGTCACCCACCCCACAGGCAAGGGAGCCGAACCATAGACTGAAGGACAGAGGTCTGAGTCCCTGTGCCCAGGGAAGCTGCAGAGAGCCAGCCCTCGCCTCCTCTCTAACCTGCACTGGCTGCCCATTGAGTCGCAGTGAAGTAGCTCAGCTGTCCCAGCCCACTGCAGTCTGGCGACGGCTGTCACCCTCTGTCCCCTGACCTGAGAAGCCCCTCCTGCCTCCCCTTCCCCTCTGGATCTGACCTGGGCTGGCGCCCGGTAGAAAGCTGAACTGGACTGCATCGGTGGCTTGGAGACAGTGGTGCGTGTCTCCGTGTGCTGCGACGGTCTGTCTCCACGTCGGGACCCTGAGCTCCAAAAAGCCAGGGCTGTCTCGTCCCCACACGGCCAAGACATTGTCCCACAGTCCGGCGCCTCGTCCAGCACATGGGACCAGCTGCAGCCCCGTCGCGGGTTCTGTTGGCCCAGTGTATTTGAAACGTTGGCCTTTGTCGGTGGTGCTAAAACAAGGTTAGGAGAGTTCATGTGCAGATACTGGTGTTCAGGAAAACAAGGTGATATGGCCATCCCAGGCCTTCCTCAAGGGGACACAGGCCTCCAGCTCGCCCCAGGCCCCACCAGGCCTGCCCACTCCTCAAGATGACCTGCCGGCCCCTCTGCTGGCCTCTGGTTTGCAGGCCCAGGACGGAGGCCAGGAAAAGTGTTTGCTTAGCGGGTGAACTTTGTCTGTGTGTGTTCTGCTTAGCGGGTGGCCAAGTTGGAACAGGCACAGGACAGGGTCCCTGGGGAGGGGGAGAGGGTGGGGGTAGGGCTCCTTCTGGCTGAGCGGCTAAGGGGGCCTGAACTTCTGCAGCCTGGCCCTGTGCTGGAGGCTCTCGGCACGAACCGCTCTTTCCCACCAGGAGCGGACGTTCAAGATCCCAGGCCCAGGTCTTGCTGAGGTCTCTGGGCTTGGGTTACTCGTGGGCCCAGCAAAGAAGTGGATGAAAGCGTCTCTGGACTGCGAGCCGCCTCCTTAGGCTGACTTTCCAGGAGCCGGGCCAAGCTGCTCTGAGTTTTGTTCAGGCAGGAGAAGTGGGAGCCGGGATGCAGGAACCAGCGTTCCCTAAACACTCATGCAGCCGATGGGTGCTGCCAAGTCACTGGGCTAGGGACCATGGGCTGACGCTGTGGCCCAGCCACTGGCCGTGGCCCCAGACAAGAGTCCATGGTGGCCAGAAGCACCAGAGCACCGTGGTTGAGAGCGCAGGGTTCGATTCTCACTCGGCTGCTGTGTGACCTTCGGCAGGTCACTTAACCTCTCTGGGCCTCAGGATGCTCATGTGCAAGGCAGGAACCACCACTGCCTCCTGGGGTCATCCAGGCGATTCGGGGAAGGGGCCTAGGACAGAGCCTGCCGCATAAACGGTGCTCGGTAACTGCTGGCCCTTGTCAGGCCAGGGTGGCATTGTTCTCCCTTAGGAGCCGGGCTAGGCTGGCACTGGGGGCTTTGGGTCCTGTCCCTAAGGTGGGGGAGGGGCTTGGAGGGAGAGCGGGCGTAGGGAGGGGACACAGGCAGGGCCTGTGTGAGGGCCCTTCCAGAGCTGTGTCCTCCTGTGCCAGACTGTAGGTAAGGCCCCCTTTGTTCTGGGCCCTGGCGGCCCTGGGGCGGCTGGCTGGGAGATTCCTCAGGGCTCTCTGGCCCCAGGCGCGTGGGCCCCAGGCCAGAGCTGGAGCCAAGTCTTCCTCAAGCCTCCCCTCCCCCAACTCCTCTCCCTTGCTTTCCCCTGTGCACAGCTGGGCCCCCAAAGACACGCTGGTCCAAGGGCGTCTCTCCCCTGTCCTGCCCAACCTGGGCTGCCCCTAGAGAGGGGAACGCATCGAGTCTCCCAGCTCGGCCCCCACTCGCGAGCCGGGGTTGGAAGGCCGCGGCAGGCACCGTTTGCCGTGTCCAGCCCTCCCCTCCAGGACACGGGCAGTGTTTTCTCAGCTGGGATTGCAGCCGGGGTCTGAGGACCACTGAAGGGTGTGTGTGTGTGTGTGTGTGTGTGTGTGTGTGTGTGTGTGTGTGGCTTGAGCATCACCCTGCCCTCAGCCCGAGTCCCAGCACCGCATCCCCTGGCTGTGTGGTCTCCGACAAGTCCTCTGGGCCTCAGTCTCTTGTGCTGTGGAATGGGCACTCACAGCGCCCGCTTGCTCAGGAGGTTGTGTTACAGGGAAGTGCATCGAGCTGTGCCTGCTGCTCCAGCCTCGCGCGCTCTGTGACTTCACACCATCCCCCTTCCCTGCGCCTTCCTCAGTCCTAGGAGAGGGCAGTAGAATGGCCCTGAGTGGCAGGGGAACCGGACAGGGGCTAGGGCTAGATGGACAGAGCCTCGGCCTCCTCCTGGCCAGGCCCCGGAGAGGCTGCACAAACCCAGCCCCAGCTGCCTACCCCAGCATTCCTGCTCCCCGAGGGCCTCTGTCTCCCCTGCCCCTGAGAACTGGGCTTCAAGGCAAGCTCAGGTGGCCCGCAGTTAACACAGCTTAGCGATGAAAAGCAAAACCCTGAGCCCAGCCGTGTGACCTTGGGCAAGGTACTTAACCACTCTGCCCCGGCTCTGCCGTCCGTCTGTGAACGGGGGAGAGAGCAGCACCTGGCCTGCGGGGCCGGGGTGAGGACGAGGTGAATGCGTTTGTGAGATGCGTGAACAGCGCCGAGCACCTCCTAAGGGTTTGCTTCTCTGTTAGTCCTCAGAAGCCCGGAGCAGAGAGGGAGTACAGCCCCACTTCAGCGGCTGAGACACGTGTGGGCGAGGGGGAAGGGACTGACTCCAGGGAACGTGTCTGGGTCTCCAGGCTAGGCTTGCCCACCTGTCTGCCATTCTCAGCGGTCTGAGAGGCGGGGCCAGGGCTTTGGACCCTGCAGGACCCAGCCTAGGCTCCAGCTTCCTTTTTCTTCTTCCTCCTCTTTTTTTTTTTTTTTTTTTAAGATTTATTTATTTATTTGAAAGGCAGAGTTACAGAGAAGCAGAGAGAGAAGTCTTCCTTCAACTGGTTCACTCTCCAAATGGCCACAGTGGCTGGAGCTGGACCGATCCGAAGACAGGAGTCAGGAGGTCCAGGTCTCCCATGCAGGTGCAGAGGCCCAGGCACCTGCGCCATCTTCCACTGCTTCCCCAGGCCGTAGCAGAGAGCCAGATCGGAAGTGGAGCAGCCAGGACTTGAGCCAGTGCCAATATGGGATGCCGGCACTGCAGGCGGTTGCTTTACGTGCTACGCCACAGCTCAGGCTCCATCCAGCCTCCTTGACCATGTCCCGTGGCGTCCCACCCCACAGCTCTGCTCACGTCAGGCTGGGCAGGAGCTGCAGCAGAGACTGTGCCCCCAGAAAACTCGAGGCCATCCCCATTCCTCAGGCCCACTCCAAGGACAGTGGGGAAATGTGGGCAGGACCCACAGGCCCCTGGTGCAAGGCCCAGGTCGAGTTCATGTGTCTCTGTCCATCTCTCAGGGCCTGGTGCACTTGTCAGCTTTGGGGAGGGCTGGGGTCCCCCTCACAGTGAAAGCCAGGTCCCCACTGTGGCCTCCAAGGCCTTGTACGATGACAGCCACCCCCTCCTCGCCTCTACCCTCCTGTCCTGCCTCCTGTGCCCGTCCTGGCTACCAGGCTGTCCCCAGGCTAGTGGGCGCAGTCCCGGAGTTCACGGTGCTCTGTGCCAGGCGGGCTGTCCCACCAGCACATCCACCTGCCCACAGCCATCTCGGCGAGGCCCGTGCTGCCCAGTGCTGACAGCGGCCTTGTGTAAGAGGCTTGAAGGCTGGCTCACACACACATGCACTCCCCATGCAACGGCTGTGCCGCGCACAGAGCAGGTGCTCAGCGAATCTTTGCTGAATGTTCTGGAGCCCGCTGGATCGTCACGAAGCACGGCTGTGTGACACTGCTGAACAGGCCGCCTCAGCTGCCCTTCCCCGAGTCTCGGTTTCCTGAGCCGTAAGGGACATGACGGGAATAAAAAGAGGGGGCTCTTGCGCAGGGTGAGGTTTACGTGAGTTAGTGCATGGGAAGCCTCTGAACTTCAGTGGTTCATAAAAGTGGGCAGTGAGCAGTAACGCTGTGTGACCTGCGCCACACACAAAGCCTCTGGGAGCCCCAGGCCACCCCTCGTAGGGAAGGCAGGGAGGGGGATTGTCTTGGGCCTGGGCCTGGGCCTGGGGAGGTCCCAGCTCTTGCTCTCATTCATTTGTGTGGTTGCACAAACATTTGCGAAAGGCCTGCTGCACACCATTCGCTGGGTTAGCTGCTGCCAGCTGGCGCAGGGTCCCCGCCCCCAGTGGGTGGCACCATGATGACGTCATGCATTTGGCCTTGATGTGTCCTAGTAGGGGGGGTGATCACAGGTCAGCGCCCCGGCCACTGGAAGTGGTGGGGGGCAGTGCCAGCTGAGGAGGTGTCAGCTGAGCTGAACTTGGAAGACCCGAGCCACGTGGCCATCTCGGAAAAGACCCAGGCCCGGAGGGAGTGTGCTGAGGGGGCAGCAGGGAGCCCAGGGTATGCAGGGGGAGGTGACAAGCCAGAGGAGGGAGGCTCAAGTGCCCTGGGGGAGGCAGTAACGCAGGCTC
Organism: Oryctolagus cuniculus; assembly: GCF_964237555.1. Taxonomy (NCBI): domain Eukaryota; kingdom Metazoa; phylum Chordata; class Mammalia; order Lagomorpha; family Leporidae; genus Oryctolagus; species Oryctolagus cuniculus. Next base: position 7,828,656 of record NC_091450.1, on the reverse strand, counting down.
TAGTACTTGGGTCCCTGCCACCCACATGGGAGACCTGTGTTGGGTTCCTGGCTCCTGGCTCCAGACTCGGCCAGTCCTGGCTCTTGTGGGCATTTGGGGAGTGAACCAGCAGATGTCAGATTCTCTTTCTGCCTTTCAAGTAAATAAAATTTTGAAAGAAGAGTCTGGGGGTGGGGAGGAGGACCACTGGGGGCGTCCCTGTGACAGCTGAGTGGTGAGCAACTGGAGCAGGTGCTGAGAGTGGTCGGGTCCCATTATTATGTCTGCTGTGGATTCTAGAGTTACGTGATGCAAACCCCAGCAAAGGAGAAGGCTCTTGTTAGTTCCCCCTCAAGGTAGCTCACCAAACATTGGGACCTTCTGGCCTCAGCCCAAAGTGACACGGGGCCCAGAGAGGGTGGGGGTGGGGCTGGCAGTATCCACCAGGAAGCAGCCTGGGGGAGGGGGCCAGTGGCACAGCCCTGGGGACACAGGCACCCTACAGAAATCCCCGCTGGCCCGTCAGCCCAGCAGCACTGCTTCTGCAGTTGATAGGAACACTTGCACTCTGCACAATGACTTAGGGATGAGGCCACTCTCTGTTACAGAAGCGGCGGAAGGAAGGTTGGGCAAGACCCTCGTGTCGTGGTTTGGTTGGACAGATGGCAGTAAACCCACATGTAACCGGTGCCTTTGCAGCTCTGGGGCCCGGGTTCCAGTTCTGCATCGCCTCCTCTGGGCCTGGTTCCCCGGCCTCCACTGGCCTCCCTGGCCCCCAGCCTTGCGCTTAGCGCTGGCCCTGGCCTGGGTGCTGTCCACGCCTGTGGTGCTGAAGCCAGGCTGTAGGCAGGCCTGGGGCTGTGGGCCAGAGACCAACACAGAGAAGGGGAAGCAGAGCAGGAGGAGTTCTGGATTCAACCCCGGCTCAGGCCGTCCCGAGCTGAGTGGCCCTGGGGCAGTAGTTTGACCCCCGTGGGTGCTGGTGTAAAGGTGGTGCCGTGAAGGTGGGCAGGTAGCAGGCCCCGGGAACCTTAGCACACTGAGGCAAGTGTGGAGCTTCTTACGGTGTGATCTCAGAGGCCGGAAGTCATGGGGGCTGAGCTTCGGGACAGCAGAGTGTTGGTGCCTGGATCTGGATGTTGGCTTTGCCATCAGATGATGTGACCGCTCCATGCCTCGGTTTCCTCATCTGTGGACTGGGGCTAACATCAGAGCTCGGGGACAGAGGATTAAGGGACTTCATTAACATGAGGCACTCGGCCCAGGACAGGGGTGCCCTGAGTGCTAGCTGCTTGTCATGGCTTTCCTCTCATTGTCACTGTCAGTCCCAGGACAGCACCTCCAGCCTCCCCATCCACAGTATCACCCACGCGGAGGCCGTCAAAGGGAGACGGCGCCTTCCTCGGCAGACACCCTGGCTTCCAGCCCAGCCCTGCCACTGGCTCTCTGTGTGGCCTTGAGCAAATTCCGGTTCCCTTCTGGCCATCAGTCTCTGAATCTGTACAATGGGCCCAAGGATACCTCTCCCCTGGAAAAGGAACTGTGTGCCCACGGGGTCCCAGTCCAAGGAGCCAAGATATAAAAAGGTACAACTTCCCCAACACGTAAAGAATTATTCACCCGGATTTGTCACACCCTGGCTTGGTGCTGGGAATAGCAAGATGATTAAGGCCTGGGCTTTGCTTTCAAGGAGCTGTTAGGTTCCCTGCTGCATTGTTCCTCCGCTTCGAGCCCCGCTCAGGTGTCACTTCCAGAAAACCACGCCATCCCCATCGCCAGGGCCCTCCTTGGAAATGCCGGGGCACTGGCTGTTGCCTTCCTGGCCTCCTGGCGTGGAGGGTCTGTGTTTGCTCTGCCTCTGTCTAACGCACCGCTCTAACCTGCCCACCCCAGCGCCTGCGCCCCGCTAGGTACGCCTGCCTGGAATTGTGAAGCTGTGCAAGTTACATAAACCGAGCTCACACCGGCTTAACCAAGCCGAAAAGGAGAGGTATTGATTCGTGACACACGTGTTCCCGAGGCTCTCGGCCTTCCAGGCAGGCCTGGGCCTGGGGCTCAGACGTCATCAGATGTCGCCCCCTTTCCACTCACCTCCTGGGTGCTTGGTCCTTGGGAAGTTGTCCCCCCGACGGTGGGAGGGGGAGGGCCCGCCCCCAGCGGCTGCACGCTGCGTCCTCCGGCCTCCCGCTTGGCCGAAAGCTGCGGCAAACGTCCACGGGCACAGCCTCGGCAGTCGCCCTTGGTCACGGTGGCCTGGCTGATGGCGTGGATCCAGATAGAGATGACCCCACCAAGTGACAAGGGCAGAGCTGGGATGCCGTTATCCCCCGCCCAGGAAGGGACATAGAGGCTGAGCAGGAAAAAATAACGCATGCTCTTCCCAGAAACCACTGAAAATGAGCCAGGCAAGGATTGTGTCAAGTCTGGGCTAAGACCACTTATCTGACTGCATCTATAAGGAGGATCTGAGGGAGGGACCTGGATGTGGGGGAGGGGCGCTGTGCAGGTGCGGAGAGCGGGCCGGTGACACAGGCCGGGGGAAGGCAGCCCCAGCCCCCTCACCCTCCAGAGAAGCAGCGCAAAGCCAGGGAGAGGTGAGAGTAGCCAGCTGTTTCCTCTGTGTCTGAAGTCCCGTCGCGTCCCACAAGGACTTTTAAAAATGCGTTTGAGAGACCGATCTCCCATCCACTGGTTCATGCCCCGTGTGCCTGCAGCGGTCAGGGTGGAGGTCAAAGCCAGACGCTGCGGACTCAATCCCAGTCTCCCATGTGAGTGGTGGGACCCACACCGCTGCCTCCCAGGGGGCTGGGGTCAGGAGCCAGAGCCAGGTGCGAACCAGGTGCTCTGGTGATGGGACGCAGTAGGCTAAATGCCTGCCCGAGGTACAATGGCCAGAGGTGGGGGACCTGGGCACCGGGACAGAGAACTTTAGAATCCCAGAGTGAGGAGCTGGCATCACTTGGTCCAACCTCACCCCCCACCCTCCTGAATCCCCAACAGATGGGTACCCAGCCTCTGCCTTTCCGCCTCCAGCGACAGGGAACGCGCTTCCTTCCTGCCGCATCTTATTGTGAGTTGGGTCTGCTTCCAGGAGTTTCACAGGACACAGAAGCTTCAGCCCGAGAGCTTGGGTTCGAATCCCAGCTCTGCTGATTGTTAGTCCTCGGGCAAGTGACAGCCCAGCTGTGTCAGGTCCTTTGCCAAGGAGCCCACTCGGCTATAGGCATCCGTCTATTAGTATTTGTCCATTCATTCTGGGGCCTGCTTACTATTCATCCATTCCTCATCAGGCAGCCTAATCAACTCTTAAAGGTCGCAGCTCTTAACAGGGTTACGAAGGCCACTGAGTCTCAGCGTGGCATCTGGAGGCGACACTGCCGCACAGCAGTCTCGCTGTAAGAGGCAGCCGGGTGACAGCACAGGGAAGTCATGAAGATTACAGGATGCAGCTCAGGGTGGTCAACGCGGCACCTGGCCCGTGAGAAGCGCTCAAGTGCTTCCACCATCACTCTCCTGCCACCAGACAAGCTGGTCCCTCCCCTGCTGTCGCTGGATTCTGGCCACTGGCTCTCCAGGGTTCGCGCTGCCCTGGTGAACTTCCTCTGGCCGTGTGCCAGGCAGTCGACACCCCGAGGTTCAAGTCCTTGCTCTTTGGCTTCCTTGCAACATAACCCACCCACCAGGGGCAGTGCGAGCTGCTGGGGCTCCGTATCCCAGCAGCGTGACACCTGCCAGCTCACAGAACAGCACGGAGGAGCTCATCCCCGTGTTTTAAGGTTTGGGGGCCCTCAGTGTCAGGCCGTGCACACAGGGTTAAGAGAACAGAGGAGCCTGTCCCAAATCTTCGCAGCTACAGCCTGGCTGTGACGCATTGCACATCTGTTCATGTTCCAGTGGGGGGGGGGGGGGTGAGCCACGTGGCCACGTTTCCTGCAAGGGAGGCGAGGATGCGTTTCCTGCCGGGCCACCACTCTGCATTGGAGAAGGGGAACCAGGGCATGGGTGGGATGCCTGCACAGCTGTGCCTATGCACCCAAGTCACATTTCAGTGAAGCTGTTTCTTAAAAATAGGGAGTACTTAGCCCCCTTAGAATTATCGGGAGGTCTCAGTGAGTGAAATTTTGCCAGGCCAGCAGTGCTGTGTGTGTGTGTGCACACATGTCTGTATGTGCACACGCGTGCACCTGTGTGGTGGGTTCGTAAGCAGGCTTGTGTTGGGCGCAGTCTCATCGGGGCAGCCCCCAGCTCAAGCCGCCCACCCACAGGAAGCAGTAGGCGGCCCGGTCCTGCTTCTTGCCCAGGAAACTCTCCCCCACCCCTTCCTGGCCCTCCTGGCAGGTGGCAGAGCTGTGACTGCTGCCATGGAGACCTGGGGGTCCCCACCCACACTCAGCAACACAGATGGGAGGTGGCGGGCCTCCCTTGGGGCCGGCAAGGACACACCCTTGAAGGGCAAGGGGGTCCTCCCTCCCCTGGGTGGAGAGCAGTCAGTCACATGTGGGTAGACATCTGCTCCTTCCAGTGGCGCAGCGGCGATGACGGCGATGATGATGAAATATTGGAGGATGGGGTTTGCACTGGCGCCGGACACCTGCCTCGTAACCCCTGCAGGTGGGTGTGTACCAATGCGAGCCCTGGGGATCAGGGAAACCCACACCAGCCTGATGGGTGCTGGGCACGCAAGAGGAGCAGAATGGAGAGGCTGTAGGTGTCCTGGGCTGAGACTGGGCCCTCTTCTGTGCCTCAGTTTCCCCATCTGGATACAGAGAGGTCTGGGTGAGAGATTTCCATCATTCTGGGGTGAGAAAAACAAAAACACATGTGGTTGGAAGTAACTTTGGAGGCAATCCCAGCACTAGCTGTGTGATCTCCGGCAAGTGTCTTAGTCTCTCTGGGCCTCATTCCCAGCCCCTTTCTCAGAGGTAATGCTAAGACCGTGCCCTTAGAGTCAGGGAACTCAGAGGCATCTGTCCTTGGTGTGCATTGGCAGGAAACCAGAGTCAGGATCCAGAGCCTGGACTTGAACCCAGGATGTGAGATGGAGGTACCTTGACCGCTAGGCATGCAGGAAGCAGTAAGGACCAGTGCTGTGATTACTACGGTTATTCTTCCTTGTGTAGATGAAGGCGCTGGAGCTCAGAGACACGGTGCGACTTACTCAAGGTCACCGCACCAAAAAGTGGCACACGCCGGGATCAAGGCCAGCCCGGCTAAGCCTCAAGGCCCGTGCTGTTTCCGTCGCTCCTGCTGTGCCACTTAAGTCACGTGCATCGAAATTGGGTCAGAGGCAGGGTGTACCTGGGGATGGGCGTGTGTATTAGTTCCTCATCAGCTGCCGTCGCTTCGTGGTGAACAGGCCCAAAGGGAGAGGGAACAGGGAGGAGGAACTCCCTCCCCCAGAACCAGACTCTGCATATCAGGGAAAGGATGGGTTCTGACCCCGCCCCTGCACCTGGGGATCCCTGGGACTGTGGATGGGAGACACAGCTGAGACCATCCTCTGGTCTTGAACAGGGGCCCTGAGGGACAGACAGATCTGTTTCAACTCTGATGCTCAGCAGAGGTAGGAACCAGCACCCTCCAGGGAATCACGGAGGGCTTCCTGGAGGATCTGGCCCTGAGGGTTTGGAGATGCAGGGAGAGGTTAGAGGGGACTGGACAGAAGGTGCTAGGACTGCAGGGAGGCAGTGCAACGAAGTGGTCAATGCATGGGCTGGCCTGAGGTGAGGGGGCACTTGGGGCTCATGCCCAGACGATTGCAGGAGCAGCTGGGAGTGCCCCAAAACAGGAGGCTTGAATGCATGTGTGCACACACAGGCCTGCCTGGCTCAGCAGCCCAGCCTCTCCCTGGCCGGCAAGCGGGGAAAGAGTTCAAGGCCAAGAGGGCTATGGACTGGTCAGAACCCGCAGACACCCGCATGCCCCCCAGGAAAGACCGAAGGACCAAGGACACACTGGCCTGAGCATGCCAGTCCAGAGCCAGCTTTCCCGCGCCTTCCTGCCGGCACCGAAGCAAACTGTTTTCCAAGTCAGGATCCCTGTCACTTAGAAAATGCGTGGGCATTTGCTGAGGGTTAGAAGAGATGACCCCTAAAAGCCCTGAGGCCAGGAAGAAGCTGTCACCCTGGTTCAGCCCAGCAGGTGGCTACGGCCAAGAGGGACCCCAGTGGTGCCCAGCCCAATGCTGGGACTGCGTAGAGACCTGGTGGCAGGTGCTGTGTCAGGGTTGTCTTTATCGTATTTGAGAGGCAGAGAGCTCCCAGCTGCTGGTTCACTCCCCAAGTAGCCACAGCTGGAACTCCATCCAGGTCTCACACATGGGTGACAGGGATCCAAGTGCCATTGCCACTGCCTCCCAATATGTGCATTGGCAGGAAGCCGGAGTCGGGATCCAGAGCCAGGATATGAGATGCAGGTACCTTGACCGCTAGGCCAAGCACCTGCCCTTGCCCCATGTCAGGGTTTGGGGGTAGAAAGGGGAGGAAGCAGGGCCGGGCTCCCGGAGGCCTGGCACCATCCCTCCCGCTCAGGGCCCTCTGAGGACAACCACGTGGCGTTTCACACAGTCCCTGGCACGCCTTCTGATGAGAGCCGACCAGAAAAGAAACGGCGATAGCTCCAAGTGGAAGGTTCTGCTGGGCCCAGGCTCGTGACCAGAGCTGGCTCATGAATGGAGGGGAGAGGGGCCGAGCAGGCAGTGAATGAGGAAGCAGACGGTGGGGGGCAGGCGAGGGAGGGAGGGAGGAGGGCTCCCTGCGCCCCAGGCAGCTGAGACAAGGTGCAGATGGAGCTCCGCTCCGTGCAGGGCTGGGTGGGAGGCCAGGAAGTTCCCTTGGTGGGAAGTGGGAGGCTGGGTCGTGCTGGGAGCGAAGGGGAGGGCAGAGCAGAAGAGGCTTGGGGGCCTGGGAGGAGCCGCCTGGCCAGTGGGAGGAGCCAGGCCCCTGAGCAGCTCACCCTCTCCCCACCCCCAGCACTATGCAACAGCCCCTGCTCAGCAAGAGAGAAGGCAGCTGGTGGTTGCGGCTCACAGAGCACTGGCTGTGCACCAGGCAGAGAGACCTGCTGTCCGTGGGTTCACTCCTCAAATGCCCACAGAGAGCTAGGGCTGGGCCCGGACCCCTGCTGAGAGCAGGAGCCAGGGACCCAGTCAAGGGAGCTGTCGCTGCTGTCTCCCAGGGTGCACATGAGCCGGAAGCTGCAGTCAGGAGCCAGATCCGGGACTCGCCCCGGTGCAGTGTGATGTGGGACACGGCGTCTTTGCTGGGCCAAACAGCCACTCCTGTAGAACTCGTGGGATGAAGGCACTGTTTCCCCACCCTTTGCACACAGGCATTGCCCAAGCGAGGGTCGGGGTTCGAGGCCAGGCTGTCAGGCCTTCTCTCAGATGTGAGGGGTGGGGGTGCCAGGGTGACACACCTGGGACCAGCGGAAGTAGGGAGTAAGAGGAGGGCAGGGGGCGGGCACACCAGGAGGCAGCTCCCAGGGCACAAGGCACCTGCACCGCTGCTCCTGGAAAGGGCTTGGCTCCCCAGGGCCACCCCTCCCCCCGCTGTACGGTGGAGAAAGGAAGGCCTGGGAGTGGTTGCCTAGAAACAGGGGTGATGAGGGACGGGCCTTCCACAAGGGCCAAAGGAACGGGGGAGTGATGGTGCCTGGGTGGTCTCCACAGTGACAGCTCCCTGGATGCAGGCACAGGGCAGCTCATCCCAGCGGCCGGGCATGGGTGCTGTTCCCCATCAGCGCAAGTACACCTCCACACGACGGGAAATGAAGTGGAACCCAAGTAAAACACGGGGGAGATGAGAGAAGGGGAGGGGGCTGGTGCTGTGATGCAAGCCCCAGCCTGCAGCGCTGGTCCTATGTGGGCGCCGGTTTGTTCTTCCGATCCAGCTCTCTGCTATGGCCTGGGAAAGTACTAGAAGATGGCCCAAGTCCTTGGGCTCCTGCCACCCATTGGGAGACCCAGAACAAGCTCCTGGCTCCTGGCTTCAGATCAGCTCAGCTCTGGCTGTTGTGGTCATCTGGGGAGTGAACCAGCTGATGGAAGACCTCTCAGGTTCTAGCTCTCTCTGTTAACTCTGTCTTTAAAATAAATACAATAAATCTTTAATAAAAGAGAGAAGGGAAGGCCTTGGGTGGGACAGTAGTCCCCTGCCTCCACTTGGAGCCTTCGAGAGGTGGGTCTTGACCCCCAGCCCTGGACTCCGCCCTCTGGGGTGCTTTGTTCTTCCCACCTCACAGGTGCAGTTGGAGACCATCAGCAGCTATGAGGGCCCTGTCCAGGAACACCATCCAGCTGTGTGCACACTGATTTTATTTAACAGGCAGTGGGATACTCTCCAAATGACTGAACTGCCAGGACGAGGTGAGGCTTGTGGGACTCCATCCAGGCCTCCCACGTGGGTGCAGGGGCCCAAGCAGTTGGGCTTTTCCCAGGCCTTTACCAGGGAGCTGGATTGGAGGCAGAACAGCTTGGACTGGAACTGGAAACTAGCACCCATATGGGATGCCGGCACCACAGGACACAGCCAAACCCACTGCACCCCAGCTGGGCTGTTATGGGACAGGTGCACCAGGGGCTGGGTGGGGCCCTGGGCTCACAGCTGTGTTGTGTGTGCGAAAGTGGGGTTGTGTTGTCCCCTTGGCCGTATGTGGCAGTGTTAGCGGTGACCACGTCTGTCTCAGACCTGCCCTTCGACAGTAACACACGTGTGGGATCACAGGGTTGGCCCATCTCCCCAGCGGGTTGGGGGGATGTGAGCCCCCTGAGAGCAGGCTCCTTTGTCCCCATGTCCCTAGGGTTTTGTAGAGCGCTTGGCAACAGCAGGGACTCCCTTAGAACCTGTGTATGGAAGCACTCAGTGTGTGTGCCCCCATCTGTGTGTGACACAAACACGCGTGCCTCTCCTGACACTGTGGACAGCGCGAGGGGCGGGTCCGGGACTGGCCCCCATTGCTTCCTAGAGGCCGATGTGACAAAGATGCTTGTCGCCCCCTGCTGGCCATCCTGGGTCTAGCATCTGGGCCCAGCCTCAGAGTTCCTGAGTGCTGGGAAGGCAGGAGGGAGCCCCTGGCCTGATGTCCTGGTCACGCCGTGTCCTCCACAACAGGGAGAAGATGAGCGTGGGCTGCCCAGAGCCCGAGCCACCCCGCTCCATGCCCTGCTGTGGGCCGGGGGCCGCCCCGGGGCCCGGGGCTGGGGTGCCCCTCCTCACGGAAGACATGCAGGCGCTGACGCTCCGCACGCTGGCCGCCAGCGACGTCACCAAGCACTACGAACTCGTGCGGGAGCTGGGCAAAGGCACCTACGGCAAGGTTGACCTGGTGGCCTACAAGGGCACAGGTGAGTGTCTGGGGACCCCTTGTCTGGGGCAGTCTGGTGCTCTGTGTGGGACAGGAGGTGAGGTCTGTGGTCCTGGGAGGAGCAGGCTGGACAGGAGGTGAGGGAGGAGTCTAGGGGGAGGGTGCCAGACTGGGGCTGGCTGCCCTGGGACCATCTGGGGTGACTTTGAACCTGGAGCGAGGGGCTGGCAGTTGGGTTTGGGGAAGCAGAATGGCCATTGTCTCCGTGATGGCTGACCCTGGGGAGAGGGACAAGGGGCTGAGGGCGGGTCCTCAGGCACCAGGCACCATGCTGCAAGGTAGGGGGTGGGGAGGAGCTGACCCTGGGAATTCAGCATCTCCAGGGCTCAGATGGGGACACAGACCCAGAAGCTTGAGTCACTTGGCCAAGATCCTGCAGCCACTGAGGCTTTTAACTCAGATGACCCCAGCCAGCCCCAGAGCCTTACCCTTACCTCTGAGCTGGTCCCTCTCCTCCCCCCACCCACCCGCCAAAACCGTGGACTCACAGCAGTGCCCACTCAGCCAAGCAGGGCCAGGGGCCATGTGAGCTGCACACATCTGGGGCTGGAGTTCTGTGCCAGCCGAGGGCAGCAGGGCGAGCCTCAGACATCTGGTCACCTGAGCTTCGCCACCTGCTTGCTGTGTGACCTGGGGACAGTGACTAAACCCCCTCTGTGTGTGCCTCAATTTCCTCTACATGAGTGCCCACTTCACGGGGTCCTGAAGTGTGAGTTGTGCGTGTGTGAGGTGCCCAAGGCAGTGCCTGGGGTCTGCGTAGGGGCTATATGGACGCACCCAGGGGGGTGTCCAGGCTCAGCTGGGGACCTGTGCCTTGCACTGTCGCAGTCTTTCTCATGCGCCCCTTGCTGAGGACTTGGGAGATGCACTCCAGCTTCAGGAGACCAGGAGACACAGAGGTTCAAGCTCCCTTGTCAGCCACAGGGGACTGGGTTCAGGACCCCCAGCAGTTACCAAGACCTGCAGATAGCATAGCATTTGCACACAACCTATATGGATCCTGCTGTATACTTCCCATCATCTCTAGGTTATTTGTACTGCCTGATACAATCACAAGGCTATGCAGGTTGTTGCTATTCTGCATTGTTTAGGGAATAATGACGAAAAACAAGTCTGCGCATGCTCAGTATAGACCCCCCCCCCCCAAACATTTCCTACCCGCGGTTGGTTGAATCCCTGAGCCTGGAGCCAGAGCACACAGAGGGCCGGCTGCTCGAGGAGACTTCAAAAAGTTCACGAAAATGCAACAAAAAAATTGACATTGGTGCAAAAAAAATGTTTGCAGTCCATGCATCCTGTTTTCAAAATGCGCATTCTCCAGGAGTTTCTTGAGACCGAGGGTCTGGTTGGCAGAAAGCCTGGGAGTCGTGGAAGCCACAGGCCCTCAGGGTGGGGTGGGGGAGCTGCAGGTGGCAGGGAAGACCCAGGGTGGTCCTGTGGCCTCAGGCCCCGCCCCGCGCCTCCTTGCTGGGGGGGGGGGTCAGGTGCAGGAGGGAGAGGGGCGGGCTTCCCCACTGGCTGTCTTCCCCATTCCCCATCCACTCCCACCCCCACCCCCAGGCACGAAAATGGCCCTGAAGTTTGTGAACAAGAGCAAGACGAAGCTGAAGAACTTCCTGCGGGAGGTGAGCGTCACCAACAGCCTGTCGGCCAGCCCTTTTATCATCAAGGTCTTCGACGTGGTCTTTGAGACGGAGGACTGCTACGTGTTCGCTCAGGAGTACGCGCCCGCTGGGGACCTGTTTGACATCATCCCTCCCCAGGTACCTGGGTTGGTGGCTCGGGGAGGGGAGATGGCCCTCAAGCCCCCAGAAAGGGGAGGGAGGGACGGATCACTTCCGGGTGCACCTGCTGGTGTACCTTAGGTCAATGTCCAGGGGGCGGGGATGCGGTGAAGGGACTACACAGTCTCTCTGTGTCCTGGGTTTTGCCCGAGATGGAGGTTCCAGGTCCCCTTGGCACAGGGCCCTGTCGGGTCGGACATGGCCCTGGAGCCCGGAGAGTGGGGAAGGGTCACAGGCAAGTGCCCTACCCCGTGGGTCTCCCGCAGCTTCCACGCCCCTGTTCGGGAAGGGGCGCACGGCGGCTGCCACCTATTAGGGGAGTGATGAGACCTGGCTGTCGCCGTGCTGTGGCCGCGGTTCCTGGGCAATGGGTGCGGCGCGGAACCCCTACCTCCTCCCCTCCCCTGGCCTCTTCCCCCCAGCTCCGAGAGGGAGCTGGGCGGGCGCTGGGTTGGGTGGGCGGACGGGTAGTGCGCGCCGGCCTCTGAGCGCGCCTCTCCCCGCCGCCAGGTGGGGCTGCCCGAGGACACAGTGAAACGCTGCGTGCAGCAGCTCGGTCTGGCGCTGGACTTCATGCACGGGCGGCAGCTGGTGCACCGCGACATCAAGCCCGAGAACGTGCTGCTGTTCGACCGCGAGTGTCGCCGCGTGAAGCTGGCCGACTTCGGCATGACGCGCCGCGTGGGCTGCCGCGTGAAACGCGTGAGCGGCACCATCCCCTACACGGCGCCCGAGGTGTGCCAGGCCGGCCGCGCCGACGGCTTCGCCGTGGACACGGGTGTGGACGTGTGGGCCTTCGGCGTGCTCATCTTCTGTGTGCTCACAGGCAACTTCCCGTGGGAGGCGGCGTCGGGCGCCGATGCCTTCTTCGAGGAGTTCGTGCGCTGGCAGCGCGGCCGCCTGCCCGGGCTCCCGTCGCAGTGGCGCCGGTTCACCGAGCCCGCGCTGCGCATGTTCCAGCGCCTGCTGGCCCTGGAGCCGGAGCGCCGCGGCCCGGCCAAGGAGGTCTTCCGCTTCCTCAAGCACGAGCTCACGTCGGAGCTGCGGCGCCGGCCCTCGCACCGCGCGCGCAAGCCGCCCGGGGACCGCCTGCCGGCCGGGCCGCTGCGCCTCGAAGCGCCCGGGCCGCTCAAGCGGACGGTGCTGACCGAGAGCGGCAGCGGCTCGCGGTCCGCACCCCCCGCCGCTGCCCCTGCCGCTGCCGCCGCCGCCGCCGGGCCGGCGCCCGTGCCCGTGCCTGAGGCCGGCCTGGCGCCCCCCGGGCCCCCCGGCAGGACCGACGGCCGCCCGGACAAGAGCAGAGGGCAGGTGGTGCTGGCCACGGCCATCGAGATCTGCGTCTGAGCCGCCCCCGCCGCCCGCGGGCCAGGCGGGGGTTTCGGGAGCCGCCCCAGGCGCGCCCCGAGCCGGTGCGGGCAGCGGCGGGAGACGGAGTAGCCGGCGGGAGTAGCGGTAGCAAGGGCGGGATGGCCGCCGACAGACCTCCCTCGCCTCGTGGGGTGGGGGCTGGGCCCGGGGAGCCGAGCCCCCTCACACACGCACTCACACACACACGCACAACACATGCACACCGGGGAACGACGGAGCTTGCGGGCCGGACACCCCCAGCCCCGGAGCTGCCCCTGCCCCTTGGTGCCCCCTGGCGGATCGTCCCGCAATCCCACCCTCACCCAACCCCCCGCTTCCCAACGAACCCCGACCCGGGCCCTGGACAAAGAGAGGGACTGAACGTGGGCGGAGAAGGAGCTTCCGGGCCTTGGACACTGGCTGGAACGAGGACATGGAGCTGAGGGCTGCTGGGACCTGTCCCTTTCTTGGGAGGCTGCAGGTAGAGGCCCAGCCCTGGAAAATGTAGCAGATGTCTGCGTGCGTGTGCGTGTGCGTTTGTGTCTGTGTGTGTTGGGCACAGGCCCTAGGACACCTCGGCGCCCCTCTTCCTCGGATGAGGACCCTAGCCCCGCAGAGAGGGGCCCTGCCCTGGGCCACTGACTGGCAAAGCCCCTTAAGCCCTCCCCCTTCCACCCCTGCCGCAGGCCATGGCCGGCCCCGCAGTCCTGACAACTCCAGGGCGGGACCCAGCCCTCCTGCCTCCGCCGGCTGCAAGGTAACCTGCACCAGGATTTTCTGCTGGGTTTTTATTGAGTCGCCCTTGCCGTGTGCCTGCAGGTTGCTGGAGGGGGCTAGGAGCTGCGGCTGTGTGGGAGAACGGGTCGTGGAAGCACGAGGGGTGTGTGTGCAAACAGGTGTGTGTGTAGCCTCAACGTTCCAACGACCACACATCCTGACGCCTCAGAAGGCCCCGCCCACCCCCATCAGAGGGTGCCCAGGCCTGGTTTCACCACACCCCTCAGGGAGGCACCTGCTGGTTGGTTCAGGCCCCTGGGCAGCAAAACAGACTAGAGGAACCCAGCTTTGCCCAGCGCCCCCTGGTGGTCACCCCCGGCCCTCTATGGAGGCCTGGGACCCCCGCAATAACCTCAACAGGGACCCGGCTGCCCCTCAGCCCGGCAGTGCCCTGTCCACCATACCGGGCCGCCCCTACCGGGGTCTCTTCTGGGTTCCGGGGCATTGATGGGCCAGGCTGGCTGTGAGGAGCTCCCAGGCACCCCCCTGGCCTGGAGCCCCCACCTCTCCGCTCACTCCTCATCTCCACCGTGCAAAGGGCTATGGGTCCCCCCACCCTGCCTGGGTCCCGTTTACAAACTGCGCGGCTGCCCCAGGACTGGCCCTGCCCCCCACCGTGTGCCCGCTCCTCCCCATGGGCATGGGGCCCTCCACATGCCAGGTAAGTAGCAAACCCCTTCTCCTGCCAAGAGCCAGGTCTCAGAGAAGGCCCCTCCCCCATCACTGCCCCCTCCCCAGCTGGAGCCCATGGGGTCCACTTCTCCCAGCCGCGACTTCTTCTGCCTTAGGCCTCTCTCCACGTCTGGTGTCTCCTGCAATAACAAGGAAGCGAGATTCCGCAGTCCTCGTCTCTCTCTCTCTCTCCTCTCTCTCTCTCTCTCTGTTAAGATCCTGTGAGGGAGTCCTCTCCCGTGTCGTAGTATCTAGGGTGTTAGCGTGGGGAAGCGACTGTAGTGACGGAGCCCCGTCCCCCTCGGTTTGGGTGCCACCAGTCTGGCCCCAAGGCGGGACCGGCCCCAGGTCAGGGCACCCTGGCCACTGCCGCCGCCGCCGCTGTCTCTTGGTCAGATCAGGACCCTCTGCCCCTTTAGCAGACCTGTTGGTCACAGATGTTTACCTCAGTTTATGTCACTGTCGAAGAAACACAAAATAATAGCAAAAAATTAATGCCACCGTAGACATGAAGACTTACAAGACAAAAAAAAAAAGACAAAAAAAATTTCCCCCTTGCAATTCTGTGAAGGTACTGTGTGCGTGCGTGTGTGTGTGTGTACACGTGTGTGTGTGTCTCTGTCCCACCCCAGGCAGGCTGGGTCATCCCCGGCCTCTGTCCCAGCCCCTGTGTCGCCATACTGCCCCCCCCCTTGGTGCTTCCAGAGACCCCTCTGAGCTGGCCTGTGGGGCGTGGGGAGCCCCCAGGGCGGGGGGCAGGGCCGCAGGTCAGCTGGAGGGTCTCCCATCAGGCCCACAGAGCAGAGCCCCCAGGGCTGCCTGAGGCACCCTGAGCCCATGCTGTGGCCGGTGGGACAGTCCCATTGGCTGGCAGCAGCGTCTGAGCCTGGCTCAGGGCCTGGGGCGGGGGGCCTGGGTGGAATTCCAGGCCTGGAGCCCCAGACTCATGTCTCGTACCCTGCCCCTGCCCCACGTATTTGTAAATATTCTTTGGCCCCAAAAAGCTTTTTAAATGTGTTATTTACTTCTCTAATCATGACACTTGCTATAAAATAAACAAAAGTTTAGAAAAACGACCACGGGGTGGCTGTGCTGTTAAAGATGGGAAGGGGTACACGGGGCCACTCAAACTTGACCTTGGGGGCCAGTGCTGTGGCATAGTGGGTTAGCCCTCTGCCTATGGCACCAGCATCCCACGTGAGTGTGGGTTCATGTCCTGGCTGCTCCTCTTCTGATCCAGCTCTCTGCTGTGGCCTGGGAAAGCAGTAGAAGATGGCCCAAGTCCTTGGGTCCCTGCACCCACGTGGGAGACCTGGAAGAAGCTCCTGGCTCCTGGCTTCATATCGGCACAGCTCCAGCCATTGCGGCTAATTGGGGGAGTGAACCAGTGGATGGAAGACCTCTCTCTCCCTCCCTCTCTCTCTCTCTCTCTCTCTCTCTCTCTCTCTCTCCCTCCCTTTCAAATAAATAAATCTTTAAAAAGAAAGATCCTCCAATAGATCCCAATTGCACCCAGAATCAAAGCTGAATTCCAGAGGTGGCCTCCAAGGTCGCACATGGCTTGACTCTATGTCCCTCCAGCACCATGGAGAGCTCTCCCCCCTCCAGGCCACCAGCCAACACCACAGCCCCTGCTTGTCCAAGGTCACCAAGCACGTGCTCACCTCAGGACCCTTGGACTGTCCCAGATCTGCCCCAGGGAGAGATCTCCCTGCTGTCCCTCAGGCCCCTGCTCTGACTTCAGAGGTTCCCAGGAGATTTCCCGAGTGACAGCTATGTGGAGCAGAAGCCCCTCGCCATGCCTCATTACACACGTGAGTAGCCGTCATCACCTGCAATGTGTGTGTGTGTGTGTGCACATGCGCCCTCTTCCCCACTGGAACACAGTTCCTGTCAGTGACCACGTCTGGCAAAGGTGCCCGCCCTTCCCAGCCCCTAAGGCCAAGTTCAAGGTCTAACAAGTGGTGGACGCGCCCTGACAATTTGTCAATGAACAGATGAGTGCTGGGGACTATACTGGGGACAAGGACACAGCAATCAACAAGACAGGCCGGTGCCGCGGCTCACTAGGCTAATCCTCTGCCTTGTGGCGCCGGCACACTGGGTTCTAGTCCCGGTTGCCCCTCTTCCAGGCCAGCTCTCTGCTGTGGCCTGGGAAGGCAGTGGAGGATGGCCCAAGTGCTTGGGCCCTGCACCCCATGGGAGACCAGGAGAAGCACCTGGCTCCTGCCTTCGCATCAGTGTGGTGCGCCGGCTGCAGCGCGCCGGCCGTGGCGGCCATTGGAGGGTGAACCAAAGGCAAAGGAAGACCTTTCTCTCTCTCTCTCTCTCACTGTCCACTCTGCCTGTAAAAAAAAAAAAAAAAAAAAAAAAAAAAAAAAAAAAAATCAACAAGACAATCTGCACTCAGTCTCCTGACACTTAAAGAGGCAACACAAACCTTAGATAGGTTCCATAATTGCTTATGAATATTTGGGGGGGGGGTGAAAAGGAAGAGGAAAAAAAAACCCACCCTAAGCAGATCAGAAGAAGAATGCCCAAGAATTTGATGGAGCATACGTTCAAGAAAATCTGTCATTTCAAGACACCTGCCACT
The DNA here is from genome assembly GCF_964237555.1 of Oryctolagus cuniculus. Taxonomy (NCBI): domain Eukaryota; kingdom Metazoa; phylum Chordata; class Mammalia; order Lagomorpha; family Leporidae; genus Oryctolagus; species Oryctolagus cuniculus. Next base: position 7,812,138 of record NC_091450.1, on the reverse strand, counting down.
CTCTGCTAGTGCCAACAGGGGCTATCCAAGGACAGCAGGCCCCCTGCTCTGACTGTTTGGGGTGGGGGGCTGGCCTGGTGGTGCACTGAGCTAAGCAGGCACCTGCAACACCCGCTTCCCATACTGGAGCATGGGTTTGAGTACCCAGTGCTCTGCTTCCAATCCAGCTGCCTGCCGATGCACCTGGCAAAGCTGCAGATAACAGACCAAGTACCTGGGCCTCTGCTACCTGGGTGCAGTTCCTGGCCCCTGGCTTTAGTTGGCCCAGCCCTGGCTGTTGCAGCCCTTTGGGAAAGGAATCAGCAGATGGAAGACTGTCTCTCCCTCTCCCTCTTCCTCTCCCTCTCCCTCTTCCTCTCCCCTCCCCACTCCTCGTTCTCCCCCACCCTCCTCTCCCCCCAACCCCTCTCTTCTCCTTCTCCCCCCACATCCCCCTCTCTCTGCCTTTCAAATAAATAGATCTTTGTAAAAACAGCAGACTGTTAGCAAACACATACGTGGACAGTGGGGCAGGATCCCCAGTTGGTGAATTCTGCATGTCTGAATGCCAGGACTCACCACCAGGGGGCCTCAGCCTTCCACCACCGTGGCTTCTGTCTGCCACAGCTCTGTGTGACCACAGGGGCAGCCCCGTTTGTCGTTTGTCCTCTGGCCACACAGCCCTTGCCCTAGCCACCCCAGTCTCCTAACCAGAAAGGACTCCAGCCTCACCACACACTGCCCTGGAACCTACCTACCCACCCTTTGTAACCCCTAGGGTCCTTTAGCCTGTGTCGCCTCTTTTTGTCCATGGCAAACTCCTTGATGGCACTTAATTTCCTGCCCAGAGTCTTCAGGCTGGACTGAATCACCCATCACAAAGGTTCCAGGAACACTGAACTTCAGAAGGAGCCGGCTGTGGTCTGGATTGCCTCCATAAGCAAATTTTCCCAACTCCTCACCAATGACAGGCATGGTGTCCCAAGGCAAGGAGCTACTTCCAAGGTCCCATTATATCCTCACCCAGCCCAGTCTCTGCCTACTCAGCTTGCATTACTTCTCAGAGGGAGAGCTCTCAAACATTCTCTCTCTCTCTCTCTCTCTCTCTCTCTCTCTCTCTCAACAACGTCAAGCCCTCTGCAGCCACCCAGTGCCTGGTCTGGGATGGAAATGTGAGTGTAGGACAAGTGCCTTGGAGGTAGATACGGTCAGCTTTGGCAGGTGGAACTTTGGGCCAGGGGAGGAACTCGGGAGCTTCTGTCCTGAGCCAGCCAAGTGGAGAGAGAGGACAGTGGCTCCTCAGGTGGGGAGCACACAGCTTCAGCCAGGAGGCAGACCTTGGAGAGATCCCGGAGGGGGCTGGACGTTCCCTCTGGGGTGGTGGTGGTGAGGGGGTTCCAGTCACTAGATTTCAATGCTAAAGGCCGGCGAGGAGTGGCCGCGGAGGGTGGAGGGGAGGACCGCAGGTGCTGTGACACAGGGGGTAGCAGACGGCTGCCGTTCTGCACCTGGTTAGCACCCACCCCCCTCGGCAGGGGGACAGCGCCCAAGTTTCCTTTGGGGTGCTGTGGACCTGTGTGGTTGAAGCGACGCTTACTGCACCACGTGACCATGGGGTGACCTCGTGACGTGGTGTGGCCAAAAAGCACGTCCCATCCCCTGACCCCACTGCCGTGGGAGAAAGGGCTCCTTTTTTGCTTTTCTTTTTACTAGAGTTGCTAAGCATTGCGGGATATAAGCCTGGGGCAATGTGGCGCGATTCTGGCCAAGCACGAAACCTACAAAGCGGATGAAGCAGGAGCAAGTGAGGAGGTGAGATGACCTCTGATGACGTCACTGGAGTGGGATGATGTCCGCGGAGCACAAGGATGCATGCATGAAATCAAAGCTAAGCGGCTTTTTTTTTCTTTTTTTTTTTTTTTTGACAGGCAGAGTGGACAGTGAAGAGAGAAAGGTCTTCCTTTGCCATTGGTTCACCCTCCAATGGCCGCCATGGCTGGCGCACTGCAGCCGGCGCACCGCGCTGATCCGAAGGCAGGAACCAGGTGCTTCTCCTGGTCTCCCATGGGGTGCAGGGCCCTAGCATTTGGGCCATCCTCCACTGCCTTCCCGGGCCACAGCAGAGAGCTGGCCTGGAAGAGGGGCAACCGGGACAGAATTTGGCGCCCCGACCAGGACTAGAACCCGGTGTGCCAGCGCCGCTAGGTGGAGGATTAGCCTGTTGAGCCGCGGCGCCGGCCGCTAAGTGGCTTTTCAGTGGCGTGAACCAATATAGTCTCACACGGCCGTTGAGTTTCATGGCTGTTGCTTGCACAGAATGTTCTGGTGGGTACCCAAAGAGTCATCTGTGGGACTCCTGCGTCACCGGAATGGGTCACCCACTGACCTGTGACCTGGGGGACCCCTGAGTCACTGGAACAGCTCACACCTGAGTGCCAGGCGTGCCCTTGATCAGCATGGCTCAGCCTCGGCCATTGCAGCCACAGATGGAGGCTGTCTCTCCCCCTCTCTCTGTAACTCTTTCAAATAAATTAAATTTAAAAAACAACAAAAAACAGGGCCGGCGCGGTGGCGCAGTGGGTAAAGCCACCGCCTGCAGTGCCGACATCCCATATGGGCTCCAGTTCGAGTCCCAGCTGCTCCTCTTCCCATCCAGCTCTCTGCTAAGGCCTGGCAAAGCAGTAGAAGATGGCCCGAGTCTCCTGCACCCACGTGGGAGACCTGGAAGAAGCTCCTGGCTCTTGGCTTCGGATTGGCTCAGCTCCGGCCGTTGCGGCCATCTGGGGAGTGAACCAGCGGATGGAAGACCTCTCTCTCTCTCTCTCTCTCTCTCTAACTCTGACTTTCAAATAAATAAATAAATACATATTTAAAAATAACAACAACTTGCACAGCGGGACCGTTTATCCACTCTGCAGCCTCCCCGGACTCCTCCTCTCTTTCTGGGTAGGATGGCTGCCAGCGGCCTCAACTCACATCCTGCTGGGTCCTCCTGGAGCGGGAGTCAGTGCGTCCCCCTCCCATCCCTCCTCACCTACCTGGGGTTTGCAGTTTGTTAGTTGGTTCTGATTGGGTCCCGTATGTCTGGCTGATCCAATCACCGTGCCCTGGGTAATGGTGTGCTTTGATTGGCTGAGGCGTTGGTCTCCTGTCCCGCCCCTGAGCAGGAGCCCCGCCCAAAGCGGTTGACTGGCAGGCAGCGCTCTCCAGCGGGCCCGCGAGCAAGGGCTACCAGAAAGGTGTTATGGGGCACATCTCTGGCTGCAGCTCCACACCCTGGCTGGGACCCGCGCCTTTTGCCGGGTAACTTTGCAGTGCCCCTCACCCATTTTCTCGCCTCTGGAATTAAACATGTGACTTGCAGGGGCTGGCGCGGTGGTGCGGCGGGTTAAGCTACAACTTGGGATGCGCACATCCCGTGGAGGAGTCCCGGCTCTTGCTAATCCACACCCTGGGAGGCCACAGATGATGACGTGAGTCCTGTGGTGCCTGACACCCACGTGGAGACCTGGCTGAAGTTCCTGGCTCTTGGCTTTGGCCTCGCTGAGTTCTGGCTGCTGTGGGCACTTGGGGAATGAACCAGTAAATGGAAGACCTCTCTCTTTCTCTGTCTCTTTCTCTTTCGTATTTGTTTATTTGACAGATAGAGTTAGGCACAGAGAGAGAGACAGAGAGGAAGGTCTTCCTTCCGTTGGTTCACCCCACAATGGCCGCTACGGCCAGAGCTGCACTGATCCTAAGCCAGGAGCCAGGGGCTTCCTCCTGGTCTCCCATGCGGGTACAGGGGCCCAAGCACTGGGCCATCCTCCACTGCCTTCCCCGGCCACAGCAGAGAGCTGGACTGGAAGAGGAGCAACCGAGACTAGAACCTGGTGCCCATATGGGATGCCAGCGCCACAGGCGGAGGATTAACCAAGTGAACCACGGCGCAGGCCCCTCAAATATATTTTAAAAACAAAAAACCACGTGACTGGAGCTCGTGTTGTGATGTAGTGGGTAAAGCCACTGCTTGTGACAGTGGCCTCCCATATGTGAGTGCCAGTTCGAGTCCCGGCTGCGCAACTTCCGACCCAGCTCCAGGCTAGTGCGCCTGGGAAGGCAGCTGAAGATGGCCCAAGAGCTTGGGCCCCTGGCACCTCTATAGAGACCTGGATGGAGGTCCTGGCTCCTTCTCTTTGGCCTGGCCCCACCCTGGCTGTTGGGGCCAAGGGCGGGGGCGGAACCAGCAAATGGAAGATCTCTCTTTGTCTCTCTCTGGTGCTCTGCCTTTCAAATAAATCTTAAAAAACAAAAAACAAAAAAATCCTGTGACTTGCAGATGTTATGTACCGGGGGCTGGACATGAGACGTGTGTGCTGTATCTGCTGGCCTCTTACCGTCTGCCCTGCCAGGAAGCCATGCCCGTGCCAGTCTGCAGCTTGGCAGCAACTCAGAGCAGAGCTGGTCAGCCTTGTCCATCCTCGCTGGAGCGGTGAGAGCAGACCTGCCAGACGCCCTCCAGACACGGACCCGGCACGTGAACCTTGCCGTGCGCAGCAGAGTGACCTAACCTGCTCCCAGCCAACTCCAGATGGCTGAGATCGGCACCCTGGTCAGCACAGTCCTCTCTAGCTTTGACTTTCAAATAAATAAATAAATACATCTTTTTAAAAAATATTGCTATCTTATCTTTTAGAACAGGTTTTCTTTTAATTAATTAATTAACTAACTAACTAACTAATTAATTTGAAAGGCAGGGAAAGAAGCAAACAACGAGGGAAAGCCATCCCCTGGTTCACTCCCCAGCGGTAGGAGCTGGGCCCAGATGAAGTCAGGACCCAGGAATTAAATCAGGGAGTCAGGAGACAGAGCCGGGTATTGAACCCAGGCCCTCCGATAGGGGATGCAGGCACCTTAACCACTAGGCTACACACCCAGCCCTTCTTCTTTTTCTTTCTTTTATTTTTTCTAAAGATTGATTTATTTATTTGAAAGCCAGAGTTACACAGAGAGAGAAGGAGAGGCAGAGAGAGAGACAGAGAGAAAGAGAGAGGTCTTCCATCCACTGGTTCACTCCCCCAATTGGCTGCAATGGCTGGAGCTGCGCCGATCCAAAGCCAGGAGCCAGGAACTTCTTCCTTGTCTCCCATGCGGGTGCAGGGGCCCAGGCACTTGGGCCATCTTCCACTGCTTTCCCAGGCCATAGCAGAGAGCAGGATCAGAAGAGGAGCAGCCAGGACTCAAATTGACACCCCTATAGGATGCTGGCACTGCAGGCAGCGGCTTTACCCACTGTGCCACAGTGCCGCCCCCCCCCCCTTTTTTTAATCTGACATATCTGATAGTACCTCGGAGACACTGTTTTGGTTTTAAAGGAAATGGCTTTGTGATTTAGAATAATATTTGCTGTTAGGTTTTGGCAGAGATGGAGTGTCCTAGTGAAGCAGTTTTTATTCCCTTTTCTTAGTGTTTGTATTCTTGTCAAATGAGCTGTTGAGTTTCCCAAGTCAACATCAGCTGATAAGATCACCGTACTGGTCTCTTTCAGCGAGCGCTTACTTGATCACTCCCGAGATGAACTTGAGATTCGTTATTCCTCTGGCGTACAAATGTGTTAGGTTAGCAGTTTATTTAGAATGTGTGCCCTAAATCCTAGGGAGAGTGGGCTGTGATTTCCTCTTTATGGATTTTTTCCTTAAGATTTCTTAAGATTTTATGTATTTGAAAGGCAGAATGACAGAGAAAGAGATCTTGCATCCACTGGTTCACTCCCCAAGAGGCTGCCATGGCCAGGGCTGAGCCAGGCTGAAGCCAGGAGCTTCTTCCAGGTCTCCCACATGGATGCAGGCAGGGGCCCAAGGACTTGAGCCATCTTCTGCTGCTTTTCCCAAGGCATCTTAACAGGGAGCTGGGTTAGAAGTGGAGCAGCTGGGACTCGAACCAGCGCCCATAAGACATGCTGGCATTGCAGATGGCAGCTTTACCCACTATGCCACAACACCAGCCCCAATAGATACTTTAAAAAAAAGAAAGAAAGAAAAATCCCACCATATAGCATTAAAAAAAATAGTGTTTAACCTAAAAGTAACTTAGGAAGGAAGGCACAAGGGCCACAGTCAGGTACCTTCGTGATGAACTCAGCCTCACTGGGGCTCAGCTCGGCTAAAAGCACCAGGAGAGTGGGAACCGCACCTCCCCCCACCACCGCACGGCCTTTTCTTAACAGCTGGTTTCGGCTGTCACCGCCTGCCCGCCCGGAGCTTGCAAGGAAGTGAGCCCCGCGGTGCAATTCACGGCGCTCTCTGCTCTCACCTCTCCCGTTTTCGTCTTTGTAGTAAAAACCTGCTGCTCGGTGGTGGTGGTGGTGGTGGAAGGTGGAAGGGCAGAGGAGGGTGTGCAGTCCCACGCTGTGCCTGGTGCACGGCCCTGGGTGACAGCCGCTGTTCTCCGCGGAGAACAGGTTTGTGAGGGGGAAACAGACCTGCAGACGCTCGCCCTGCTTCTAGCGGCGCCGCGGGGAGCCCATGCAGGTTTTCGAGGTTTGGAGATCTGATAGCACTCCAGGAAGGCCTTAGCCTCCGGAAATGGCTTTACCTGGGATGCAGGCACCGGACGGACCTGATGTTCTAGATGGGAAAAGTGAGGCACAGAGAGGGCCAGGTCTGTGCCCGGGATCCACACAGCTGCAATAGAACTGTTGAACCCAGGTCTTTCTGACTCCAGGGCTCCATGTCGCGGGGCGTCTTCTCTCCCCACCCTCGGAATCCGGGAGACGCCCATGCCCCGCCGGGACCCGCTGCACCGCCAGCTTCTGGGGTCCCCATACCTTCCACACCTGCCCCCGCATGAGTCACCCCCTCCCCGGGGTGTATTTTGGGTCCTGTCTTAGTCACTGCCTCCCCCGGGGATGGGGGCTGCTCCAAGAGCCCTTGGTCTTGATGAAGGCGTAGAGGCTCGGCTACCTCCGTCTCACAGATGAGGCCGCTGGGGCTCAGAGAGAGCAAGTGACTTGCCCAAGGTCACAGAGCCGGAAGAGGACCCTGACTCAGGCACTCTGAGCGCCAGCACCACACTGCCCCCTGGGTCTTGTCCTGTCCTCAGAACCCAGCCCAGAGTGCACTGCGCCCATCCTGGGAAAGCAGCAGGTGGCCCCTGGCCCTGCTCAACACAGGGAGCCCTGAGCCAGGCCCCGAACCAGTCCCCCCGCTACCTGCAGCTCCCCCACGGTGCCAGGCTGCTGTCTTCATAGGCAGCTGTCTCTGCACAGAACACCCACCCCCTTCTCTCCACTGGTCCAGTCCCTTTTGTGCAGCTCACGGGAAGTGTCACCTCCTCTGGGGAGCCCCCCAGCCCCAGGATGCACCCCCACAGAGCCTACACTTAGAGCCGCAGGGGCTCTCCCAAATTTGTTCACTCTTACCACAGGCCTCAGTTTACTCATCTGCACAATGGGGCCAACGACAGCTCAAGGCGGGGGGGGGGGTAGTTTTGAAGATGAAGAGATAATCTGGGCCCAAGCATCGCATCCTGTATCTTTATTTGCCAAACCTGGCAACGCAGCTGTTGAGGCTGGATTTCTCAGTCAACACCCAAGCTAGCCAACTCCAGCTGACAGGGCCTGCCCCCCACCCTGCACATCTGGCTCCCTGCTGGGCAGGTAGGATGTTGGGGGGAAAAGGCTGCGGCTCACCAGGCACACCTGGGCATCCCCATGGCAACCGGGCCCTCCCTCACCCATGCTCAGGCTCGGGGAGGTGAGGGGAAGCTTCCTGAGTGTGTGACCTTGGGCAGGTGACAACCTCTTGGCTGTGCCCTTGTTGAACAGGTGGGGATAAGGAAAGGCCTGCCCACAGGGGCTGTTAGGAGTGGAAGCACTTGAGACAGCGCCGGCCCGCAGCCAAGGACTCCAGCGCCAGCAGCCCCTCTGTGTGGCAACCTTTGCCTCCACATCTGGGCAGCTCCCACCTCCTACCCCCGAGGACTCTGGGGTCTGGCTGACAGGTGCCTGCCTGCCCATGCCAGAGAGAGAGAGAGAGGGAGAGAAAGAGAGAGAGATTCCATCTGCTGGTTCACTTTCCAAATGCCCACAACAGCCAGGAGCCAGGAACTCCACCCTGATCTCTTACATGGGGTAGCAGGGACCCAAGTACTCGAGCCATCACCCCTGCCGCCCAGGGTGCACATTAGCAGGAAACTGGATGGGGAACTGGGATTCGAACCAGGCGCTCTGATATGGGATGTAGTTGACCTTGCGGCGCCCACCTGCATGGCAGACACGTGGAGGGGAGCAGGCGGTCCCCAGGCCGTCCCCGGGAGCACCCAGTACACCTTTATTCTCCAACCAGTAAAGGCCTGACTCTGACACTCGCCCCTCCCCCCCAACACAAGGGAGACAGGCTCAGGTTCAGGCTCAGGTTCAAACCCGTCATTATGTTGGTCACCTTGATCCTGAGGGTGGGCCCCTTCCCCACAGTAACCATCACGTTCTCTCCTCCCCGGCACTCAGCTCCGGGGCTGCCCTGGGACTCCCCTGTAGTTGCGTGGCAGGAAGGGGCAGGGGGCTGGTTCCCACCCGGCCTGGCCTGCCCACTTCGATTTCTCTCGAAGGCTGAAGACTTTCCTCTCCTGTCCTGCTGTGGTCCAGTCTCTTCAAGCCTCCTGCTCAGGCCTGACCTCAGCTACCAGGTCAGGACCCCTCCTAAGCCCCCTTCTGAGCCTGCAGAAGGTTCTAGAAGGCCTCGGGCTATCCTCCCCACCTCTTGGCCGTGTCCTTTGAGCACACCACATGCCGGTTTGTCTCATCAGGCGCGGGGCACTGAGTTACAGCTGAATTCCAGGTAAACAACAAGCAGTGTTGGGTATATGCAGGCCCCCATAACACCTCCTGTCTTTGCCAAACCTGGCCACCGACAATGGCTTTCTCCTCTCTGTGTCTCTCCCTTCCTTCCCCCTCTCCCCTCTCCCCTCCCTCGGCCCTTGGCTGCCTCCCTCAGACCCTCTTGCTGGTTGGAGAAACCTGCCCTCCCTCTGGGCTCACCCTGTCTTGTCTCACACCTGCCCCCACTCCACCACCCCAATCCTTTGAACTGACAGCTGGGCCTCCAGCCTCGCTCCCAGCAGCCCTGTACAAAAAGCACAAGGCATTGTTTGATGTCTCCAATTACGAGGCCGCGGCAAATCCATAGTCTGCGCCACACCAAGCCCATTGGAACCCTCCCATTGCACAGATGGGGTCACTGGAGCTCAGAAGGCCCAAGGGCTCTCCCTGGGTCACATAGCTTGCGAGTGGTGGGTCAGGGGGGCTGCCCAGACAGGCTGTCACCTTCTAGGAGACTTGGGGTCCCTGCGGTGAGCGGGCAGGCTGTGCAGGGCGGGCTGAGCCACCGAGCTTACAGGGCCCTGAGTCTGCAAGGCCTTGTCACACGGGAGCTGGAGCTGGAGCCGCAGCCGCCCGCCCGGTGCAGCCTCCCCACCCCCTGCAGCTGGTGTGGCCTCGTGTGTGACATTTCCTCCCCGAGGATCAGCCACAGCTGCGCCGGGCTGACAGGGAGGCAGGAAGAGGAGGCCTCGCCCCACGAGAGCTCCAGCACGGGGCACGTAGCAGCAGGTGCAGCCCCCCTCGGCACCAGTGCCCCACTCAGCAAGACCCAGGAGAGCCGCGTCCTGGCTCCAAGCCTGTTTCCTCGTCGCCCCCAAATGCAGTCGCCTTCATCTGTCGCAGTGCTGAAGGCAGGGTTAAAAGTGGCCTCAAAAGGGTGGACATTTGGTGCAGCTGCTAAGACGCGGCTTGAGACACAGGCATCCCATACCCGAGTGCCTGGGTTCAAGTCCTGACTCTGCTTCCAGCTGATGCACACGCTGATGCACACACCGCGAGGCAGCAGGGTTGGCTCAAGAGCTTGGGTCCCTGCCGCCCTGTGGGAGACCCAGATGGAATTCCTGGCACCTGGCTGCCGCTTAGTCCAGCCTTGACTGTAGTGGCCACTGGGGCACTGAACAGATGGAATCTCTCTCTCTCTCTCTCTCTGTCCCTCCCCTCCTCCCCCATCTCTCTCTCTCTTTCAAGATTTATTTATTTATTTGAAAGTTAGAGTTACATAGAGAGAGAAGGAGAAGCAGGGGGCGGGGTAGTTGGGTCTTCCATCCGCTGGTTCACTCCCCAGGTGGCCACAATGGCTGGAGCTGCACTGACCGAAGCCAGGAGCCAGGAGCTCCTTCTGGGTCTCCCTCCCAGATGCAGGGGCCCAAGGACCTGGGCCATCTTCTACTGCTTTCCCAGGCCATAGTAGGGAGCTGGATCGGAAGTGTAGAAGCCAGGACTGGAACCGGCGCCCATATGGGATGCTGGTGCTTTGGGCCAGAGCTTTAACCCACTGCACCACAGCGCTGGCCCAGGACAGCACTCACTTAACATAAATTCCGTGCCAGACCATGCCCTAGGCACTCAGCTTAGCCATTGGAATGATGAAATCCTCCCCACCGGTGAGGTAGGCGCTGTTCCTCTCCTGACTTGATGGAGGAAGACACTGAGATGGGATGAAGGCCCCTGCTCCCCGGCTCGTGGCTGCTGGGTGTGTACCCAGTGTGTGGGAGGCACTCATCAGGGAAGGGCTCGTGGAACCAGGGGTCCCCTGGTGACAGGACCGTACAACAGCCATTAGCAGAAAATCCAGAGACTTCAGCCCCATTTAACCATCTGGAAAAAAAAAATACTAGGTTCTCACTTTATCTACCCCTAAAATTAAAACAATAGAGAGGCCAGCGCCATGGCTCACTAGGCTAATCCTCCGCCTGCGGCGCCGGCACACCAGGTTCTAGTCCCGGTCAGGGCGCCGGATTCTGTCCCGGTTGCCCCTCTTCCAGGCCAGCTCTCTGCTGTGGCCCGGGAGTGCAGTGGAGGATGGCCCAAGTGCTTGGGCCCTGCACCCCATGGGAGACCAGGAGAAGCACCTGGCTCCTGCCATTGGATCAGCGCGGTGCGCCGGCCGCGGCGGCCATTGGAGGGTGAACCAACGGCAAAGGAAGACCTTTCTCTCTTCTCTTTCTCTCTCTCTCTCTCACTGTCCACTCTGCCTGTCAAAAAATTAATAATAATAAAATAAAAAAAATTAAAAATCCAAAAACAATTTTAAAAAAAGGGATTTGAATGGAAGACATGTTGGAGTTTTTATTTTCACTCTCTGGATGGGAAAGGTCTAACCAACAAGACGTGGAATCAAAGACTGATCCACTTAACTATGGAAAAACAAAAGCTTCTCACAGCCAGAGCCCCCAGGAGGGGACCTGTGAGTCCCAGGAAACATGGGCAGCTGCGGGCTTGCAAAGGCGAGCCGGGCGTGTGAGACTCGCAAACAGGATAAGTGACAAACTGAAAATATATTTGCTCCTGGTAAGGAAGCAAAAGACTTGGAGCCACCCCCAGAAAGCTTCATCAGGAGACGTGCCCAGAGAGAAGGACCCACGGAGACGCTCAGGCGCGCGGGAAGGCACTCACTGTGATAGGAGAAACGCAGGTTCCACCAACACCCACCTAGGATCCCACTTTGACCTAACCGTCTGGTAGCGCTTTGAGTGGGAGAGGATGTGGAGAGCAGGCGCCGTGGGCTGGAGTGACAACACGTCCCCCCCCCACCCCCCGGCCCGGGGAAGGCGACATCTGTCTAAATCCCAAGTGCACTGCGGCTAGGGAGTGGTTGCCCGAAAGTCCCCCCCGACTCGCAAATGACTGATGTCCAAGTCCAAGACTGTTCATTGCGGTGCTTTATAAAAAAAAAAAAAAAATCTGGTGAACTATTGGAAAGGATCTAAACGTCCATCCCTGGAGACTGAATTAGCAGCGTCCACCATGGCATACGATGCAGCTGTCAAAACCAAGCTGCAAGCATTTGGGTAACAACATCAAGCAAGCCCCAGGGCACAGGGTCTCCCCTCCCCCCATTCAAGGAGGATGCTCACCGAGAACCCCTGGTAGCAAAGCCTGCACTCCACATAGGAGGTCAGAAAAATTTGCATAGAAAATGCATATTATGGGGGCCGGTGCTGTGGCACCGCCTGCATCGCCGGCATCACAAGTGGGCGCCAGCTCGAGTCCTGGTTGCTCCACTTCTGATCCAGCTTCCTGCTAAGGTGCTGGGAAGGCTGGGAAAGATGGCCCAAAGTAGTTGAGCCCCTGCTGCCCACATGGGAGACCCAGGTGAAGCTCCTGGCTCCTGGCTTTGGCCTGGCCCAGCCCCGGCCATTGTGGCCATCTGCAGATGGAAGATCTCTCTCTCTCTTGCCCTCTCTCTGTAACTCTGCCTTTCAAATAAAATATATTTATTTATTTATTTGACAGATAGACAGTGAGAGAGAGAGAGGAAGGTCTTCCTTTTTTTTCCTTTGGTTCACCCCCCAGTGGCCACTGCGGCTGGAGCTGCACCGATCCAAAGCCAGGAGCCAGGTGCTTCCTCCTGGTCTCCCATGTGGGTGCAGGGCCCAAGCACTTGGGCCATCCTCCACTGCCTTCTCCAGGCCACAGCAGAGAGCTGGACTGGAAGAGGAGCAACTGGGACTAGAGCCCGGCTCCCATGTGGGATGTTGGCACTGCAGGTGGAGGATTAACCAAGTGAGCCATGGCACTGGCCCCAATATTTTTTAAATGCATATTATGGGGGCCGGTCCTGTGGCTTAGTAAGCTAAGCATCCGCCTGCAGTGCTGGCATCCCATATGGGTGCTAGTTCATGTCCTGGCTGCTCCACTTCCGATCCAGCTCTCTGCTGTAGCCTGGGAAAGCAGTAGAAGATGGCCCAAGACCTTGGGCACCTGCACCCATGTGGGAGACTTGGAGAAAGCTGCTGGCTCCTGGCTGTGGATAAGCCCAGCTCTGGCCATTTGGGGAGTGAACCAGCAGATGGAAGACCTCTCTGTCTTTCCCTCTCTCTGTAACTCTGCCTCTCAAATAAATGAACAGATTCTATAAAAAATGCATATTATGAAAAAACTCTGTATAGGTTTCAAATTTCATAAACCAGAATAAACTTTTTGAAAAGATTTATTTATTTGAAAGGCAGAGTGATGCAGAGAGAGGGAGAGAGAGAGAGATGTTCCAATCTGCTGGCTCACTCCCCAAATGGTCGCAACAGCCAGAACTGGCTCAGGCCGAAGCCAGAGCCAGGCGCTCCATCCTGGTCTCCCACACCGGCAGCAGGGACCCGAGCACTTGCGCCATCACCTCCTGCCTCCCAAAGCGTACATCAGCAAGCAGCTGGAATCAGAGGTGGAACTGGGACGCCCCGGTGGACTGTGGGTCTCTAGTGCCTTAACCAATGCAACAAAGTCCAGCCCTAAATGTTAATTTAAAAAAAAAGTCTTGGAGAGACAGATACAGACAGATAAAGCTCCCATCCAGTCTTTCACTCCCCAAACATCTGGAACAGCCAGGCCAAAGCCAGGAGCAGGAAACTCAATCTGCATCTCCCCTATTGGGTGGCAGGGCGCTGAGTGCCTGAGCCATCGCCTGCGGCCCCCCAGGGTGCATTAGCAGGAGGCTGGAATCAGGAACAGAGCCGGGACTCGAACCCAGGCCCTCCAAGATGAGATGAGATCACCCCAAGAACGAAATCAACTTTTAGACTAAATGCTTTTCCCAAATTTTAATTTGAAATCAACATATTATAATAGTTTTCCAGCAGGTGGAAAGAAAGAGAATGGGCTCCTTTTCTGATTTGGAGACCCGCCTGCCTCCGCCTACTTTTTATTAAATTATTATTATTATTACTATTACTATTTATTTGAAGAGCTGGTGCTCCAAGGTGTTGGGCAGGCATCTTCACCACTAGGCTTGATGCCTGACCCTACAGAGTAGTTTGATTTTTTCTAATTGATTTATTTGAAAGGCAGAGTTATAGAGAGAGAAGGAGAGACAGAGAGAGAGAGAGAGAGAGAGAGAGAGAGAGAGGACTTCCATCTGCTGGTTCCCTCCAAATGGCTGCAATGGCTGCGGCTGGGCCAGGCTGAAGCCAGGAACCTGGAACTCCATCCAGGTCTCCCACCAGGACGGCATGGGCCTGAGTAGAGTATGTGGGCCATTTCCCACTGCTCTCCAAGGCCCGTTAGCAGGAAGCTATATCGCAAACAGAACAGCCAGGACTCAAACCAGCACTGTCACATGGGACGCTCATGCCTCAAAGGTGGCTTCACCCACTGCACCACAACACTGACCCTCAGCAGTTTTATTTTATTTATTTTTTTTAAAGATTTATTCATTTATTTGAAAGGCAGACTTACAGAGAAGCAGAGGCAGAGAGAGAGAGAGAGAGAGAGAGAGAGAGAGGTCTTCCATCCACTGGTTCACTACCCAATTGGATGCAATGGGTGAAGCTGGGCTGATCCGAAACCAGAAGCCAGGAGCTTCTTCCAGGTCTCCCACACAGGTGCAGAGGCCCAAGGACTTGGGCCATCTTCTATTGCTTTCCCAGGCCATAGCAGAGAGCTGGATTGTAAGTGGAGTAGCCGGGACTCGAACCAGTTCCCATATGGGATGCTGGCACTGGAGGTGGTGGCATTACCCATAGGCCACAGTGCTGGCCCCTATTTTATTTTAATTTTGAGGGCCTGCACACTGTTTTCTATAGTGACTGCTCTGTTTTTTACTCTCACTGACAGTGAGCAAAGGTTCCAATTTCTCTATATCCTTCCCAACACTTGCTAGTTTCTCTTTCGTTTTTGTTTTTCTTGTAGCCATCCTAACGAGTAGGAAGCAGATCTCGCAGTGGTTTTGATTCGCACGTCCCTAACCACTGCTGGTGTTGTGTGTCTTCTCACGTAACAGTTGACCATCTCTAGAGCATCTTTGGAAAAAAGGTCTGTTCAAATCCGTGGCCCAGGGGCTGGCGCTGTGGTGCAGCAAGTTAAAGCCCCAGCCTGAAGCGCTGTCAATCCCATATGGGCGCTGGTTTGAGTCCTGGCTGCTCTCTGCTATGACCTGGGAAAGCAGTAGAAGATGGCCCAAGTGCTTGGGCCACTGCACCTGTGTAGGAGACCCAGGAGAAGCTCCTGGCTTCTGACTTCAGATCAGCGCAGCTCTGGCTGTTGCAGCCATCTGGGGAGTGAACCAGCGGATGGAAGACCTCTCTCTCTCTCTGTGGTGGAATGAGAAGGCCATGCCAAGATGGCCACTGGCAAGCAATAGGCTGTGATTGGATGGCTTTGGAAACCACATGGCAACAGGGTGTGATTGGTTAGGGCATAGGCCGCCCCTTGACTGGATTGGCTGCCTTGGCTATTTAAGCTGCTGTACCAACTGAAATAAACAAGTCTGCAGGCTGTTCGCCTCTGGCTTGCTATTACCTGACTCCCGGGGTCTGTGTGGTGACTCCCTGCCTCTTGCCCCTACCACGCTCCTCCTCTCAGAACAAATCCACCTCAACATCTCTCTCTCTCTCTCCTCCCCCCCCCCCCGTAACTATTTCAAATAAATAAAAATAAAATCTTAAAAAATAATCCGTGGCTCATTTTTTAAGTGGGTTCTTGGGTTTTGGTGTGTGGTTGTTGTTATTGAGTTGTTGGAACTATTTACATATTCTGGATCTTACCCCCGCATATGATTTGCAAATGTTTTCTCCCATCCATAGTTTGCTTTTTCACTCTGCTGATGCACAAATTTCACACTTCATTCAGTCCCGCTTACCTGTTTTTGCTTTGTTATCTGTGCCTCTGGTCATGTCCAAGAAATCGCTGCCAAATTCCATGCCATGGAGCTTTTCCCGCATAATTTTCTTCTAGTGGTTTTATGTCTTACATTTTGGTCATTAATCCAGTTGAGTCAATGCTTGTATATGGTGCATTCTTTTCTGTGTGGATAGCCAGTGTTCCCAGCACTGTCTGTTAAAGAGATTGTCCTTTTGCCAATGAGTGATCTTGGCACCCTTGTCAAAGGTCACTTGACTGTGTGAAGGTTTTTTCTGACCCTGCTATTCGACTCCACAGGTCTCTATGCCAGTGCCACAGTTTTGATTATTGTAGCTTTGTGATCATTTTTAAATCAGGAAATATGAATCTTGTAATTTCATTCTTTATCAAGATTGTTTTGGTTCTTTGGGGTCTTTTAAGATGTCACATGATGGGGCCGGTGCTGTGGCGCAGCGGGTTAAAGCCCTGGCCTGAAGTGCTGGCATCCCAGATGGGTGCTGGATCTAGTCTCAGCTGCTATTCTTCCGATCCAGCTCTCTGCTATGACCTGGGGAAGCAGTAGAAGATGGCCCAAGCCCTTGGGCCCCTGCACCCAGGTGGGAGACCCCAAGGAAGTTCATGGCATCTGCTGTTAACCTAGCCCAGTCCTGCCTGTTGTAGGCATTTGGAAAGCGAATCAAAGATATCTCTCTCTCTCTTTCTCTTTCAAGTGGATGAAAATAAGTAAATAAATTTTTTTTAAAAATCAACATTATGAAGTCAATTTGGTGGGGTAGCTGGAGGCAGGTGAGTTTGGGGTGTCCGGAGCTGAAAGACCACGCCCGCTGGCCCAGGGAGCAGATGGGAGGTGGGCTTTCATCACAGTCTTTCATCAGGGACTGAGTCCCACAGCAGGTGGCTGTGCTGAGGCCCTGGGTGGGGAAGGGGCTCCGGGAAAGACAGGGGCAAGGCGGGAGGAGCCGTGGCGGGAAAGAGAGCTCCATGGCCATTGTCCCTGCTTGCTTATGTGGGGGAAGTTGCCGTTGGGGTGGGGGGTTGGGGAGGCTTGGCTGTGGCTGGGCCAAGGGTGTAGGGCAGGTGATCCAACAGGCAGAGACAGTGAGAGCTCAAGCCAGTGGCCTGGCGGTGGGGCTGGGGGTGACTGGTGGCGACAGCAGTCACCTGCTCAGTGTACCCACGCCCACGCCCTGCTGCTTCCTGCTGGTTTTCCAAGCCCCTTCCGCCCCACCCCCACCCGGGTGCCCCCACCCAACAGCCCACCTGTGAGTCTCTGGCTTCAGAGCAACCCCCTGTTTCTGCTGCCTCCCGCAGCTGCAGCAGCTCCACAATCATCCTGCAAATCCCCCCCACCCACCCCGGCCATGGCTGCTTGGGTCCCAGCTCAGCCACTGACCGGCCGTGGGGTCTCTCGAGCAGGTGATCAGAGCAGCTATGGAGACAGGGCAGACCACGAAAGGGCTGTCCGTCCCCCGCCAGCTCAGGGCTTCCTAAACAGCAGGTCATCTGATTCTACATCTTTGCCTTTGACCATATCCTTAGCAGCCTGGACCTGGGGTTCTCATTAGTTTTCTATGAAATGACTTCCCTTTTTAAACTCCAATTCATTTCAAAGACAACCACATGTCACAGTCCTAAATAGAAAGCCAGTGTTGCTTGCCCTAAAGAACAGGAAGCCCTAAAAAAATGAACCCTGCAAAATCCAGGCTGAATCCCACAGGGCTGCCTGCTCTGGGGCACGGGACTTGCGCCTTCCGCCCTTAGGGTAAGAATGGAGATGAACAAGATAGGGACCTGCATGGCGGTTGATCTGCTGCTTGCAACGCCGGCATCCAATAGACATGGAGTCCCGGCTGCTCCACTTCCAATCCAACTCCCTGCTAATGCACCTGGGAAGGCAGTGGAAGGTGGCCCAAGCACTTGCCCCCTTGCCACCCGTGTGGGAGGCCCGGATGGAGTTCCTGGCTCCTGGCTTCAGCTCTGGTCGTTGCAGATATTTGGGGAGTGAACCAGCAGACGGGAGCTTGCTCTGTCACTCTGCCTTTCACAAAAATAAAATAAATCTTAAAAAAAAATAAGATGTTAAATAGCAGCCCCAGACTGCAGCCCCAGATGGCAACAATAATGAGAAGTGCAGAGTAGACGTAGGCATTGGGCATAGCACTGAAGTCACCGCCTGCAGCCCTCGTCAGAGGGTCGGTTGGAGTCCCAGCTGTTCCACTTCCAATCCAACTTCCTGCTAAGGCGCCCTCAGAGGCAGCAGATGATGCCGGGGTCCCTGCCACCTACATAAGACCTGAATTGGGTTCCAGGCTCCTGGCTTCAGTGTGGCCCAGCTCTGACTATTGCAGGCATTTAGGGAGTGAACCAGCGGATGGAAGAACTATTTCTCTGCCTTTCAAATACAATGAAAATAAATAAATAATGGAAGTGTGCGGGGGGGGGGGGGTGAATTGAGATGTCAATGACTCTCTCCCTGCTGGAGTTAAAGGTGAACTTAAGATGCTTCTATTCAGGGCCCAAGAGCTTGGGCCCTGCACCTGCTTGGCAGACCTGGAAGAAGCTCCTGGCTTCTGGCTTCAGATCCGCCCAGCTCCAGCCGTTGCAGCCAACTGGGGAGTGAACCAGCGGATGGAAGACCTCTCTCTCTCTCTCTCTCTCTCTCTCTCTCTCTCTGTAACTCTACCCCTCAAATAAACAAATAAATCTTTTAAAAAATGGGCGTGCACACAGCCTGCCCGTCTGGGAGGCAGCCCATCTAATTGGATCAGAGTCCTGTCTTGTTGCAGGTCCCCGTGGGCGGGCCACTCCACTGCTCTGTGTCTTGGTGTCCCAAGCTGTTAGGCAGACTCAAACAGTTGGGAGGAGAATGGGGGTGGGGGACACGGAGGGAGGGGGCGTTTGGCGCCATCAGCTAAGACCCCATTTGGGGCTCTGCTGAGTGTTTAGGTTCGAGTCCTGCCTCCGCTCTCCATTCCGGCTTTCTGATCATGTCCCTGCACCCACATGGGAGACCAGGACGGAGCTCTCAGCTCCTGGTTTCAGCCTAGCCCAGCTCCAGCTGTTGCGGGCATTTTGGGTCTCTGCCTTTAAAACAAATAAAATAGAAAGAAAAAGGAAAACACTAGGAGGCCCAACACGGAACAAGTGCTACCAAGCCCAGCCCGCAGGGACACCAGGGGGAGCCCCTGGGAGAAGACCCCCCCCCCATGCCTGGCCGGAGCCTCCCTCCTCTCAGCCCCTTGCTGTACACCCGCTCCTGCCCTCAGCCCCGAATCCCTGCTCACAGCCGCCCGGGGACAGTAGCAGGTGCAAGGCCCAGCTCTCAGGAAGGAAGAGTGAGGCCGGCACGGTGGTGACACAATTCCCCTGCCTGCCATCGCGCCTCGGGCCAGGCCAAGAGTGGGAGCCTGGGCCCCCACCCCCACCTACCCCACCCCCCACATTATCTCGGTCCCGCAGCAGCTGAACGTCCTGATATCTCTCTCTCTGATCCTTCCGGCTCCCCCAAGACAACTCAGGATGTGGGGAGGGAGGGGCAGGGAGAGGAGGAGGAGGGAGCCCGAGAACCAGAGAGAGAGAGAGAGAGAGAGAGAGAGAGAGAGAGAGAGACTTCTGAGACCGAGAGAAACTCAGCAGAAGATGGAGAAGCAGAGAGCGAGAGAGGCAGGGATGGAGAGAGACACAGAGCGAGACAGGGGCGGTGGCCCCGAGACACGGGGGCAAAGAGAGGCAGAGGCCGAGACAAGAAAGAAAGCAGTGCGTGGGACCGTGGCGGGGGCACGCCGGGGTGCAGGGTGTTGCGGGGGACCTGAAAACAGAGAGCAAGCGGGTGAACTTGAGAGCCGGGGGCGGGGGAGGGGTGAGAACACTCAGAGGCCTGCCAGGCCCTGAAGGCGGACTCAGAGCCCCAGCAAGGGGGCAGGAGGGCCCCTAGGGAAGAGGCCAGGACCCTCTGGCCCGGGGCTCCAAGGCCCTGCCAGCCCCCATGGGATGGCACCCTCCTGGACGGTCCCGGTGCCCACAGCCCCAGTGAGGGCCTGGGTGGGCAGAAGGCACCCTGTGAGAGGCCTCAGCTGCCCACCAATCTGGGGGCGAGCTGGAGAGAGGGGCGCTGTGGGCAGGGCAGCCTCGTGGTCTGGCCATCTGCCTCCTCTGGGCCTCTTCCTTTCCTCGACTATCCAAATCAAGACGAATGAACCTAGCCCAGGCCAGGGGCAGAGGCCTGAGTGTCTGGAGCACTTGCTGGCGGCACGGGCGAGGCACAGGGCAGGTGCCTGGAGGAGGGGCCCTTGTTGATGAAGGTGGCGCTCCCACGCTCCCACGGCATCCTGTCTCTGTGAGTCACGGCTCTTTCATTTGCAAACGACACAAAGCCAGCTGAAGCTGAGCCAAGCCAGAGAAGTGTTCGTTAACCCACATCACTGAGCCATTCACGGGCAGAGCCAGCTTCAGGAATGAGTGGATCCAGGACTCTGATGCGTGTTCTCACGCAACCCACCTCCCTCTGTGCTGCCTTCCCTCGGCCAGCTGCCCTCTCGCATGCCCCTGACCTACCTGTTGAGTGATCCCAGCTGGGAAAAAAAAAAAAAAAAAAAAAAAGGAGCTTCATTCCCCCAGAGTTTTAGCAAAAGGCGCTCTGACGCTCAGTGTATTTCGTTTCGGATTTGCCTTTTTGCTCTCTCCTTTTCCCACCAACTTCTGAGCAGGCTGTGGGCTTTGCTGTGTGACCCTAAGCAAGCCACCTGGCCTCTCTGAGCCTGCTTGCTTTTGTACAGAGCAGGGCTGGCTCCTCGTACGCTACAGACAGAGCTGTTGTGAGGTTCGGGGTAACACTGAGTGTGGCGCACACAGGAAGAGTGGGATAAATGTGTCCCGGTGGGCATCCTGTCTCCTACCAGCCCATGGCCCCCCAGCTTTCTCTGGACCCCACTTCCAGTCTCTTGGAGATGGGGTGGTGTGCTCCCGGCCAGGGACTCGGTCGGGAAGCCACGTGTCCCAAGCCAGCCCCAGCAACGCACGTTCAGGGCCTTTGCTGAAGATGCTGGGACGTTCTGTGCGTGCTGGGCTCCCTGTGGGCACCGGGGAGATTGAGGTTCCTGGAGCTGCCCGGAACCAACGCGTGACCACACAGGAGGGAGAGACGGGAGATGGAGCGCTCACAGAGGCAGAGAGAGAGGACACAAACCGGAAGCTGCTGGTGGGCATCTCACCCCTGCCAGCATTTGGAGAGTGAACCGTGGGATGGGGGCTCTGTCTACCTCCCTGTCAAATAAATATAAACGAATGACTGAATAAATAAAACGAGTTGTGAAAGCCCAGAGCTCTCTGAGGGGACAGAGGAGGGAGGCGGGCGCTGGGTGAAGAGCCAGGCCGGGCGCCACACGATGGTGATGGTGACAGTCGGGACGATGCTCACGCAGGCGTCTCAGAGGGGCAGGAGTAAGTCCGCCTCTGGGGCTGCCCACATCCCAAGAGAGCACCTGAGTCTGTGTCATGGCTCCACTCCTGCTCCCAGCTTCCTGCCCAGGTGCACCCTGGGAGGCGGCAGGGATGACGGCTCAGGGATCACCAACAGACAATACCCATCCACACCACCCAGCCTTGCCCGTCCACCCACTGGCCGCTGGGGAGCGGCTGCCACGTGCCTGCACCGCGCCTTTCCCACCCCTCCTCCGGGGACTGGGGTCCAGGCTGTGTCCAGCCGTAGCCATGACAACACTGCTTGCACCTGCCTTCCCGGCCCAGGCGCCGCAGCTGCTCAGGGTTCAGACCCACGAACTTGCTAGCAAGGGGAAAGGCACACACGGCGGCCAAGGTCCCCCAAGGTGGCTTCATCAGTGTGTCTCGGTCCCCTCCACCCAGGCACAAAGGCGCCTCAGCTCATTCCGATTCTTCCACGTAAAAGGACTTCACGCCACCAGCTGATGTCCAGCCCATGTGATCACTTTCCCAGATCTTCGCACCCCATCAGCTCTGACTGCTTCCCCATCGGCAGGCTGCCCAGTTACCAGGGCAACGGGGGCTGCTGAGCCGGGCCCCGGAGTGGGCCAGGCTCAGAGCAGCACCCAGAGCCACCTCTTCGGCTCCACTCCTGCAAGGCTGTTTTGCTACCTGAGAAACAGGGTTACTGACAGTGATGGGGGCGGGGGTGTCACGCAGTTAAGTGAGAGAAGTGAGAGATCCACAGAGAAGCTCCATATCTGGGTGTCCATCAGAGCGCCTGTGGGGGCAGTGACAGGAACCCCAAGTCAGGTTGGAAGGAGAAAGCCATCACTTAAGGCCCATGCAACTGGGAAGCCTTGGGGGGCGGTGTGGGTCTTGCTTCAGGTGTGGCTGCATCCAGGAGTTCTAACGTCACCACTAGGAGCTGGCCCTGTCTGTCTGGGACCACACTGCCCTCGTCGGTGGCACTGGGGCAGGCTCTCCTGGCACCAGCTTCAGGATCAGATCCTTAGGAACGGCCGTGAACAAGAGCTGCTTCTCTCCAGCACTTCTGGCCCAACCCCCAGAGCTGCTCCTCCCACGCCCAGCTTCCCTGCATGCCTGGACCTGGGCCCGTACGGTGGCTGGGGGCAGGGCGGCAGCTGTGGTCCAGGTGCAACGCAGGTGCTCACCTCCTGGGTGGGGGTGAGGGTGGGGTAGGATGGCCCAATCTCGCAAACCAAACACAATGAGATCCCAGAGGGAAACTGAGGCAGAAATCCCATGATTATGGGAAGTGGTTCCCAGCCAGGTCAAAACAAAGGTCTAGGGGCTGATGCTGTGGCGTCGTGAGTAAAGCCGCTGCCTGCAGTGCCGGCATCCCATATGGACACCAGTTCATGTCCTGGCTGCTCCACTTCTGATCCAGCTCTCTGCTGTGGACTGGGAGAGCAGTGGAAGATGCCCAGGTCCTTGGGCCCCTGCACCTACTTGGGAGACCCGGAAGAAGCTCCTGGCTCCTGGCCTCAGATTGGTGCTGTTCTGGCCATTGCGGCCATCTGGGGAATGAACCAGCAGATAGAAGACCTCTCTCTCTGTCTCTCTTCTCTCTCTGCCTCTGCCTTTCTGTAACTCTTTCAAATAAATAAATAAATCCTTAAAAACACACACACACACACACACACAGGTCTTGGGGCAGCACCGTGGCACAGGTTAAACTGCTGCTGCCTGTGACACCAGCAGCCATATGAGGCCTGGTTCGAATCCCAGCTGCTCCACTTCCAATCCTACTAACTCCCTGCTAATGCACCTGGGAAGGCAGCCCAAGTCCTTGGGCCCCTGCACCCACGTAGACCAGGAAGAAGCTCCTGGCTTCAATTTGTCTCAGCCCCAGCCACCGCAGCCATTTGGAGAGTGAACCAGCAGGTGGAGGATCTCTCTCTCTCTCTCTCATTCTGTAACTCTGCCTTTCAAATAAATAATTCTTTTAAAAATACAGGTCTCTACCACACCGCTCCCTCCCCGAGGTGTGGCTTGTGGGAGCCGTAGTTTTGGAACCACATGGGCGTCCTAGGCCCCACCCAGCCCTTGGAACTGGACGCTCAGAAAGTGAGCGCGACCTGGGTGAGCAGCGTCTGAGCTGCACCGCGTGGCACGGGATCTTTCACAGTCGCCAAGGCCATTTTCACTGTTCTGTTTTATTGAGGACCACAACAGGTTACGGAGTAGGAGAGTCCTGGGAGGTCAGGTCCGGTGAGTGAGGATGGAGAAACTGAGGCCAGGAGCGGCAGGGCAGGGCGTGGCTGGTAGCGCCCTGCTCCACCACCAGCACAGCCAGTGGCTGCACCCCCGCCCCATGGGGACCTCCCTCCCCGCTGAGGACGGAGATCATTCGAGCCCCACAAGTGCCGACTGGGGTCCCAGGCCCCACGCAGAAGGTGAGACCCCTCCATCGCCAGCTGCCCTCTCACGGAGCCTGGCTGGGACCCCAGGGGTAGGGGGAGAGGGAGCCCCTGCAGAGGGGAGCCCCAGGACGCACACACAGAGGACAGGGACACACGCGGCCCCCTCCCCAAAGCCAACCACACACGGGCCTTTCTTCTCTTACAAAAGGTAGGGCAGGGATGGGGGACTTTGTTCTCAGGCTGTGTCAGAAGGTGCAGAGAACTGGGGGAGGGGGACACAGACTGGACCCCAAAGTGATAATAAGTTAGGGGGAGAATTCTCAGGCTGTTGTCGGGCAGGGTGCCAAGGGGTCCCCCGCCCCCTTCCCTCCACTGGAGGATCCAGAGGCAGCTGCCTAGCCCAGGGGTCCCGGCAAGGCTGGGTCTGGGGGTGTGGCCGCAGGCTGAAAGACAAGGTAGGGAGCTGGGTCAGAAGGTGGCAGGAGAGCCGCAGGACCAGCCCCCTGGGGGCAGGGAGGGGATGCAAGGGGGGTGCCCAGGGCAGGGTGGACGGGCAGGGAGGGCCTCTCACCAGGTCCCCCATCTTCAATTAAGGCCCTGTAGATTCTCATAATCTGGAGCTTCCTCGTCTTCCTCCTGGTCCCCAGCCTCCGGGGCACTCAGCGTGGCTATGGGGAGAGGAGAGGGTGGGCTCCAGCCTCCAGGGCCACCCCCACCCTGCCCCTAGCCTCTGTAGCCCCCTGCCCTGGCACTCACCAGGTTGGATCCTGGCCTCCAGGGGCAGCTCCTGGGACACGTTCACGTACTCCCGGCTCCCATCTGTGGGGACAGGTCAGAGGAGGGACCGAGGGAGGGCTGTGGGTGCCCCACCCTGAGTCTGCAAGGGGTTGGGGGAAGGCCAGCAGGGCGCCCCGGTCACTCACCCAGGGACGCGTCTGCACTGCCCCCGCTCTCAGGCACGTTCACGTAATCATCGCCAGACTCCACTGTGGAGAGACCAGCAGGGCCCACCCCGCCCCAGCAGTGTCAGCCCGGCCCCAGAGATCCCCTAGCCTCGGGTGCCCGACTCCCAGGCAGTCCCATGGGGACGCGAAAGGAGCAATGGCAGTGGCCAGGGTGAGGGCCGGGGCCAGACAGAGGTGGCCCAAGCGGCCCCGGGGAGACGGGGACCCCAGCACGGCTCCCGGGCTGGGCGGCAGGGACACACAGCAGCTCAGAGCATGCGCACACGGCCCCCGGGCTGGGCCGCGGGGACAGACAGCAGCTCAGAGCATGCGCACAGAAGGGGGCTGACAGCAGTGTCACGGAGCCTGCCCCAGCTGCTGGCCCCCGTCCCTCAAGCCCCTCCTGGACACTGGTCACCCTCAGCGTCACTCTGTGAGCCGTCTGTGGCGTCATGTCACAGAGACATGGACAGGTCGGGCCTCAAAACCAGCAACTCTGGCCGCTCACCCAAGCTCAAGACCCAACTCCAGCACCAACACTCTGTGCAACCTCAGGCAACAGAAAACGGCCCACGTGCTTGGGCCCCTGCACCTGTGTGGGAGACCCGGAAGAAGCTCCTGGCTCTTGGCTTCGGATCAGCCCAGCTCCGGCCATCTGGGGAGTGAACCAGCGGATGGAAGACCTCTCTCTGTCTGTCTGTCTCTCTCTCTCTCTCTGTAACTCTGCCTCTCAAATAAATAAAGTGGCAGCCCTCAGCCAGCACGAGACGCTGAAGTCTCTGTGCTTTGCCTCAGTGGCTGTCACAGCCTGGCCTCAGCCCCACGGAGGCATTTGCAGGACAATGGGTGACAAGTGAATGAATGGATGGATGGATGGATGGGAAGCAGCACTGGGACAAACTGATGCAGCCCAGGACTTGGGATGGTGAGGGACGGCAGCTTGCAGGTGCGGGAGCCAGGGACCAGCACACGTAGCAGGCGAGAAAAGCCCCGGGGTGAAACCAAACTGAAGGGAGAAAGGCAGCTCCAAGGGGAGCAGAGGAAAAGGCGCCCCCTCCCCCAGCCATGTGTGCGCGCACACACACACACACACACACACCATCAGGTCCTCAGACCGACCAGATGGCGGTGGGCACTGGGCACAGCGGTGAAGACCCTGCGGGGGATGCCCACAACCTGTATTCCCAGCTCAGAGAGCCTGGGCTGGAGCCCCCTGCCCCTCCCCCTCCACTCCCAGTTCCGGCTTCCTGCTGCGGTGTACCCTGGGAGGCAGCCGTGGACGGCTCGAGCGGCTGGGTTTCTGCCGCGCACATGGCTGAGTTCCAGGTTCCAGGCTTCAGTTAGGCTGAGCCTTGGCTGTTGCCGGCATCTGAGCCACTGCCTCTCAAAATACATTTTTGCAAAATTTCTTTTTAATCTTTAGTTAAAAAAAAAAAACAGAAATGTACAAGATGCTATTGCCTCCATGAAACAAGAACAGGGGGCTACAAAAAAGGAACATGCAGAGACCCAGAAAGAACTGGATAGGAGGGGAAAACATATATACAGCACAAGGGCTGCGAATAAAGGCAAGGACATCTCCCAGACAATAAAGGAGAAATCAAGGCCAGGGCAGAAGTCCGGCACCTGCAGCAGGGGAGCCCTGGAGAGGGAGCACAGGGGAGCGGGGTCGCTAAAACCTTCACAGGGCAGGGGAGCATGCGGGGGGGGGGGGCCCGGCACCTCCTGACTCACTGGAGAAGGCACTGTCTCGGAGACCAGGGTTTCCGGGCGCAGGGGCGGAGGGGCCAGGGCCGCTGGTGGCCGGGCTGTCATCGGGAAGCACCTCCCTGAGAGTGAACCAATGGGGGAGGGGGTGAGGAAGCTCGCCCGGGGCCCCAGCACCCACCTGCCCACCTGCCCCCTTGCCACTCACAGGTAGCCCTCATTGTGAGAGTCCTCCTCATCCTCATCTTCATCCGCGTCCTCACAGGCCAGCTCTGCGGGCAACGACACGGGGTGGGGAGAGCTCAGCACAGCCCGAGACAGGCCCCCGCCTCCCCACCCGGCTGGGCCCCCCAACCCCGCCGCCCCCGGCAGCCCAAACGCACCCTCGTTCTCGTAGCTCGCCACGCTCTGGGCTTCAAGGAGAGAGCAAGAGGGAAACTGAGTCAGCTCAGGGTTGGGCTTCCTCGGATGGGTGAGTGGGTCCCCTCCACCCTGTGCCTGTCCCCCGCAATTCCCCACGGAGGGCTGGGCTGGGGGTGGGGGGTCTGGCTCGGCTCCAGCCCCCACCCGTGTCTCTTGCCAGTTTGTATATCCCTGTGAGTTTGATCAAACCGCCCTGTGAGTAGTTGGAGGCACCCCTGCCTTCCCGGCAGAGTGGGGGTGCCCTGCCACACTTACCGCCACCAGAGTCCCTCCGGGAAGACGGCATCCGGTGGGAATCCCCAGGGGGCTGCGGAGATCTCCTGGGAATCAAAGGTCAGAGGTCACACTCAATGCCAGGAGGGTTACAGCAGGGCGGGGCGGGGGGCACTGGAAAAACAAGGGAGTAGAGAGAGATTTGGAGGCGAAGGAGTTGGGGGGCTACTCACGGGATGGGGAGCAGGTCTGGCTGGCTCAGGGGTGGAACGGAGGTAACAGCCGGCCAGGGGGCAGGGGTATCTGAGGACACAGAGCTGAGCTGGGAAGAGTGACTTCCGACCCGCATCTCCCGCCTTCCTCGAAGCCCTGGTGCCCTGACCGCCCCCCACTCCCCATCCCAGCTCAAGCCAAGGCCATGTGGGCAACCTAGAACGAGGGGACACCCAACGGAGGGAGCCTCTCTCCCGGAGGCAGGGGCGCCTCCAACTACTCACAGGGCGGTTTGATCAAGATGCTCCTGGGATACAAACTGGCAAGAGAGACACAGGTGGGGGCTGGAGCCGAGCAAGACCCCCCACCCCCAGCCCAGCCCTCCATGGGGAATTGCGGGGGACAGGCACGGGGCGGAGGGGACCCACTCACCCATCCGAGGAAGAGGCACTGTTGTAGGAGTCTGGGGGAAGAGAGCGGTTGGTGAGGCAGGGGCCAGGGCTCGGGGCGGTGGCAGGCGGAGGCAGGCGAGGGAGGCCGGGGACTGTACAGCGACTCCAGCAGGTGCACCCCCGCCCTCAAGCCCCTGCTCACCTGACAGCCGGCGGCAGCGCACACACAGGGCCATTAGCAGCACAGCCAGGAGCGGCCCCAGCAGGAGGCCCAGCGCCGAGTGTCCAAGGACGTTCACCTCCATCTGCTGGGCAGAGCCTGGCCCAGGTCCTCAGGGAAGGGCGCAGCGGTGGGGGGTAGGGGGCAGCGGAGCCCTCTGTGGGGGCTGGGCTCTGTGCAAGCTCTGGGGGACCCTAGCCCCCTAGGTCAGGCCAGGGCCCGGGCTGGGGTCCAGGGCTCCAGCCACGCCATGCAAGCGTGAGACGGGTCCCTGCACCCCAGCGGTACCTGCCCTGGGCCAGACGCCCGCCTGGCCTCGCCTCGCCTCGGCGCCCGTCCTCGGCAGGAAGCTGTGGTGAGCACCGGGTGAAGGCAGGAAATCATCGGGCTCCCAGCCCGCTGCACCGCCCCTTCCCACCCCCACCCAGCCGGTGGGGAGGGGGAGGCCTCCCCGTCAGGGTTCTCACGAAGGGACACTTGCCCGTGGGACGAGGGGCAGCTCCTCCGTGGGAGTGAAGGCCTGTGGCAAGCCACCGGGGGTCGGGGTCGGCGGCAGGCATTCCGCCAGGCAGAGGGCAGCGCCCACCCCAGCTCGCCCAGGCTGGCCAGGGGTTGTGTGCGGAGGGGGGGGCGGGCTCCAGTAAGCCCGGCCGTGACTCAGGGTCACACGGAGCCAGCTCACTGGCACGGCGGTCCTCACTGCTGGGCGCTTAGCCCCACAGCACAGGGACTGGCCCGGTGGCCCCCCGGCAGCGCCCCCGCCGCCCCCAGGAGCCCTGGGGCTGGAGATGGCCAGCCAGAGGTCAGGGGTCACCAGCATCCAGACAAAAGACTCAGGTAGGCACTTGGGGTCTGGCTACAAAGTTTATTCGGTTACAAATAGCACCAACCCCCTGGGGCTGCTCCAGTGGAGGGGACCCCACCCCTCCCCACCCCAGACCCCCAACTCCTCCCCTAGGCTGCCCATGTAGTGTCTGGGAGCTGGACAGGGCCCAGGGTCCCTCCTGGAAGCTGGGCCGGGCTGAGGGCTTAGGCCCGGGCACCTCGTGGGACGGGCCCCAGGGCCCGCGGCGGCAGATGTGCGGACAGGTGAGGGACGGCCACTCAGATGAGCACACTGGACACGGGGACCCTGGTGGAGCGGCCACGCTGCGGCACCACGATGCGGTCATCTGCGGGCCCTGCCTCGGCCAGCAGACCTGTGGGGGGCGGGGTCAGAGCCAGGGCTGGAAGGTCAGCTGGAGCAGACCCGCAGAGCCACCACCAGGAGGAGGACACAGAGCCGCCAGCCCCAGCGCTGAGACAGCGGCCGGGAGCCAGGGCGGGGCCCGCACTGACCCTGCACGTGCAGCTGCGCCCGCCGGCGGTCACCCTCGATGAACATGGCGGTGCCCAGGAAGGCGGCCCCGCCCAGCGCCCCGACGAAGGCGCAGAGCATGAGCGAGAACTGCAGGGCCCGGAACTCGGACAGGAAAGATGGCGGCCAGCTGCGGCGGAGGCGGTCGGAGATCTGCGGGGGGCAGGGCGGAGCGTCGGGGGCGGCCGGGACAGCCATGGGAAAGGGGTGGGCCCTCAGGGACTCTGCCAAGACAAAGCCCTCCCCACCCAGGGGAGGCTATAGGGTGCCCAGCGCCTGCAGCCGCCCAGGTAGGCCACCGGCCAGTGCTGGGAGAACAGGACCCCCAAGCCCGGGGTGAGGCTCACCAGGCCGATGAGGTAGGGGCTCCCAGCGTCGCCCAGCAGGTGGGACAGCACGATCTGGAAGGCTTCGGCGGTGGAGCGTCGTGTGGGGATCACCACGTACTGGGGGAGGGGGGAGGGAGGGGCCTCAGTGGAGGCTCTCGGCGAGGTGGGGGGGAGAGGTGGCGCAGGACAGGGCCATGGCTCAGCCTAGGCTGAGATCACAGGTGTGACAGGGGTCAAGGTCGCAGGCCCCTCGGGGGCTGGGCTTTGCAGAGCACGTGGGGCCCCGACCCTAGTCCCTGCTCCCAAAGCTGAGGGCAGCGGGGGAGAGGGCTGCCCGGCCACTCACCAGCAGAATGTCCGCCACAATGGCCCAGTTCATGGACAGCAGAGTCTCTCCGATGAAGATGAAGATCTGGACACAGCGGTGGGAGGGGCCTCACAGGGACCCACTCCCCAAGTCCTCCCCACACCCCGAGGGAGACCCGCGCCGCGGCCGCTCCTAGGCTACCACCACCAAGGCTGGGAAGGGCCAGAGCTGGGACTCTGCCCCAGGACACGATCCTCCTCCCTTGAACCTGCGCTGGCTACTCACGTAAGTGGCCACGATGCTCCCGCGGGCACAGGCGAGGGACAGGAAGAGGAAGGGTGCGGAGCCCAGGAGGCCGGCGGCACAGACCAGGGGGTCGGCCCGCGGGTTGGAGCGGCGCAGGCGGCGGCTGATCTCCACACCCAGGCCCACACCCAGGACCCCAGTGAGGCAGGTGATGAGCCCAAAGATGAGGCTGGAGGTAGCGGGGGGGTGGAGGGCACAGGGGCTAGCGCCTTGGCCCGCCAAGTCCCCCCGCTGGCCACCCTCACAAGCCCAGGCTAGGTGGGCACAGAGCTGCCCAGTATCCCCCAAGCCAGGACACAGGGAGACTCTGGGACCGCCCCCCGGGGTACCTGTCTGAGGAAGAGCAGGAGTCTCCAGGAAGGCAGGGGGGGGTCTCCCCCAGGACCACCCGGGAACGTAGCAGGAATGCAGGAGCCCAGAGGGCCAGGGAGCCGGTGACGAAGGCCACAGCCGTGAAGCCGAGGGAGGATAGGACGAAACTAGGGCTGCAGACAGTGGGGTGGGCTCAGACCCCAGCGGGGGGTGACAAAGAAAGACCCTCCCTGGCTCAGTTCACTAAGATCAGGACCTAGGATGTAGGCACGGTTATGCCCAAGGCCTGGGCCTGCAATAGAACCATCTGCCACAAGGGGGCAGTGCCAACTGAATTCCTGGCCAGGGAGGGGGAGACCACCAGACCACACCCACTTAAAATCCAATCCCAACCTGACTTCAAGGGGTCCCTGGGAGGCCTCCAGATGTTGGACTAGCATGGGACTAAACTCACTTTCTTGCCAGAGCCCTCAGATCCGCCCACCACGATGTGGGGTTCAGGGGTGGCGAATTTGAGTGGCGCTCCACGGCTCCCCGTGGTGGCTCTCGCACTACCAGGAACAGCAGCAGGACGGCCACCACTCCAAGACCCGGTGTCACCTGGGGAAAGAGCAGGCTTGGGCACGGGCACGGGCAGGGGCAGGCATACCCTCAACCATGGGGCTGGGGGAGGGAGAAGGAGGCAGACAAGAACTGCTCAAGGACCCCAACCAATAAGTGAGCACCTACAGTCTTGGGGCGGGGGCTGCCTCCCTGTTTCTCTTTATTTTCATTTGATCTGAGGGGTGGAGTGACAGGCAGGTTTCCCACCTGCTGGTTCACTCCCAAATGCCTGCACATGGCGGGGCCTGGCCCCTGCCCTCACCTGCTGCCTCCCAGGGGGTACAGTGGCGGGAAGCTGGCTGAGAAGAGGAGCTGCAACTCGAACCCAGGGCACTGCCATGGCCTGCCGTGGCCTGCCATGTCCTCAGGCAGCAGCGCACCCGCTGTGCCAAACGCCTGCTCCGGGGGCCCCTCTCTGGCAGGCCTGACTTTGCTGCCTCTTTGATAAAAGCACCTGGATTCTCTACTGGGAAACCCTCTCTTCCCCATTTCTCTCAATCAGACACGGCTCAGGCAGGATCCCAGCTGCGGCCAGGCCTCGGTGCTGGATTCTACGCTCCTCCCATTCGAGCAGGATTCTGCGCCACAGGAAGACGAGGACGGAGAGAACACATGGCGTGGCCTGGCCTCGGCTTTACGCCTCACTCACGCCGGGACTTCCCGGTCAGGAAAGCCAACGCAGCCCCCTGCCGGCGCCTCACAGTGAGGACAGCCAGGGGCACGCACGGCAGGCGCTGCCCAACAAGCAGGGCTCTGAGTGGGGCGGGCGCCCTGGCACAGCAGGTTAGGCTGCTGCCGGAGACCCCGGCATCCCACAGAGTCCTGCCTCCGGTCTCAGCTACTCCACTTCTGACCCAGCTTCCTGCTAGTGCACCTGGGAGGTGGAGGCTCAAGAACCTGGGCCCCTGCTACCCATGAGGGAGACCCTGAAGGAGTCTAACTCCTGGCTTCAGCCTGGCTCATCCCCAGCTGTTGTGGGCATCTGGGGAGTGCACAGGGCTGGCAGATCTGTTTGTCGGCCTTTCAGATACGTGAATCTTAAAAACAAACAAGCAAAGTTTAAAGTGGAGCAGGGCGGGGTGGGGGGAAGGGAGGGAGGTCTGTAGAGAGGAAAGGGGGACCCCGAGAGCGCCCCCCCCAGGTCCCAGCCAGACTCACCCGCAGAGCCCAGTGCCAGTCCCCAGCCACGTCCTTCACCTTGGAGCCTGCAATGTAACCCAGGCCACTGCGGGGCCGGGAGGGACAGGAGGGCCCGGCCGTCAGTGACACCGCCCACGCCAGGCCCTGGACCTCCCCCTCCCCGGCCCCGGCCCCGCCCCAGGCCTGCTCACCTGCCCACGGGAATGGCGAAGTAGAACACGCTGAGCATACGGCTCCGCTGGTCTGCCACGAAGAGGTCGGCGATGAGCGTGGGGGCGATGGTGGAGTAACTGGCCTCCCCGACCCCCACCAGGCCCCGGGTCAGGAGGAGCAGCCAGAAACGCTGCGGAAGGAGACATGGGGGTGCTGGCACCCCGCCGCGGAACCAGCCGCCCCGAGCCCGCTCCGGGGGAGGCGCCTGGGTTTTCGCATCAGACACACGTGGGCTGGAATCCTGGCTCCACCCCTGCCTACCTGTGACCGTGACAAAATAACCTAACCTCTCTGACCCTCAGCTTCCTCACCTGCGAAAGGGGGACAACAACTCGTTCACGTGGCTGCTTTCCGGCTCCTGTGCACCCAACAGGTGCGAAACAAAGCGGAGCTCCTCCCTTGCCCATCCTACCCAGGAGACCCAGAGGTGACTGAGGAGCTGAGGTGGGCGGTTATCTGGCTGCTAAAGGCGCCCGACGCTGAGGGCGGGGCGCGATCACCCAAGGAGAGTGCACAGCATTGCAGGGCAGAGGACGGAGCCGGCTTCCAAGGAGCAAAGAAGCGACAGCCCCAGCCCGGGACGCAGACGCTGCAGGAGGGTCAGCGGCTCAGCAGTGCCAAAGGCTCCCAGGGGACTTAGCCAGACCGGGACCAGGCAGTAGGAGGTGCCCCTGGCCACCAGGCGACTGATGTCTTTGGCAAGGGCAGAAGTCGGTGGGCAGGAGACGAGGAGGTGCGGACAAGGCCAGAGTCCTCCCCTGCCTGCTGCTTCCCCCAAGCTGCCCTGCGCTCCGAGGGGCCTGCTGGGAAGGGGAGGAGGAAGCGAGGGCAGCCTCCCCCGTACAGAAACATGAGCACTCGGGGATGGCGAGGAAGCAACCAGTGGGCAGGGGAAGAGGGGAC
Source organism: Oryctolagus cuniculus (assembly GCF_964237555.1). Classification (NCBI taxonomy): domain Eukaryota; kingdom Metazoa; phylum Chordata; class Mammalia; order Lagomorpha; family Leporidae; genus Oryctolagus; species Oryctolagus cuniculus. The sequence continues at coordinate 7,779,102 of NC_091450.1, read as the reverse complement.
GATGGACGGAAGAAGATTCTAGAAGAAAGGGGGAGGGGACAGCAGGCAAATAAACTCAGACAAGGAAGGGTATAAGACAGCACGGACCAAGGAGATCGCAGAAGCTCCGGGCCTGTGGGAAACTGACTCCCAGGGAGCGGCAGCCAAGACCAGCGGGGGAGCGGGGTGTGGCCACAGCAGCGGCCAGCTCGGGGCCTCACCTCTCTGGGGATGAAGGATGACCCCAGTGTCACCAGGGACCAGAAGGCAATGCCCCCACACATGAGATACTTCCGATTGTACCTGTCACCCAGGTAGCCAAACACAGGTGCCAACACCATGTAACTGGAAATGAACACTGGGAGGAAGCAGAGAGTCACAGCCCCGCCCAGTCCCCCTGCCCCTCGCTCTCGCCCCAGTCTCGGGGTGGGCGGCGCAGGACTGACCAAAGCATTAAGAGATCCCCTCCCCTCCCCACATCACGTCTCCCCATCCCTGTGTCCATCAGAGCTTCCTGCTGGTCCAGTCCCAACTTCAGTGTTTCTAAACCTCCTAGTACAGAACGAATGGGACAGCGGACTGGTCACTTCCTCCCGCCCAGGCAAGAATCAATCCCATGATTCCCCACCCATCCTGCCCCTGCCTACCTCCCCAAACTCATGGTCCCTTCCTCTCGATGCATCCCAGTGGCCTGATCAATCACCAAGGGCAACGCCATCGTAGGCACCTGAGTCCCCGCTGTCCCCTTTATCCCGGACACGCTGCCCTCTGCCCCTGAACCTCACAGAGCTAAGCTCCCCCTCAACACCAACGCGATGGAAAACCACGCACTTTTAGTTCAGGGCTCACTGACTGCTGCCCCCTCTCGCGCAGCAGAAGACAAAAGGCCCCGACTGATCGCAGCCTAGCATAAAATATGTGCTCAATACGCGTGCGCAGTGAAAAAGTCGCGAAGCTGGGCTGTCTAGAAAGGTCTGCGTTTTCTCCAGCCCCACAGTTCTTTAGACCTCATCCTGTGGTGCCAGTCTCATTTCTCCCGAAACAAAGCGCTCCATGTCCTCCCTTGGAAACAAGAACACAGCAAGGCCTGGTCTCGCCGCCCTGGCCTGCCTCTAACTCGCTGTGTGGCCTGGGCAAGTCTTAACTCTTCTCCAAGCCTCAGTTTCCTCACAAAGTGTGGGCAGCACCGCCCACTTCCTCCACGCAGCAGCAGCAATAGTACCTGTTCCTAGACGGGCGGCTGGGTCACAGACAAGGACAGGAAGCGAAGATGAGGGAAGTGGGAAGGGAGGGAAGAAAGAGTGGACCTGGCCCTGGCTCTGCCTCTCCCACAAGCCCCAGAGTTCTGCTTTTTTGTTTTGTTTTTTAAGATTTATTGATTTGAAAGCATTACAGAAAGAGAGGGAGACACAGAGATCTTCCAAACCGCTGGTCCATTCCCCAGATGGCCCCAAGGGCCAGGGCTGGGCCAGGCCAAAGCCAGGAACTCCATCCAAGCCTCCCATGTGGGTGCAGGGGCCCAAGCACTTGGGCCATCCTCTGCTGCTTTTCCCAGGCCATCAGCAGGGAGCTGCCACGGAACTGGAGCAGCCGGGACTCGAACCAGTGTTCATATGGGATGCCAGCATCACAGGCGGTGGCTTACCTGCTATGCCCAATCCCAAAGTTCTGAAACAAGCAAGACTTTCCTCCCCCATTCCAGACAGCCCTTCCTGCTACTATTTCCAAGTGCCTACCAGGTGCCAAACGCCGCCCTCGGCACTTCGCCCTTATCCATGGAGTCCTGAGTGGACTCTGACTTAGAGTTACGGAGAATGAGGCTTAGAGAGGTTGAGTGCCTTGCCCACCAGCACACAGGGCACGGGAGATGAGATGGGAGCCCAGGTCTGTCTCAGCCACGGCACTAAGCTGCCTCTAAGCTGAGCCCAACTCCACAGCGCGATCACCATCGCCTGCCTTCGCTCTGGCCACTGAGCCTCCACGTGGAGAAAGGAAGCAAAGCACGCGCTGCTGGGAGCACTCACCGGTCTGGATGAGGCCGGAGCTGCTGTCTCCGATGCCGAAGAACTGCTCAATGTCGGGCAGGACGCCTGCGGGGAAGACCGGGGCAGGGCCCGGCCACGCAGCCTCAGCCCAGAGCCCTCGCCCCCTTGCCCTCGTCCACAGCTCCCTGCCGGCGGCCAGCCCCTACCCGCGACGGTGAAGCGGTCCATGTAGTTCAGGAGGTTGATGTAGCAGAGCACGGCCACGACGAGAGCCGAACGAGCCGCAGACAAGCCCGTGATGCGCTGCAGCCCCTCCCGGTCGGGGACCTGCGGCTCCCCGGCCTTCGGGCTCCCCACGGACCCCGGCAACCCCGCGGGGCCGGACCCCGGCCCGTCGTCCGGGTCATCCGCCTGGCTGAGGAAGGGCGCGGTGTCGGACCCGGCCATGGTCCCGGGGGGCGCGCGCCCGCCCGCGCTCCGCTCGCACCGACGATCCCACCTGCGAGGGGTTGGAAGCTGGAGAGAGGAGGCTGGCGGGAACCCAGGAGAAGGAAGTCCGCCCCGAGACCGGCAGGAGCTGGCCCCGAAGCACAGAGCGTGGGGCTGGGAAGGGACCCGGGCCCGCTCATGCCGCCCCAACCCCCCTAGACACAGCGCGCGGAGCCGACCGTGGAACGCAGGTGATGCTGGGCACGGGAGCAGACCGAGGGGCACGTGATTCCCCCCTCCCTCGCTGGGACCACCCCTCACCCCGGCCAGGAGCTCCCCTACGCTCGCGCTCGCTCAGCCCCGGCGCTGCACCACGGCGGCCGCCATGTTGGCTCAAAGCCGGTCATGTGACGCTGGAGTCCGGGCGGGACCTCCCGGGGGAGCCAGCCCTCCATACGTGACCGGCCGCCCGGCTACGGAAGCCTCCCGGGCTGCGGCGGCGGCGCCGGCTCCCGCGTCACGTGACCACCGCCGGTCGCCGGGGTAACCGGGGCCGGGTCGCAGACTCCGCGCTCCGGGAGCCTTGGGCTCCGATGCAGCTGTGGCGCGCGGCGGGGTCGCCTCACCCCTCGGCAGTAGACTCCGTTTTGTGGCTCAGAGGCGAGAGGGAGCTCGAAGATTTGGGAGTAGTGGATATCTCTAGAGACGCCAATGACAAGTGCTGGCTCTCGGCAGTTACCCTCGCGGCCTCGTACGTGCTCAGCAGGCGTTGCACGAAGGCTGAGCAGCAGCCTCTGGTTCGGACTCCCCAGCCCGACCGGCCTGGGGTCCCCCGAGTCCTCTGTGTGCGCGCTGAAGCGTCGCCCACCAGGCCGGGGCTCCCCCTGGCTCCCACCGTCCCTGGGGTCCTTGCGCCCTCTGGTGGTCTCACGTAGGGGAGGTAGGGGCTCAGAGCCTCCGCACCCCCAGCTGTCGGACTGTCGGAGCCCTGGCACCGGAGGATCGCTTGGAGGTGTTTACAATGCTACTATTTCGAGCGGCCGGGTCAAGCCGCTGCCAGCGACACTGGCATCCCACATGGGCGCTGGTTTAAGACCCGGCCGCTCCACTTCCAATCCAGCTCCCTGCTGCTGCTCCTAGGAAAAGCAGAAGAGGATGGCCCAAGTGCTTGGGCCCCTGTACCCACGCGGGAGACCTGGAAGAGGCACCTGGCTTTGCGTGGGTCCAGCCCCTGACGTTGTGGCCATTTGGGGAATGAACCAGCAGATGGAAGGTCTCTCCCTCTCTAACTCTGCGTTTCAAGTAAATAATACAATTTTTAAAACAAACAAAACACCTCCTTTGAGGGGCACTGGGGGTAAAACACCCCCACCCCCACCCCGGCCCTCCGTATCAGAGTGCCTGATCCATATCCTGGTTTCTTTGCTTCTGATCCAGCTTCCTGCTGGTGCTGTCCGGGAGGCTTAGGCCCCTACCACTCACGGAGACCCAATGGTGTTTGATATCTGGCTTCAGCCTGGCCAACCCCCGGCTGTAGCAGGTATTTGGGGAGGGAACTGGTGGATGAGACATCTCTCTCGCCGCTCTCTCACGGTGCTTTCTAAATAAAATATACGAGCAGCTACTGTGTACCTGGCACCTTGCCAAGTGTTAGGCTAGGGATTTCATTCCTTCCCTCATGGAGCTTATCTGGGGGAGACAGCTGTCAGCACATACGCGAGATTGCACCCGTGGGGGCTGCTGGGATTCGGCACAGCTGTTGTGATGCCGCCATCCCATATCAGAATGCTGGTTCCAGATCACCTGCCGCGCTTCCAATCCAGCTCCCTGCTAATGCACCTGGGAAAGCAGCAGATGGCCCAGCCTTTGGGCCCCTGCACCCACGTGGGAGACCTGGATGAGTTCCAAGGACCTGGCTTCAGCCTGGTCCAGCCCCTGGTCATGAAGGCCATTTAGGCAGTGAGCCAGCAAACGGAAGACCCTTCTCTCTCTCTCCCTCTTTGTCACTCTGCCTTTCAAGTAAATAAGTTTTTTAAAAATATTTATTTTAGAGATAGAGACAGAGAGAAAGGTCTTCCATCTGCTGATTCATTCCCCAAATGGCTGCAATGGCTGGAGCTGAGTTGATCAGGAGCCAGGAGCCAAGAGCTTCTTCTGGGTCCCCCACATGGGTGCAGGGGCCCAAGAACTTGGGCCATCCTCCACTGCTTTCTCAGGTGCATTAGCAGGGAGCTGGATTGGGGACTCGAACCAGCACCCATATGGGATGCCAGCACTGCAGGCTGGGACTTTGACCCACAACACCACAGTGCCGGCACCCAAATAAATCTTAAAAAAAAAAAAAAAAAAAAAAAAGCCGCTGCCTGGGACCCCTGCATCCTACAGCAAGTACCTGGGTTTGAGTTCTGACTCCACTGCCAATTCTAGCTTCCTGTGAAGGCCCACGTATGTCCAAACAAAAGCTTGTTTATGAATGTTTGTAGGATTATTCACAACGGAAAAAAAAAAAGGGGGGGGAAGCCCACATGTCCATAACCAGGGAACAGTGCACCCGTACGGCGACATGCTCCTGAGCAATAAAAAGGAGCTGTCAGCAGGCACAGGGATGCTCGCTCGGTGTCACAGGAGCCGCTCGGAGCAAAGCCTGACTCGTGACGAGGAGAGGCGGCAGTGGGGAGGCAGATGTCCCTGAAGAAGCTGCCTCCCGGCCAGCACCACAGCTCACTAGGCTAATCCTCTGCCTGCAGCGCCGGCACCTCAGGTTCTAGTCCCAGTTGGGGCGCCGGATTCTGTCCCGACTGCTCCTCTTCCAGTCCAGCTCTCTGCTGTGGCTCGGGAGTGCAGTGGAGGATGGCCCAGGTGCTTGGGCCCTGCACCCCCTGGGAGACCAGGAGGAAGCATCTGGCTCCTGGCTTCAGATCAGTGCAGCGTGCCAGCCATGGCGGACATTTAGGGGTGAAGCAACAGAAGGAAGACCTTTCTCTCTGTCTATCTCACTAACTCTGCCTGTCTGAAGAAAAAAAAAAAAAAAAAAAAAAAAAAAGCAGCTGCCTCTGGAGAAGCAGTGTGCCAGGGCCAGCGCTGGGGCTTGTGCTGGTTCAGCAGTCACCTGCCAGGCCAGCATCCCATGTGGGCGCCAGGCAGCTGCTCCGCTTCCAATCCAGCTCCCTGCTAATGACCTGGGAAAGCAGCAGAAGATGGCCCTTGTGTTTGGGCCCCTGCACTCACATGGGAGACCGGGAAGGAGCTCCTGGCTCCTGGCTTTGGCCTGGCCCAGCCCCAGCTGTTGCAGCCATTTGGGAAGTAAACCAATGGATAGAATCTCTCTCTCTCTCCCTCCCTCTAATAGCCAGGGTTGGGGGAGGGGGTTCCAGAAAAGGGAGAGTGGGAAGGCCCTCCTTGGAGCACACGTGTCTATGCACTGAATGTCCAAAAATCACTCACACTGGCTTCTTGCAGCGTCAGCCACTGCACGTCTGTGGTGGTCTGGCCCCTCGGAGTATGACATTGCAGAGAAAGTTCTCAACATTCTCTGAAAAGGAAACTCAAGGGGGTAAACTAAGTCAGAACCCCGCCCTGGTTCCGGTGCCTGGCTTGGTTCTGGCCCAGCCCTGGCTGTTGTGGACGTTTAGGGAATAAACCAGCAGATGGAAGATCTGTTTGTCTCTTTTTTTTTTTTTTTTGACAGGTAGAGTTATAGACAGTGAGAGAGAGACAAAGAGAAAGGTCTTCCTTCCGTTGGTTCACTCCCCTAATGGCCACTACGGCCAGCACTGCGCCAATCCAAAGCCAGGAGCCAGGTGCTTCCTCCCGGTCTCCCATGTGGGTGCAGGAACCCTAGGACTTGGGCCATCCTCCACTGCCTTCCCAGGCCACAGCAGAGAGCTGGCCTGGAAGAGGAGTAACCGGGACTAGTACCCGGTGCCCCAACCAGGACTAGAACCGGGGTGCCAGCGCCGTAGGCAGAGGATTAGCCTAGTGAGCTGTGGCACGGGCCATCTAACTTTCATATAAATACATAAAACGAGGGAGCCCCTGGTCTCCTGGAGGATTCTGAGCCACGTGTCAGGCCCACCGTGCAGACAGCTCTGTGGCCAGTGGCCAGTGGCTGGGGTGGGCTGCCTCCTCTCTAAGCCTCTGCAAGCAGAAGTGAAGAACCTCGCCTACCTCCCAGGACTGCTCCGGAGGGAATAAGGTTGTGGGAGAGTGCTGGGCTTGGCCTGTGGCTCCGGTGAGGCTCCCTCACAGCTCGGAGGCCTGCCATCAACAGGGCTTCACAAGACCATCTGGAACAATCTCTCTTGCCACAGGAGAAATGCAGACTCTTTTACCAAGAGTTGTCTTGCTCATAGGCTCCCCAGACGCGGTGCTGGGAAGATGGGAGGGAACTGGAACCTTCCAGCACTTGCTAGAGGGTTTAGACAGAGGTCCAGCCACATTGGTTAGCCACCTGGCAGAACCCGAGGGAAGCTGGGGAGGTGCCATATTCAATGAGCAACGAGGGCTTCCACTCAGGGCTAAATCCACACGGGTCTCCAAAGAGGACCCCTGGTTGTGCTTCCCATCGCAACCCCCTGGGGTCAGACCTGGGCACGAAATCCTCGGGTTACAGTGATTGAAACAGGACCCAGTCCCTCTCACATGGAAGCCCAGCGGTCAGCCCGAGACCCTGGTTCCTTCCTGAGGCTTCCGGGTCAGGAGGGCTGCAGCCAGCACACAGGAAGACGGGCAGGAGAGGGGCACACGCGGCCCACCGCCTCTCCCACTCACACCCAGGAGCCCCGGCCAGAGCCGCAAGGGGAGTCAGGAAATAGTCGTCCTTTGCATCCACGGGGAAGGGGTTCCAGAACCCACGTGGATACCCGGAACTACGGATGCTCAAGTCCCTACACACAGCCTCACACACACTTTCAATCATCTCTAGAGGGGCCAGTGCTGTGACGTAGTGGGTACAGCCGCTGCCTGCAGTGCTGGCATCCCACATGGGTGCCGGTTCAAATCCTGTTCAAATCCTGGCTGCTTCACTTCTTATCCAGTTCCTTATGTGGCCTGGGAAAGCAGTGGAAGATGGCCCAAGTCTTTGGGCCCTGTACCCAGGTGGGGGACTGGGCAGAGGCTCCTGGCTCCTGGCTTCAGATTGGCCAAGCTCCGGCCATTGCAGCCATTTGGGGAGTGAACCAGTGGATGGAAGACCTCTGTCTGTCTCTTCTTCTCCATCTCTCTATAACTCTGCCTTTCAAATAAATCAACCTTTAAAAAGCCACGCATGTGACTCTTTGCCCAAATATTTTGGGTCCATGGTGCAGAGCCCGCGGATGCAGGGGCTGACCCTGCGGGGTGGGCTCCGAGCACCTGCACTGCGCACAATGCCACGCTGCCCCCACCTGGGCAGGAGGGAGACCAGGGCTGAGGGATTAACGAACAGTCTCTGCCCCAACGACCTCGGAGTCACGTGAGGGCCGCAAAGGCGGACACGCCAAAGGACACACAGCTCAAAGTGCTCCCATTTATTTTGCTGGGATTGATGACGTAATTTTAATGTGTCAGACTTATTCATGGACATTAAAGGTCCAAAAAGCTGCAGCACTATCATGGGTCACCTAAATGTTATCAAACTCAACAGGAATTCCATATTCAACAAAGAAATGTTTTCAGCGGTTGACATACTTTTGCTAAAATCGTAGCACATATCAGTGAATGGCTTTTAGTAGACTGTATTGAGAAAACTGGCTCATCCCAGGTTGCAAAATAAACCTTGGTCTCAGATACAAAGGTGCGTTTCAAATAGTTTAAAAAGGGACATTCAGGGTTTAGCAACCACGAGGGCCTAGCATCCACCAATCGGAACCAGAACCGACATCAGCCCGGGCAAAGCACCAGGGGGCACCAGCTGGCTTTGGCCCTGGTTAGTGGCCTCTGTGTAGAAGGGCCGACCAATGAGCGAACAGAAGAAAATGTAAAACATCTCAACTCCTTTGAAATAAGAAATTAGAAAAAAAAAAAAAAGCAACAAACTTTTACGACAGAATAGTTCACACATCTACAATAAAACGATTACGGCCTAAAGGCCTGTTCAGGGAAGGCCGGCCCAAAAACACCGACAGACAACGAGCGGTTCTGAGTTCTTTGCAACAGCCCAGGAATAGACAAGCAGTTCCTGAGAACCAACCACGAAGAGATTAGGAGCTCCCGTTAGAAAACGAGCAATTCACAGACAGGAACACCAGAGAGGCTGGCACGTGAGAAAGGCCCACGACCAGTGGCCATCAGGTCAGCGCACATTCAACACAGCGCCAGGCTGGTGGCGGTCAGAAAGCGGGGCGACACTGAGTGCTGGTGAAGATGGCGAGACAGCCAAACCTCAAGTGGGAGGGTCAAATCCCACCTTAAAGAAAAATCTAGAAAGCCATCGAAAAATTGGCCCGTATGACCTGTAATCCCGTCCTGGGTTCACGTGCTACAATTCTCAGGCAGGCACGGACGGGGCCACATGAGTGGGGTTTTTATCATGGCCTTGGCAGTGCCACGGAGTTGGAAGCACCCAGATGGGCACGCCTTCGGGCTCCGAGGAGGCCCCGGGTGGCAGGTGGCACCGTGGGGAGCCATGCGCAGTGCCAGTGAGTGATGCAGACCTTGACTAAGCAACAGGGTTAGGTCTTCACACACGGTGAGTGAAGAAAACAGGACACCAGCGATTGCACGATTCCGTGTCAAGTACAGTAGAAGTCAGTGCACACACAAAACATTTTACAAGGAGACAGTTACATTCAAAGACATGGGGGAAAAAAACACGGATAATGGAAAAATGGGGGGAAAGGAAGAAGAAGAAAATAGACAGGTAATAAACACATAGACCGGGTGCCTATGGAATAGGCATGAAGAAATGCAGACGCCATGAGACCAGAGAATCCTTACATGGGTCTGCAGCCCCGAGATGCAAAGCGCAAGAGCTGGGTGTGCTCAGTGCTGTCTGACGCATGCGCACGAGGCCGCATGCGGCAGGAAGGGAGGCTCTACAGGGCCCCGTGGTGAGAAGGTGCCCAGGGCTGAGAACCCACGACTTCACCCTTCCAAAGAGCTGTCTGCCTGAGCTTCGGCTAAGGCGAGGGGAGCTGGGCCACCCCGGAACCACACCGGTGCGTGGGCCTCAAGCAAACCCCAGGCCCGGCTCCAGGGGAACAAGGCCACTGCTGAAGCCCACACCCAGCCCCCACTGCTGAGGCTCCCTCTTCAGATAGGAGCGACATCTCACCGACACACACCGGGAGGAAGGAAGGGTGGTGGTGGAAGGGAAAGGCTAGGGCGCAGACTCCTCCTCCTTACAGAGGCCACGCCCACCAACCAGCACCACACAGCTAACCAGGTAGTTAACGGCTTAATATCAGCGTTGACAGAAGGGGGGTCAAAGGTCACGCCTTGGTTTTGTTTCCGCTTAAAGTTAAATTCTGCAGCTTCTGCTAGCACTTACTGGGCAAAGGGGGGGTAAGGAGGCAGGCGATCTCCCCAAGTCCTGCCTGGGCCTCCGAACAGGGAGTGGGGTTTCAGCCCCAGACCTCAATGAGGTCCCCAGACTCCATGCCCAGATCGGCAGGCAGCTCCTTGCCTGAAAGCTTTGTCCCATCAAAGAAGAAGGAGAGCTTGTGTCCTGAGAGTCCCATGGCCTCCTCGTAGCGGGACATGAGGGTCTTGAGGGGAGAGGCCTGGAAGGAGAGGGAGAAAACCAGGGGTAAGTAGGTGACAGGAGGCGCCGGGGAGCTCGCGGGGACAGGGGAGGACAGAGTGCAGACGGAAGCCAGCGGCCGAGGAAGCAGAGCTGGGACAAGCCCCTTCCTCCCTCTGGGGCACAGCTTCCTCAGGTAGAGGGCGGGCGCGGTGCCACGGGTCTCGGGGTGTAGGCAAATTCCGCAAACCTCAATCTCCCCCCGTTAAGACGGAGGCGTTGATCACCAGATTTTCCAGCAAGAGGGACCCAAGCTGGAGGCCCGGCTCCCCTACTGCCTACGTGTAAGACCTCAAGTGCCCTGGGTTGGATGTATTCTCCAGGCCTAACCCCTGGCAAGTGTGAACGTCACCTTACTTAGGAAGAGCGTCTTTGCAGACATAACCCGGTTAAGACGAGGTCGTATTCGATGACACTGGGTGCTAACAGAGCAAGCACATTGGGCTCAAGTCCCAGCTGCTCCACTTCCAATCCAGCTTCCTGCTAATACACTTGGGAAGGCAGGGGAAGATGGCCCAAGTACCTGGGCCCCTGCACCCACATGGGAGACCCAGAGGGAGTTCTTGGTTCCTGGATCCAGCCTGGCTCAGCCCCAGCTGTTGTGGCCACTTGGGGAGTGAACCAGCAGTTGGAAGATATCTGTGTGTGTGTCTCCCTCTCGTCACTCTTTCAAATAAATAAATCTCAAAAACAAAACAAAACAAACACGGGAGGGGCGGGGTTTGCTCTGGGGAGGTCTCTGGCACAAATGAGGAATGCTACTGGAAACCAGAGTGAGGATGATGCTCCTCCTTAAAAGCAGCCACGAGCTTGGCTGAATGACATTCTACTGTGCACTGGCAGAAAATAGAATTTGAGAGGCTGGCGCTGTGGCGTAGCGGGTAAAGCTGCTGCCTGTGGCGCCGGCATCCCATATGGGCATCAGTTCAAGTCCTGGCTGCTCCACTTCCGATCCAGCTCTCTGCTGTGGCCTGGGAAAGCAGAAGATGGCCCAGGTCCTTGGGCCCCTGCACCCGCGTGGGAGACCCAGAGAAGCTCCTGGCTGGATTGGCTCAGCTCCAGCCGTTGTGGCCATTTGGGGAGTGAACCAGCATATGTAAGACCTCTCTCTCTGCCTCTGCCTCTCTGTAACTCTGCCTTTCAAATAAAACAAATAAATCTTAAAAAAAAAAAAGAAAAAAAAAAAAGAAAGAAAGAAAAAGTAAAATTTGTGAGAGGAAGCAAGCAGGAGCCAGCGCGTGATGATCTGGAATATTCTCAGCCTACGCCGACAGCACGCTCTGGAGACAGGGCCGGGATGCACTAGACAAGTGTTTGCTCAAGAGGCAGGAGATGCGTGACTCGGGGACTGCACCTGCCAGAACCCCAGCGTCGAACGCAGCGGCCGCGCTCCGGGTCCACGTGAGACCCGCGGGGAGTCTGAGACTCTCATGCCAGCAGAAGCAGTGGGGGCTGAAACAGACAGCGATGAGACAAGAGGAGGGAAAGGACCGTGGGCTCGGAGGCCGCCTTGGGCTGAGCAGGTGGAACAAGAGCCACACGGGGGACCGTTCTCAACATTCCACCTCCACCGGGACGCGCGCTGCCGGGCCTGGGCTCCTCTGGGAAGTGGGCTGTCTGTCCCAAGCCTAGTCCATCGCTGTGTTTTGGCAGCAGATAATTTGCTTTCTGGGTTTCACAGGTCCACACATGGGGAGGAACTCTGTCCCAGGATGGACCACACTAAACCTCACCCACAAGTGACGTAGAAGACTGGGACTTTTTCTGGTTGATTCTATTTAGATGAGCGTTGACTTAAGAGTGGATGCCAGAATGGACCAAGACTTTTGGGGATGTTAAAGTGAGGGGCAGAAATTTTGCACAGGAAATGGACATGAATTATAGTCTGCTAACAGGGCCAGTTGTTACAGGTTGAACTATGTCCCCCAAAAGACGGCTTGTGGTCCCTGTGAATGCGAATGTGGCCCTATTTGGAAGTAAGGCTTGTACAGATATGATCAAATGAAGAGGCCACATGAGCACACGTCAGAAACCTCATGGGAAATGCATATAATGAAAAAACTGTGCATGGATCTCAAAATTTTTTTTGCATCCAAATAAATGTATCTTTTAAGCCCATGCTCTCAAGAACCTTTCTAAAAAAAATTTTTTTTTACTTATCTGAAAGTCAAAGGAACAGGGAGATAGGGAAAGACAGAGAAAGAGAGACCTTCTATTCTCTGGTTCATGCCCCAAATACCCACAACAGCCAGGGCTGAGGCCAGGGCGAAACCAGAAACCCAGAACTCCATGTGGGTCTCCCTCTTGGGTGGCAGGGACCCAATCACAGGGCACATCAGCAGGGAGCTGGATCAGAAGCAGGGTGCTGGGTCTAACACAGGATGTGGGTGTCCCAAGCAGCAGATGCAACATCCATCCTTGAACCTTTTTTAAAAAGGTTTATTTGTTTGAAAAGCAGTACAATAGAGAGAGCCAGTTCCGGCCCCAGCTCCTCTGCTTCTGACCCAGCTTCCTGCTAATACAACCTGGAGGGAAGCCGATGATGGCTCAAGCGCTTGGGCCCCTGCCACCCAGCTGGGCGGCCCAGATGGAGTTCCAGGCTCCTGGTTTCTACGTGATCCAACCCTGCCAATTGCAGGCATTTGGGCAATGAACCAATGGATAGAAATCTCTCTCTCTCCCTGTCTCTCACTCTGCCTTTCAAATAGATAAAAATAAATAAACATTAAAAAAGAAGACACTGGAACTATTAAAAAGAAGAAAACCTCTACAAAAACAAACAAGCAAGGAAGGGTTCAGTCCAGTCTCCAAGGACGCGTGGCCCTGCTGACGCCTTGATCCCAGACAGAATGGCAAGAGCAAGCAACAGGAGAGCTTAAGACTTCACGATGGCGCTCTGAATGGAGTGCAACTTACAACTTACAACTTGGGGGCCGGCGCTGTGGCACAGTGGGTTAAAGACCTTGCCTGCAGCACGGGCATCCCATATGGCACAGTTCGAGTCCTGGCTGCTCCACTTCCAATCCAGCTCCCTGCTAATGTGCGGGGAAGCAGTGGAGGATGCCCGAAGTCCTTGGGCCCCTGCACCCACGTTGGGAGACTGGGAAGAAGCTCCTGGCTCCAGATCAGCTTAGCTCTGGCTGTTGCGGCCATTTGGGGAGTGAATCAGTGGATGGAAGACCTCTCTCTCTCTCTCTCTCTCTCTCCCTCTCCGTCTCTACCTCTCTCTGTAACTCTTTCACATAAACAAAATAAACCTTCACACACAAAAAAATTACAACTTGTTCCTTTCTGGATTTTTCCATTCGATACTGACTGCAGGTAACGGACCCTGCAGAAGGCCACACTGTGTATATGACGGGGCTGATGGTGTCCCGGCAGAGCTGGCCTAAGACGCCCCTGCAGAAGCCCCTCCAGCTCTGCACACTGGGGAAGCGAGGGTGACCGCCATGCTTTCCCACGCAAGACTGCCGTGACCTGAACACCCTGAACGTGAGGCGGTCACGCTCAGCACACGCCTGGCACTCAGAAGTGCGCCTTGCTTTTGACGGGTTTTGTTGGCTGCTGTCCGAGGGTCCTCCCCGGGGCGGTGGGGGGAGTCGCGAGACTGAGGGGCAGCATGGAGTGGAGCAGAGGGTCCCGCAGGTGCAGGGAGGGAGCTGGAAGATGGGTGGAGCCACAGAGAGGGGCCAGCCAGGCAAGGGGAGGGCATGGAGAGCGAGTCTCCCACTCACTGGGGACAGCGAGACCTCCAGCGTCTGGTGCTTCTCCTTCCCCTGCACCCGCAGCTGGAGCTGCTGGGACGCCTCCGTGGCCTCCGAAGAACTTGCCAGCACCACACAGTCTGTAGGAGGCGGGATGGGGGGCCAGGCCTGAGGAGGGGGTCGGAGGCAGGGCCCCCTCCAGACTCCTCCCCACTGCCCCCTCCGGGGGGAAAAGCCTCCACCAGGCCCCAGCTCCCTGCCTTCCTCTCACCGATGATGTCAGCCACGCCAAGCTTCAGGGTCCTCGGCGTGGCGGTAGGGGACAGCTCCGTCTCTCCAAAGAGCAGGAGGATCCTGCTTGGGGACACCCCAAGATGGGCGGCCATGTGGTCCACCACGCTCTGTAGGGGCTCCGACTAGGGTAGGGGACAAGAAGCAAAGGAGGCCTTCCTGTCTCGCTAATCCCCACCCCCAACCCAAACACCCCCACCCCAAGCCGAAGGTCCTGGCCTTAGCTATTTGCTGAACTCCTCAGCTGTGAGTCTCGTCATATTTACCTGGCAAGACACAGAATACAATCATGTCAGTCAGGGCTTCAGGGGAGGAGCCGAGGAAATGAAGCAGCCACGGGGTAGAGACAAAAGGGAGTGGTGGGGATTGTAGCAACCTGGAACTCACAGGCCCCAGCAAGCCAGCTGTCGGGGCCAGCACGGTGGCACAGGGGGTAAAGGCACTGCCTGAGGCACTGGCATCCCCTACGGGTGCGTGCCGGTCTTGTCCTGGCTGCTCCACTTCTGATCAAGCTCCCAGCTAATGCACCTGGGAAAGCAGTGGCAGATGGACAGCCCAAGTTCTTAGGCCCCTGCACCCACACGGGAGACCTAGAAGAAGCTCCTGGCTCCTGGCTTTAGATCGGCCCAGCTCCGGCCGTGGTGGCCATTTGGGGAGTGAACCAGCAGATGGAAGACCTCTCTCTCTGTCTCTCCTTCCCTCTGTAACTCTGCCTTTCAAGTAAATAAATAAAATAAATCTTAAAAACAAACTGACTGTTCTAGGAAAAAAAAAAAGCAAGTAGAGCCTTCCAGCATGGGTGAAGTTTGCCAGACACAGCGGGGAGGGGGAGAAAAACTACAGCCAGAGGTGAACACCAGCAAGGCCTGAGCACGCAGCAGGCAGGGCGGCTAGTGCGCCTTTGGGACCCCACAGCCCCGCCCTGGGCAGCCCCCGGGCCCTCCCCCGGCCCTGCCCCAGCACTCACCATTCTCACGGGCAACCTGACCACCTCGGCCCGGCACCGGATCTTGAGCGGGAAGAGTCGGGGGTTGTCCGGGAGGACGGGCCCCTCCACGACAACCACCTCATCGTCTGGGCTCGGGGGGCCCGGGGCCCGGTGCTGCTTGGGACTCAGGGTGGATCGCAGATCTTGGAGGCGCTTGTTCACTTCCCTAGCGTGCACGCGGGACTTAGAGCCGGCCGCCCCTCCCCCCTCGACCCCTCTGCACCCCGCCCCGCCCTGGGCACCTTAACTTCCTGAGTGCCTGAGTGTGCTTTCTGCTTTTGCTCCTCGGCGGTGCTGCAGGCAAAGGGGAGGTGTCCTGTACCCTGCGGAGAGACAGACGGGCTGGAGAGAGGCAAAACACAGCCCGGCCGGCTGCGCCTCACCCGCGACCACACGGCCGGAGGGTGCTCTCCGGGAACACCCGCTTTCCTAACGCACACAGAAAAGCCGAGACGCCACCTTGACAGGACCCAAACAGGAGGCGGAGAAACGCCTCGCTTAGAGGTAAGTCACCTCCCGGGCGAAGACCCAACAACACCCGCCAGACGCGCAGTACTCCCAGTGCTTGGTGCTAACTCTGAACCCGCCCCAGGACTCCGGTCACTCGCGGATCCCACGGCCAGCCCCAGGTCCCGGGAGAGGAAGGAGACGCGCGGAGAAGCCAGGGACGAGCCGGCCGGCCACGTAACCCCGCGTTCCTGTCTCGGGCTACGCCGCCGCCGTGGGCCCTCTGCAAGGGTCTGCCGCCACCTCCTCCAGGAGCCTCCCGCCCTGCCCGAGCCCCAGGCCCCCTCTCAGCCCTTCTCCTCCCCCCTTCAGGAGCCACCCAAGGTCCCGCCCCGCTTACCCCTCCAGCTCCCTCCCTGCACCCAGGGCCCGAGAGCCCCAGGCTCACTCACAGAAACACCTCCTCTTTCTTCTCTTCCTCCTTATCCTGACTCCTCAGCTTCTTCTTCCACGGAGAGCTGGTCACCAGGGAATCCTCAAGCTGGGAACTGCCAGGGTCGGCCGTGTCCGCCTCTGCGGCCAGAGGGGAGACAGGGGAAGAGTTGCCAGGAGGGCCAGCGGAGGCAGAGGCTTCAGACAGGTGAGCGCTGTGGGGCCGCAGGCGGAGCCACAGCTCGCGATGCTACAGCCCCGTATCAGAGTGCCTGGTTCGAGTCCCGGCTGCTCTGCTTCTGATCCGGCTTCCTGCTGAAGCGCCTGGGAGGCAGCGGAAGATGCATGGGTCCCTGCACCTACATGGAAGTCCCAGGTGAAGTCCCAGGCTCCTGGCTTCGGCCTGGCCCAGCCCCCGCTAGTGCGCATTTCGGGAGCAAACCAGCAGACAAAAGATGTCTCTGCTTCTCCACAGTTCAAATAAATAAATCTTTAAAAATTCAAAGGGGGCTGGCACTGTGGTGTAGTGGGCTAAAGCCTCCACCTGCAGCACCGGCGTCCCATAGGGGCGTCAGTTCGAGTCCTGGCTGCTCCACTTCCAATCTAGCTCTCTGCTATGGCCTGGGAAAGCAGTGGAGAATGGCCCAAGTATTTGGGCCCCTGTACCTGCATGGGAGACCTGGAGGAAGCTTCTGGGTCCTGGCTTCAGATGAGCCCAGTTCTGGCCATTGCGGCCATCTGGGGAGTGAACCAGCAGATGGAAGACCTCTCTCTTGTCTCTCCCTCTCACTGTCTGTAATTCTACCTCTCAAATAAATAAAAATCTTAAAAAAAAAAAAAAAAAAAAAAAAAAACTTCAAAGCACATTCTGTCAGCTCTAGAGTATTCCCAAAGAACTTGCTGCAGGGGCCGGCGTTGTGGCGCAGTGGGTACGTCACCACCTGTGATGCCAGCATCCCATATCTGGGCACTGGATCAGTCCCGCCTGCTCTGCTTCCAATCCAGCTCCCTGCTAATGCGCCTGGGAAAGCAGCAGATGGGCCAAGTCCTTGGGCCCCTGCACCCACACGGGGGACTGGGATGCTATTCTTAGGCTCCTGACTGGCCCAGCCATTCGGGGAGTGGAACAGCAGATGGAGGATTCCTCTCTCCCCTCTCTCACCTCCCGTCACCCTGACTATCATATAAATTAAATAAATCTTAAAAAAAAAA
This sequence comes from Oryctolagus cuniculus, assembly GCF_964237555.1. Classification (NCBI taxonomy): domain Eukaryota; kingdom Metazoa; phylum Chordata; class Mammalia; order Lagomorpha; family Leporidae; genus Oryctolagus; species Oryctolagus cuniculus. The sequence continues at coordinate 7,761,915 of NC_091450.1, read as the reverse complement.
AAAAAGTTGCTGCAGATGTAACAAGCTGTCGGACTCTCAACACCTGCCCCCTGCAGAATTGGATCTGTGGGATCCTGAAGTTTGTGCGTGGGCCCTCTGGAGTACTCCGATCAGAGACGGCTTGGACAGCGCTTCAAGGCCGGCTCCTCCCAGCCACAGTGCAGCTCCCTTCCTGGCTGGGACACCGAGCCTCCCGCCCCTGGATGCCGTCCTTACCGTCCTCATCCCCCTCAGGGTAGAGTTTCAGGAGGGACAGGTGATCTGGGATCAGGTGGAGGCTGCTCTGCACCTGCAGGCGACAAGCGGGACGGCCAGTGTCAAGGTCCCTCCCTAAGGACCTGGGCACGCGACCCGGGAGGCCAGCTCCTTCTGGGCCCACAAGTGTAGGATTCTTCCAATCTCAAAATCCAACAACGCCCCAAATCCCAGCCCCAGGTCTTCCGGTGCCTCCAGAGCACAGCTCCCGGGGAATCCCTTACTCCGAACACATCTGCACCCGTTCTCAGCGATCAGCGGAAACCCCGAGCCCGGGTCGCGGGCCCCCCGCGGGGACCTGGCCGCACCTTGCCGGAGTACACGGGGACCACCGGCGCGTCCGCTGGATCCAGTAGCAGCCGCCGCCGCCGCCTGACCACGGCCCGCGGGGGCCCCGCAGCCCTCGCGTCAGACCCTTCACTGTCGCTGTCGTCCCCGGGCGCGGCCGCCACCGGGGGCTCCGCGGGCGGGACCTCGACCGGGTCGGCGACACCGCGCGCCGTTGCGACCTCCAGGACATCCTCGTCGCTATCGCTGACCAAGTCCACGAGCACCGGGTCCACACTGCGCTGGGCTGGGGACTGCGGGACTCGAGGACGCCGTCTCCGGCCGCCATGGGACCCCCGGGCCCCTCGGCCGACACCTCCGCCTCGGGGCCTCCGACCCCGTCTCCTCGCCGGTTCCGCCATGGCATACACACTCCGCCGCCACACACGCCAGCCTCTACTCGCCTCGCCCCGCCCCGACGGCGACTTCCTTCTTCATTGGGCGAATAGGCTGCTAGTCAGCACCTCTCCCCGCCCACACTCCCTGGATCCGCCTTCCAGAATTTTCATTGGTCAATGTATCCGCCCATCACACATCCACCACTAAAAGAAAGGCGCCAAAGATTCCAATCCCTTAGGCACAATCAGCGTAGGCTTCAATTCCGTCCGACACACCCATTGGCCGGGTTTCCTCTCCTGTGACAGACCTTCTTCCGAACCCGCCCACTGAAGAGACCATCTTCCTGTTTGAGGAGTGGGGCTTGCTGGGAATTGTAGTCCTTAAACCCTAAGGCTGTTGAGAGCCGGAAGGCGAGGGAGAGATCGCTTTAGAAACTGTGAAATTAGGCATGAGGCAAACGCATATCCCGTTGTGGTACCCAGTGTTCCACTCGGCGCCACATACTGTCGCACACACACCCTCCCTCGCCCCAGCAGCCCCTCCAAATACATGTCCTACACAGCGTCGACACATCCTCAAACTATGTTCATAAACCCATTTAGCTAGATGCAAAGCGAAGCAGCCCGGGACTCAAACTGGCGATCCCATATGGGATGCGGGCGTCCCAGGCTGTGGCTTGGCCCTTTGGGCCACAACGCCCACCCCAAATTTTAATTCCAATTTCCATGAACTTTAAGCAATTTTTTAAAACATTTTTCTCCCCAGGGACCTGTGTTGTGGCGCGATGGGTTAAGCAGCTACCTATGACGCCCAATGGCACCCAATAGGGCGCTGGTTGGAATCCTGGCTGTTCCCCCTTCCAATCCAGCTCCCTGCTAATGCACCTGGGAAAGCAGCGGAAGATGGCCCAAGTGCTTGGGCCCATGCAACCACGTGGGAGACCTGTGTGGAGTTCCAGGATCCTGGCTTCAGGCTGGCCCAATACTGGGAGTTGCAGCTATTTTGAGGGAGTGAACATCTCTCTCTCTCTCTCTCTCTCTCTCTCTCTTTAAGATTTGTTTTTATTTATTTTCAAAGGCAGAGTTAGAGAGACAGAGACAGAGGGAGAGAGATCTTCCATCTGCTGGTTCATTCCTCAAATGGCCACAATGGCCAAGGCCACAGCCTTGACCCAAGCCAGGAACCTGGAGCTTCTTCTGGGCTTCCCAGTTGGGTGTGGGGGCCCAAGTACTTGGGTCATCTTCCACTGCTTTCCCAGAGATACATAGTGGGGAACTGGATCGGAAGTGGAACAACTGGGTCTTGAACCTGCACCTGTTAGGTAGGAAGTCAGAAACTGAGCCTATGCGTGTGAGAGACAGGGCTGAAGCCCAGCACCCACTTCGGAAGCTCCAGAAGCCCAGCATCTTGCACTTCAAAGCCCTGCCCAGACCCTGGTAACCTCCCAGGTGGTCCCAGCCCTTCCCCCAAGGGAAGCTCTCAGGAGAACTCTCTCTCCTCAGGACCAGAGGGGTTACCTGACCTGATAACATGGGGCAATGAAACCTTCTCAGACGCCCTAAGGGAAGCCCCTCTGCTCTGCCCCGTGCCAACAAATCTGGGGAGGAATTTTCTAATTTTCTTTTTTTTTATTATTTTTTTTTTGACAGGCAGAGTGGACAGTGAGAGAGAGAGACAGAGAGAAAGGTCTTCCTTTGCCATTGGTTCACCCTACAATGGCCGCCACAGCTGGCGCGCTGCGGCCGGCGCACCGTGCTGATCCGAAGGCAGGAGCCAGGTACTTATCCTGGTCTCCCATGGGGTGCAGGGCCCAAGCACTTGGGCCATCCTCCACTGCACTCCCTGGCCACAGCAGAGAGCTGGCCTGGAAGAGGGGCAACTGGGACAGAATCCGGTGCCCCGACCGGGACTAGAACCCAGTGTGCCGGCGCCGCTAGGTGGAGGATTAGCCTATTGAGCCGCGGCGCCGGCCTGGAATTTGCTAATTTTCACCCAACAAACCCTTCCACCAGGACTCTCCATCCTTTGTCCTGGAGGAGAGGGGGAAGTGGGTAGACAGACACCCTTAAAAACCTAGGGAGTCCAAACGGACTGTGTGCTCAGCTCTCCGCTCTCTGCTGAGCTGCCCGCCTGGCCTGCCCAGGTGTATTCTCTCCACTCAACCATGTAACCTCGCTCTTCCCAGTCCGAGCGACTGGGCGCTGTCTCTCTGTCTTCCGTTCTGACAGATGCCCTGCCCCCAATAAAGCCTTATTGCTCCGCTAGCTGTCTCATGCCTGAATTCTTTCTTGCGTGAAGACAAGAACCCACGGCCTTTTCTCCGGTGACACACCCAATATGAGAACCCAGCGTCACAGATGGAGCTTAACCTGCTATGTTGCTATGCTGGCCCCGATCTCTCTCTCTCTCTCTCTCTCTCTCTCTCTCGCTCTCCCTCCCACCTCTCTTTCTCTCTGCAACTCTGCCTTTCAAATAAACTTACTATTTCCCCCAAAAAAACTCCAATTTTTTTCATTTTATTTCTTTTTATTTTTTATTTTATTTATTTGTATTATTTTTTTCTATTTTATTTGAAAGGCAGAATTACAGAGAAAAGGGGAGAGATGGAGACTAAGAGCTCCTCCATCTGCTGGTTCACTCCCCCAAGTGGCCACAACAGCCAGAGCTGGGTCAATCCGAAGTCAGGAGCCAGGAGCTCCTTCTAGGTCTCCCACATGCGTGCCAGGGACCCAAGCACTGGGCCAGTATCTGCTGCCTTCCCAGGTACATTAGCAGGGAGCTGCATTGGAAGCGGAGCCGCTGGGACTCAAGCTACCGTTCCAATAAGGGATGCTGGCATTGTAAGCAGTGGCTTTACTCACTGTGCTGCGATGCCGGGCCCACCCTCCATGAACTTTCTGAAGTGCCCTTGTACACCCCACAGCATCCTTCACCCCTAAGACCCACACGGTACACACTCAACGCCACACGCCTTGCATACACACATGGTGTTCAGACTGCTCGTACTGCACACCTCCATCTGGAACAGCACCTTGACCCCACCCACATGCCACCCATACACCTGCACCTCCGCAGCCTCCTGACACCCCCCACACACACACACACATAGTGCCTCTGCTCAAGCCTTTGATGCTCTGAGCTGGCTCAGCCCAGGTCAACACGCCAGGCACACAACTTCCAGCAGGTGGCGCTGTTTCCCAGGGAACAGAGGGACCCCGGGGGCGGTGACAGAGGGGACTCCAAGGACTTCCCAGCTCCCAGAGCCCTTCAGCCTTTCTTCATAGCCGGCCATCCACATTGCAGGAAGGACCCTTATGGGAGACCAAACCAGGGCACCGCAATGCTTCTTTAGCAAATTCGAGAGGGCTCTGCAGCGAGTCTGCAGACTCTCAGCGAGTCTGAGAAGCTGTCATTTGTAGAAGACGTTCACAGCCATAAAGGAAATCTGCATCAGAGCAGGTGCAAGCCCAGGCTGTCTGTGACGTCCTCATAGAGAATGACTGCTGGGGCCGCTGGAGCTTCCGGGTCTCCCACGCGGGTGCAGGGGCCCAAGGACCTGGGCCATCTTCTACTGCTTTCCCAGGCCACAGCAGAGAGCTGGATCGGAAGAGGAGCAGCTGGGACGTGAACTGGCGCCCATATGGGATGCTGGTGCCACAGGTGGCAGCTCTCCTGGCTAAGCCACAGCACCAGCCCCTGTGTTTTTTGTTTGTTTGCTTGCTTGCTTTTGTTTTTCATTTGAGAGGCAGAAACAGAGAGGGCTCCCATCTGCTGCTTTGTTCCCCCAAATACCACCACCAACAGCTAGGGCTGGGCCAGGTTGAAGCTGAGAGCTAGAAACTCAAACCAGGTCTCCCATGTGGGTGTCAGGAGTCCGGCCACAAAAAGCCAGCAGCACCGCCTCCCAGGGTGCACCTTGGCTGGAAGCTAGAGTCAGGAGCTGGAGCCAAGTATCAACTCAGGCTCATTTTTTAAAGGCAGAGACAAAGAGGGCAAGCGGGGGGGGGGGGGGAGAGAGACAGAGAGAGAGATCGTCCATCTACTGGTTCATTCTCCAAATGGCAGCAACAGCTGGGGCTGAGCCAGGCCAAAATCAGGAGCCCAGAATTCCATCTGGGTCTCCCATGTGGGTGGCAGGGATCCAAGCATTTAGGTCATCATCCATTGCCTTCCCAGGAGAAGCCAGAACTTGAACTTGAACCAGTACCTTTTACATAGGATGCCAGAGCTGCAGGAGTTGCTTAACCCACTGCACCACAACACCGGTCCCCATTCTTTTTTTTTTTTTAATATTTATTTATTTATTTGAAAGTCAGAGTTACACAGAGAAAGAAGTAGTGAGAGAGAGAGGTCTTCCATCCACTGGTTCGCTCCCCAGTTGGCCGCAACAGTCGGAGCTGTGCTGATCCGAGGCCAGGAGCCAGGAGCTTCTTCTGGGTCTCTCACGCGAGTGCAGGGGCCCAAGGACTTGGGCCATCTTCTACTGTTTTCCCAGGCCATAGCAGAGAGCTGGATCGGAAGTGGAGCAGCCGGGACTAGAACCAGCACCCATATGGAATGCCGGTGCTGCAGGCAGAGGCTTTTAACCCACTAGGGCACAGCGCCAGTTGGAATGTGGCTTCTTGCCCGAGCAGGTCTCTGCACAATGGGTTGGTGTCTCCTGACTCCTGGTGCACAGTAGACCCCTAATACAGGCCAAATAATCAACAGGTATTTGAGTGCTCCCTACGCCACCATCAAGTGCTTTATGTGTCTTTTAGACTAAGGAAGCTATCCTTTTTTTTTTTTTTTTAAGATCTATTTATTTATTTGATGGGCAGAGTTACAGAGAGAAAGAGAAGGTGAGACAGAGAGAGATCTTTCATCCACTGGTTCGTTCCACCAAATGGCCACAACAACTAGGGCTAGGCCAGGCCAAAGCCAGGAGCCAGGAGCTTCATCCAAGTCTCCCATGCCTGTGCAGGGGGTACCCGGGGACTTAAGCCATCCTCTGCTGCCCTTCCGGGTATATTTAGCAGGAAGCTGGATTGGAAGTGGAGCAGCCGGGACTCGAACTGGCACCCATATGGGATGCTGGCATTGCAGGCAGAGGCTTTATCTGCCATGCCACAAGGCCAACCCCAGCACCCCAGCACCTATCCTTATTATCCCTATTTTACCCACCAGGAAACTATCACACCCCGGAAATGGCTGGAGCTGGGATTCAAACCCTGATCCTCGGATTTCAGAGCTGGGCTGGAGTTAGCACACCTGGGCTCCAATCTCCACTCCCCTCCCCACCAACTTGCCAGTGGGGGGTGGGGTGGGGTGGGAGGGTCCAAGCCGCTGGGGTGCCGCCCTCCTCTGCACCCTGCCTGCAGGAAGCACCTGTCACAGCCCTTCCTGCAGAGTCTCACTCCTCCTCCTTTGCTGCCCACTCGTTGCCCGAGATCTTTGCCCCACTCTGGCCGGGGACCAGAGACACACAGAGATTCAGGCCTGGATCCAATCTCGCGAAGGCAGGGTATTTTCACCAGGAGTCACAGCGCAAACTCAGACAGGCAGGAAGCTGACATGAATGAGACTGAGTGAAAGATGACAAAGAATGGCAGGGATTATGGCAATGGGGGCGGGGGGTCCAGGGGCTGGGGTGAGCCAAACCAGATTGTTTCTAATTTTTCTTCTTCTGTTTGTTTTTTGTTTTGTTTTGTTTTAATGGGCAGCTGAGAGGCCGATGCTGTGGGGCAACAGGTTAAGCTGTGGCTTATGACACCAGCATCCCATATAAGGGTGCTCCTTGGAGTCCTGGCTGTGCTGCTTCCCAGCCAGCTCCCTGCTAACGTGCCTGGGAAGGCAGTGGAAGATGCTTCAAGAACTTGGGCCCCTGCAACCCACGTGGGAGACAGGAGGGAGCTCCCGGCCTCTGCCTTTGTCTGCCCCAGATCTGACTGTTGTGGCCATTTCAGGGGAGAGAACCAGCTGCTGGAAGATTCTCTCTGTCTCTCTCTCTGACTCTGCCTTTCAAATAAACCTTTAAAAAAAAAAAACTCACGGAAAGAATGAATTAAAAGATTAAAGAAAAAAAGAAAGGGAAGGAGGGAGGGAGGAAGACTATATCATATTTTTTGCTTTGTATATTTACTTGAAAGTCAAAGTTACAGAGAGAGAAGGAGAGAGAGAGAGAGAGAGAGAGAGAGAGAATCTTCTACCCACTGGTTCACTCCCCTGATGGCTGCAACAGCTATGGCTGAGACAGGCTAAAGCTAGAAGCCAGAGGCTTCATCTGGGTCTCCCATGTGGGTGGCAGGGCCCAGGTATTTGGGTCATCTCCTGCTGCTTTCCCAGGCCATCAGCAGGGAGCTGGGTTGGAAATGGAGCAGCTGGGACTTGAACCAGTGCCCACAGGGGATGCTGGCAGGGCAGGTGGCAACTTTACCCACTACTCCACAATGCCAGCCTGTGGTGGAATGAGGCCTCAACAGCAGCCCATCATTAGGTTCTTAGAATTGTACCTATGAACCATATTGAATCTGTTAAAAACTAATTAAAATTTTAAAAAACAATAAATTAATTAATTAAAAAAGAAAAAGATAATTGAACTCAAAAGCAGGACAGAATCTCCTTGGTACCAGGGCTGGGCATTGTGCCACAGCAGGTAAAGCTGCACCCACAGTGCCGACATCCCATATGGGCACCGACTGGAATGCTGGCTGTTCCACTTCCGACCCAGCTCCCTGCCGATGGCCTGGGAAAGCAGCCGAAGATGGACCAAATGCTTAAGCCCCTGCCACCCATGTGGGAGACCTGGGTAAAAGTCCTGGCTCCTGGATTCAACCTGGCCCAGTCCTGGCCATTGCAGGCCAGCTGGGAAATGAACCAGCAGATTGAAGATCTCTCTCTCTCTCTCTCTCTCTCTCTCTCTCTCTCTGTAACTCTGACAAATAAATCTTTTTTTTTTTTTTTTTTTTTTTTTTAAGAATCTTCTTGGTACCAGAAATACAGAAGGAAAACAAAGTTACAATGGTTGCGGGGCGGTGGGGGGTGGGGAGCCCAGCAGCCATAGGCATGCTGGAATGTCTAAGACTGGAGTTTTAACACCCACAGGGAACAGAGGCCAATTCCAAGGCCCCAGGAACAACAGGGAGCTGAGCTCTGGGACAAAGCTGGGGGCTGAGAAAGGGCGATGTCTTCCAAGCACAGAGATGGAGAAGAAACCAATTCTTCCCCAAGTGCTGGCGTGCAATATGGAAGCAAAGCCCACTCCCAACAGGCTAGGGATGGACAAGGCCATTGTGGGCAGTTGGAACCCCAAGTATGAGCCTGGATTCACACTACACCTCTGGTGTGAAAACCTGTTCTGAGGGGCTGGCGCTGCGGCATAGCAGGTTGAGCCTCCCTCTGCAGCACCAGCATCCCACACAGGCGCCAGTCTTGGCTGCTCCACTTCCGATCCAGCTCTGCTGTGGCCTGGGAAAGCAGTGGAAGATGGTCCGAGTCCTTGGGCCCCTGCACCTGCATGGGAGACCCGGAAGAAGCTCCTGGCTCCTGGCTTCAGATCAGCCCAGCTCTGGCCGTTGCGGCCATCTGGAGAGTGAACCAGCGGATGGAAGTCCTCTTTCTCTGTCTCTCCCTCCCTCTATCTGTAACTCTACCTCTCAAATAAACAAATACATCTTTAAAAAATAAACAAACCTGCTCTGAGAAACTTATGAATCTTTCAGCAGTCTGGGTAGCCTGTAAAACTGTGGCACAGCCAAAGCCAGCTGTTCCCAGGGGTGCCCCAGGGAACTGTGGGATCTCCACAGGCAGAAGCACAAGGAAGAAAAAGAACACTTCCCTGGGGACCAGCATTTGGCCCCGTAGCTAAGCCAGGGCTTGGGATGCTGGCATCCATATCTGAGTGCCTGGGTCTGAGTCCAGCTCTGCTTCTGATTCCAGCTTCCTGCTGACGCGCACCCTGGGGGCTCACGTCCTTGGGTCCCTGCCACCTACAGTGGAGACCAGGATTCAGTTCCTGGTTTCTGACTTCTGGCTGTGACCACGCCCAGTCCCAGCTATTGAGGATGGAAGATCTCTGACTGTCCACCTCTCTCTGCCTTGCAGATAAAAGGAAAATAAATAATACATCTAAAAAACTGCGCAGACCCTAGTAGAACAATACATAAATACCCAGTGGTGGTGCAGGACGTCTCGTCCCTCGACTGCTACTTCCTGGACGGTTGCCTCTTCACTGTTGGGCTCCGGGCAGTCTACCGCTGAACCAACAACGGTTGGGTGAGCGGGTGGTGGGCATGGGGCAGACAAGTTAAGGAAAGAGGAGCGACGGCCTGCTGTGCAGAGTCGGGGGACAGCGGTGCGACCCTGTTCACCTTTTCTTTCCCTCCCACACAAGGGAACGACTCCATAGGACTGGAAGAGCTCGCCGAGTTTATTTGGGGAAAGCAAAAAGGGAAGGGAGTTTTACTTGCACACACACACACACAAACACACACACACATGCACACGTGCAAGCACACACGCACACGTCCTGAGCAATGCTGTTCCACAGGTTGACACCATCTGCTTGCAGTCCCTAGATTTCAGAGTCAGGTGTGGCTCTCAGGGGTCTCAGGAGCCCCAGCTATGTAGGAGAAATGGTAATGAGGTGAGGAAGGGTCCAGGGGCCCAGCTTCTGCCCCCGCCACTCCAAGGCCCTGGGAACCCTGCCCCCTCCCTCCCTCCTAGCCAGCCCTCCACTGCCTTCCCTGCCTGTCGCCTCCCTCCTCCTCCTGTCCCTGGGGTACCTGGTCACCTGGGGGTCACCTAGTGCTCCAGGTCCCCCCATGGCCCCCTGCTCCCCACGCTGGTTCTGGCCCGTCGGGATTGTCCATGTTCTCGTAAGAGTCTGCATCTGGATAGGAGCAGGGAGGGGTGCAGGTCGGCTGGGAGGGGCACTGAGACCAGAGGACCCTGGTGGTGGGGGAACCGCAGAAGCACCCACCTTCCTCATAAGAGGGCCCTGGCCGTGAGGAGCGGAGCTGGGGAGCCGCGTACAGGATCCCTCTCATATCCTCATAGGACTGGGAGCCTGCTTGGGCGGAGCGTGGAGGATTGGAGGCTGGCAGCCGGGCTGGGGACTGGGGAAGGGAGGTACCCTAAGGAGCAGGTGCCGAGGGGCAGGGGAAGGTGGCAGGCTTGACCCATGGTCTACGAGGAGGGGTGATCGGGTGGGTCAGCTTCAAGTCTGGGCCCTGGGTAGCTGAAGGGTCAGGGTTAACCAGGGGTTAGGTCAAAGAAACGGTCAAGAACCAAACTGGAGGGAATCAGAGCCATGAGGACATCTGTGCAGGGCTGGGGTCAAAATTGAAGTCTGCATTAAAGCTGGGTTGAAGGTCAAAGCCCAGTGTGGAATGGGTTTGGGCTGTGCTGATGTTCAAGGTTAGGGATGGTGCAACTACTGGGGGTTGAGGTTACAGTTAGGGAATCGAACGGAAGGTCAGGGTCAGGTCAAGGTTGGGCCGGGGTCAGAGCCGAGGCCAGGTCCGCCCAGGCTGGGCAAGGCGGGCTGGCTCCAAGGAGCTCTCACCAAGGGAGACTGCTTCCCGGCTGGGGTCCCAGGCAGACCCGTGGGGGCTCAGGAAGTCTGGAGGAGGAAGAGGGGCGTCACCGTGCTGCTGGCTTGCAGGCCGGCCCGTCCCGGGGCATGAGGCTGCCTCCCACGCACCTGCTGTCCTGGTGACCGGCGGGGCCAGCTCCTCATCCTCATTCTCATAGGACTCGGCTGCGGGACAAGAGAGGGACTCCAGGGACCACTCCTGCCCCCGCCGCCAGGCGCTCCAAGCGTAGGCATCCTCCCACGGCTCCGAGACCCCACGAGGACCCCGCGTTACCGTTGGAGAAGGAGTCATCGTCCTCAGGACCCGACGGCTCCTCCTCGGGGTTCTCATAGCCGCTGCCGTCTAGGAGAGAAGGAGGGGCGTCCGGCGGGGGTTCACAGCCCGCCGCGGGGGCGTAGGGGGTGGGAGTGGGCAGCCTTACCTTGGGAGAGCTGGTCCTGCGCCGGGTTAGAGTCGTTCTCGTAGAACTCGGAGTCCGCCTCACTGTCCGGCTCCTCGTAGGCCTCCCCTTCCTCTTCTTCTGGGCCTGGGGGTGTGGGATAGGGGTGGGGGACCGCGCATGCTCCCTCCTCCAAGCCTCAGTGCGTTATCCGTGCCACGGACCACTCCAACACCCGCTCCAAGTGGGGACTGACACCCCCTTCCTCACTCACTGGCTCTTGGCAGGCTCCGGGACCCCGCGGCTCCAGCCTCCTGGACGTCGCTGAGCGGATGTCCATAGGGTGCGGCGGCGCCCCCCAGGCTTGCCGCCCAACGCTGGGCGCGTCCTGGCGAGAGGGGCGGCGCGAGGCGGGGTCAGAGCGCTGGGAGCGCACAGCGGGCGGGATGCTGGGGGCTCCACCGCGGAACTCCGGGTCTGTGCACCTGGCCCTCAACCCGGGAGCGGGATCTCAATCTAGGGGCGGGGCCTCAAGCTGGGGGGTGAGGGACCCGCTGCCTGGGCGTCTTCGGGGCGGGACTGTGAGTGTTGGGGGTGGGCGTGTTTCCAGGGGCACGTGGTCAAACCTGGGCGGGGCTCCACGCCCCTGGGGCGGAGTTCTGAGCCTGAGAAGCGGTGGCTCTCAGGGGATTGGAGGAATGAGAACAACTGGGTGGAGCTCTACCTCTGGGGGCGGAGCTAAAGGCCGGAGGGGCGGACCCGGGCCAGAAGCCTGGCAGGACCTCTTACCTGTGCCAGAGGTGGGCGTGGGAAGAGAGAGCACGTTCCCATACTGGCTCTGAGCCCCGTTTCCTGCGGGGGGCGTCACTTTGAAGAATCTGGCAGGAGAGATGCGCAGTGAGATCAGGACTGGAAGGGACCAGATGACACAAGATACAGACCAGGCCCTCCGAGGTTGAACATGGCGCCCTGTGATTTGCTCCCCGAGGCCGGGACAGCTCGCGGAGGGCTCTGGGACCACTCCAAGGAGGTCTACGAAAAGGAGGTAGCTTTGGCGCTGAGCTGGAGACTGGGCCGTATCCCAACGGGTAGAGATGGGACAGAGACACGCTGGAGGCAGTGACTGCAAAGCATGGCGGGAAGAACGGGGTGCACTTGCCGCCTTACCTCCTGGTGGGGTCCGTCATTCTCTTTCTTTTCCTTCTCAGGATCAGGGCTGGTGGGGGAGTTAAGGGGCGTGGTCAGAGGGCGGGCTGCTTGGCAGGGTGAGGCTTTGGGGGCTGCTGGGGAGTTCGGGTTGGATGCATAAAAGGAGATGAGAGTTCGAGTTTCCAGGGGCTTGAGAAGTTTGAGGTGAGTTAGAGGGCCTGGGGTGGGGGGTGGGGTGGGGGATTCTGGGGTTTGTGGATGAGGGACAGGAGGAGAAAAACACGGTGGCCAGACGTGAAGTGGCTTATCTTGAGGAAGAAGGGTTGGTGCAGACTGGCTGGGGGCCAGGACTCACCTCTCCGAAGGTGAAGAAAGCTCACCAGGCAGCCCAGGCAGAAGATCAGATAAAGCAAAGCCACAACTGGAACAATCCAGCCGCTTTTCCTCTGCAGCCAGTGCCATATTGCTGGGGGGGAGGGGCTATGAGAGGAGGACCCCAGCCTGGCATCTCACTTCCCAACCTCAAGACCTCCAAGGACCATAAATCAGGGGTGGGGTTGGGGGGGAGGAACAAGACCCAGGTTCAAAGTCCCAAGCTATGAGGAGGGCGCTCATCCCTCCATCTAAGGAGTCGTGTCCCCCGAGGGTGGGGACTGTTCCGCAGAGCCTGGCCCAGGGCTCGGGGCAGCCTCTAGTGAGCAAGCCAGGGTAAGAGTCAGAGACCGCATCAGGATTAAGGGGAGCAGCACCGTCAGCTTCCTTGCTGCAGTTACACACGGTCATGGTCAACGCGAAGTACAGAGTGGAGTTGGCAGGCTAATGTCGGAACCCAGCACATTGCTGAGGTCAAGTTTGGAGTGACCGTTGAGGCTGACTTTGAGGCGTGTGATTGGGAGAAGAGCATGGTAGGATTGCATTAAAATGAAGACTAGGTGGCCAGTACAATGTGGCCAGTTCACTGGCTGGGGTGGGGAGAAGGAAGAAGGCCCAGGTGTCTGGTTTGGGCAGGAAGGCAAGTGGTATGATGTCCTTCCCTCAATGGGAGGCACATGGAAGTCTACACCTGGGGATGACACTAACTTTTTTTTTTTTTTTTTTTTTTTTTTTTGACAGGCAGAGTGGATAGTGAGAGAGAGAGAGAGAGAGAGAGAGAAAGGTCTTCCTTTGCTGTTGGTTCACCCTCCAATGGCCGCCATGGCCGGCGCGCTGCAGCCGGCGCACCGCGCTGATCCGATGGCAGGAGCCGGGTGCTTCTCCTGGTCTCCCATGGGGTGCAGGGCCCAAGCACTTGGGCCATCCTCCACTGCACTCCCTGGCCACAGCAGAGAGCTGGCCTGGAAGAGGGGCAACCGGGACAGAATCCGGCGCCCCAACCGGGACTAGAACCCGGTGTGCCAGCGCCACAAGGCGGAGGATTAGCCTAGTGAGCCGCGGCGCCTGCCTGACACTAACTTTGATTTTTGTGTATGTGCAGTCTACATGGAATGGCAAGTCCAGGAGATAGGGGTCTGGAGCCTGAACTAGAGTGATCAAGGCATGGTGACTCCTCGGGAGCAAAGGAGGTCCCATGGAAAGAGGGTGTAGACGAGAAGAGGCTGGGACTAGCCCTCAGGCTGGGAGTCCAAGATGGCCTGGCTTCCACTTCCTCCCCGTAACCCCCCTCTCCCCAGCACCTGCCCCCACAGTGGGGAGAAGCCCTACCTGGCCGGACAGTGATTGTCACGTGAATTTCCGTGGTCAGGTTGCCACGGCGACAGACATACATCCCAGCATCCACAGCTGTGACCTGGGGCAGCATCAGAACAGGCCCCAGGACCCACATCTCTCTTGCTGGGGATTCCGCGGTCAGGTTTAGGCTTGGCAATAAGATGTTGGGCTTCGTAGGGTGTATGTGGGCCCAGGAAACGGGGCCAGTGGCCACAGAGGCAGGGGGCACCCCACAGGACAGCCAGACAGTGGAGCCAGGGGCCACGGTGAGGTCTGCGGCAGGGAGAGACAAGGAAAGTGATACCTAATCCTTGGGGTGTTGTCTCCCCAACCCCTTCTGTTTCCAGTCACTGCCCCCCAGGCAGGACCCCCATTTCCTGGCACCCCCCCAGCATTTCCCCTCACCCAGGCTGGAGCTCTGGTTCAGATCACCCCTGGGGGAAGCGCAGGCAGGCCCCATGTCCCACTCCTTGGGGTGGTCTCTGTCCCACACGTACGGCTGGGAGCTGGAAGACTCATTGCCCAGGCCACAGCCTGGGCCACCTAGGTCCGAAGCATTCCACCGGAAGAGCTCCCCTGGGGAGAGACCCAGAACCAGATACAGAGGCTCCCAGGAGAGCAGGAGAGGCAGAGGGACTCGGGGACGGCAGAGATGAATAGAGACACAGAGAAACAGTGACTCGCAGAGAGAGGGGAGGGTGGGAGAGAGACAGGAGGCCCTCAGGGGTGGTCTCAGAACCACAGGAGGCGACTCCTCAGCCCTCCCTCCAGCTCCGCTCTGGCCGCTGGCTACACTGGGCTCTCCACTTCCCATCCAGCAACTTCCCCCCTCCCTGACCCCAGGCCGGCCCAGCCCTCACCGCTGCCCTCCACGCTGACCGTCCAACCAGGCTGCCAGGCCTGCTGGGAGGGGGGCGCTGGCTGGCACAGGTAGAAGCCCCCCATCTCATTAGAGACGTTGAAGATGAGCAGCAAGATGCCAAGACGCCCCACATGGATGCCCAGGCCTGGGGACCCGGGGCTCAGCTCCAGGAAAGGCCCTTGGGAGTCCCGAGACCAGATCAGCCGCTCAGGGGGACCATCCGGGGGGTCCTGGAGGCACGGCAACACAGCATCACTTCCCTCTGTGGGCAGAGAGGGAGGGAGAGTCCCAGCCCCTTCCCGTCACTGCCCCAGCACCTGCTGGGTCACAAGCTAGAAAGGCTCAGAGAGGGTGAGCCACGCTGTGGAGGGCACCCAGCCCAAACCCAGGCTTCCAACCCCGACTCCCTCCCTCTCTGCCTCTTTGGACCTACCTTCCATCTCCACCTGCAGTAGTTTCTGGGGCCTGACTCTCCCCAGGGTCAGGAAGAGGAGGAAGGCGAGCAGGAGAGGAGGTGGCATGGTGGCCAGACTCCCCGGGCCGCCCAGCTTCCCCGCGCAGGGGATGCTGGGGCAGGCAGGGGCCTGCTGGGCACTGAACCATGGACGCCTGTGGGGGCGAGCAGGCAGTCCCCTCAGAGAGGAAGGGGTGGTCACGCCTCGGGCTGCTTTCTCCAGGCCCCCTCCAGACCCACACAGCTTGCTTCCTCCCCGTGTGCTGTCTTGTTTTCGCCCCACACTTAGCTCCACAAGAACTGATTGTGTGTGTCTCTCTGTGTGTGTGTCTGTGTGTGTGTGTGTGTCTCTGCGTGTGTGGAGGGGCTCACTTCTGTTTTCTCCACTAGTGTGTGAGCCCCTTGGGAGCAGAGGCAGAGTCTCGTTCCCCTCCCTGTGCACACGGTCCCAGGACGGTGATTGGCACAAAGGTGGTGACGGCGAACTCTGGGTTGAATGAGTGGATTCCGCTTCAGGGGCTTCCTCCTGTTCCCCCCTCCCAACCCCAGGCTCCCTTCACACCTACACCTCATTCTTTCATTCAACAAACATTTCTTGGACCTCTTTCCACCCCCCACCCCTACCCCATGACCACCTGCGGCAGACCTGAGTTCAAATCCTCCACCTCTACTTGTAGCTAACTTCCTTCAGCACGCAAAGCCTGAGTTTCTTCTTCTGTCCACTGGGGAGAATGACAGGACTATAAGTAATGTTATTTGGAGGCAGCCATTTGGGACAGTGGCTGGGTAATCCCTTGGGATGCCCATATTCATATTGGAGTGCTTGGGTTTGAATCCCAGCTCTGTTTCTTGTTCCAGCTTCCTGCTAATGTGCATTCTGGGAGACAGCAGGGGTGGCTCAAGAAATTGGGTCCCTGCCAGCCACATGGGAGATCCAGATTTGAGTTCTGGGCTCCTGAATTCCATCTGTCCCAGCCCCAGCTGTTGTGGGCATTTGGGTCGTGAACCAGCAGATGGAAGATCTCTCTGTCTGTCTCTCTACTTTTCAAATAAAATGAAAGTGATTTTTAAGATTTTTAAAATATTGTTTATAAAGATGAAAGAGGACAATACTTGTTGGACATCGTTTTTGTGTTGTTTTTTTTTTTTTTTTTTTGGACAGGCAGAGTGGATAGTGAGAGAGAGAGACAGAGAAAGGTCTTCCTTTTGCCATTGGTTCACCCTCCAATGGCCACCACAGCTGGCACACTGTGGCCAGCACACCGCGCTGATCCGAAGGCAGGAGCCAGGTGCTTCTCCTGGTCTCCCATGGGGTGCAGGGCCCAAGCACTTGGGCCATCCTCCACTGCACTCCCTGGCCACAGCAGAGGGCTGGCCTGGAAGAGGGGCAACCGGGACAGAATCCGGCACCCCGACCGGGACTAGAACCCGGTGTGCTGGCACCACTAGGTAGAGGATTAGCCTAGTGACCCGTGGCGCCGGCCCTTGTGTGACATCTTTAGCCCAGCAGCCAGCACACAGTAGGCCCTCAGTTAATCAGTTCATACGGAGGAGCTCAAGCCAGACTGCCCAGCTTCAAAACCATGGGTAAGTCTCCTTCTTTGTAAATTGGAAGTGCGACTTTCTCGGCAGATTGTCCCGATGATAAATCCAGTAACACAGAGAAAGCTAGCAGGGGGAGCAGGGGGCTGGGCGGCTGCGAGGCTGGGGCCACAGTGGCTCTTCCTGAGAAGTCACTGACTCAGCAGCTCTGCCCCCAGAAAGCCCCTGCTGCAGTTCTGGAAGGAGCCTTTTTAGAAACGGGGAAATGGGCTGGTGCTGTGTGCAGCAGGTAAGGCCAGCACCTGCGGCACCCGCATCCCAGAGGGGCGCCAGTTCGAGTCCCGGCTGCTCCACTTCCGATCCAGCTCTCTGCTATGGCACCTGGGAAAGCAGCGGAAGATGACCCAAGTGTTCGGGCTCCTGCACCTGTGTAGGGGACCTGGAGGAAGCTCCTGGCTCCTGGCTTCAGCCTGGTCCAGCGCTGTCCACTGTGGCTACCTGGGCGTGAACCAGCAGATGGAAGATGGCTCTCTGTCTCCCCCTCTCTCTCCCTGTAACGCTGCCTTTCAAATAAATAAATAAATAAGCCTTTTTTTTTTTTTTTAATAGGGAAATGGAGGCCCCAAGCAGGGCAGGGCGTTCCCTGAAGTCACACACAGAGCTGTTGGCGCTGCGAGCAGCAGGGCCCAGGAGGCCCCCGACGCCAGACTGCCCCATACTTCCTGTCCCACCCCTCCCATCTCTCTCAGGGAAAGGATCCCGGGACCCAGGAGACCTGTCTTCTCAGTTGCGGATTCCCAGGCCTGCCTGTGTCACTGCCCTGCGGCTTCCTGTTTGTGCTAAGCAAACCCCAGGGGACCCTACAGGTGGCAGGGCCCCACTTCCCTCGGGCTGACCGGAGGGGAAAGAGCGAGGCACTGGAGAAATGATGACGGCAACCAGACCCCAACAAAATCTCTCTCCAGCTCAGCTCTTGCTAGAGTGTGTCAGTCCCCCACTGAAAACACTTCCGTGGCTTCCCACCCACCTGAAAGGAAAACTCCAAACCAAGGCCCACCTACGTCGGCCACTCACCCCCCCGCCGCCACTGTCCTCCTCCACCCACGCTCCAACTTGCCACCCACGGTCCCAGCCCCAGGGCCTTTGCACTTGCTGCCCTTGGCATGATTCATCCACTCCCTCCATCCCTCTGGTTTCTCCTAATCGCAAATGTTACTTCCGTAGAGAGGCCTGCTCTGACCCCTCTCCACGAACTTTTTTGTTCTCAGGTTCTTGTTGGATTTCCTCTCGGCACTTTCCCCAAATCTCAACTTTGGCTTACTTATTAGTGTTCTGACCGCCTCCTGCACTAGATGCCCTTTCTTGGAGAACGGGGATCTTCTCCGTCCCCGGATCGACACGGGCATCTACAGACGCTCAGGAAGTTGAACAAAGGAAGGAAAAGGGCAGGTGTTTGGCACAGCGGTCAAGGCACCACCTAAGTGGCCGGCGCTGTGACGTGATGGGTACAGCTACTGCCTGCAGCGCCGGCATCCCATATGGCTGCCGGTTCAAGTCCTGGCTGCTCCTCTTCTGATCCAGCTCTCTGCTATGGCCTGGGAAAGCAGTAGAAGATGGCCCAGGTGCTTGGGACCCTGCTCCTGCATGGGAGACCTGGAAGAAGCTCCTGGCTCCTGGCTTCAGATCAGCTCAGCTCCGGCTGTTGTGGCCATTTGGGGAGAGTTAAACAGCAGATGGAAGATTTCTCTGCATCCCTCTCTCTGTTGGCAACTCTACCTCTCAATAAGATCTTAAAAAAAAAAAAAAAAAAAAAAAAAAAAAAAAAAAAAGACACCACCTGGGCTGCCAGCATTGTCCGTCAGTGTTTGGGTTCAAGTCCCAGCTCCGCCCCCAGTTCCAGCTCCCTGCTTCTGTGCAGCCTGGGTGGCAGCCAATGAGAGTTGCATAGATGAGCCAGGTTGGGTTCTAGGCTCCTGGCATTGGCCTGGGTCCAGCACCAGTCACTTTGCTGGCAGCAGTACAGAAAAACCCGGTTCCTTTGCACACTCAGCGGCATTTGGCGTTGTTACTCTGTTTAGCCACTGTTAAGATGTCCATGACCCTGTCTCCTGCTGCCTTTGATTTCTACTTCCCTAATGGCTAATGATGTTGAACATCTGTTCATGGCTGAATTTGCTGCCTGTGACACGGTGAAAAGTCTAACCAGTTTCAAAGTGGCCAACTAGGTTTTTAAGCAGGCACAAGAATTTTTTTTTTTTAAAGAATTATTTATTTGAAAGGCAGAGTTACAGAGAGGCAGAGAGAGAGAGAGAGGTCTTCCATTCGCTGGTTCACTCCCCAGATGACCTCAATAGCCGGAGCTGTGCCAATCTGAAGCCAGGAGCCAAGAGCTTCTTCAGGGTCTCCCACATGGGTGCAGGGGCCCAAGGGCTTGGGCCATCTTCTACTGCTTTCCCAGGCCACAGCAGAGAGCTGGATCGGAAGTGGAGCAGCCAGGACTCGAACCGGCGTCCATATGGGATGCAGGCACTGTAGGCGGCGTCTTCACCCGCTACGCCACAGCGTCGGCCCCCACTTCACATGTTTCACAGAGGTGATTCCAACTGCGTTCTGCAGAACTAACTAAAGGGGCCTTTGTAATGTGTGTGTGTGGTGGAGGATGGTTACTAAGCAGGACGGAGATGATGGGGCCAGAGACTAGGGGTCAGTACTGGAAATGGAGGGAAAGGAACACCTTCTGGAATATTCGGTGCACTGGAGGTCGAGTTACCAGGGCTTGCAGCAGGAGGCCAAGACGCAGGAACTCCCAGGACAGGTTTGGGGGAAGGGCTGTCAAAGCTCCGTTTGAATTCCTGCTGCCGAGCCGGGATAAGGCAATCGTGACCCAGGACAGAGGCCGGCGGAGGAGGGATTTGAGAGGCACTGGGAGGGGTTGGGGGATTTGCAGGAAGCCGCGACTGGTGGAATACCAAGTGGGGGTGGGCTCGTGGAAGTCTGAGACTTTTACGACCGGCTACGTGGACACTCTGGCGCCCAGAGAAGCGAAGTGGATCCAGCCCCGGCCCAAGGGACAATCGGCGAGAGCCCGGCCCCAGCTCGCTGTAACCTGAGCCGGGGCTGCGGCGGGAGGGCGGCCAGGGGCCGACCTGAGGTGGCGCGGGGAGGGCCGCAGAGGGCGCTTTGGCCGGCGGCCCTGAGCAGGCGTGACGGAGCAGAACTGCTGAGGTCACCGCTGGACGCCAGCGACCCCCTCAGCCGGAAGAACTCGGGGGTCTGAGGGGCAGACGTCGCGCCCCAGCGAAGAAGGAGGGAGGCGGGGCTCGGGCGTGCACTCGGGAATCTTCGGCCGACGCTCGGCACTTCCCTCGGCCGCCCGCCAGGACCTCGATCCCGGGCCGGTCCGGAAATAGCCGAGCGGATCCGGAAACAGCCGAGCGGACCCGGAAGCGGCGAGCTCCGTCACCAGGGAGTGCGGGAATCCGCCGTTTGCGCCGAGGCGATGGCAGCAGCTGCGCCGGCGACTGCGGGCGCGGACGGGCGACAGAGGCGGCCGGGGGCTGGTACGTGAGGGCGCGTCCGTGCACGCGGGGGGCGGTGGAGCCGGAGGCGGGGCCCAGCTCGGCCGGCGGGTGGGGGGTGGAGAAGGGAGCCGGGAGAGGGGCGGGGCACGCTGGCGGGAGAGGGGGCGGGGCCTTGGGGCTACCGGCGAAGGGGGCGTGGTCTGACCGCCCCGAAGGGGGCCAGCGGTGGGACCCGGTAGGGGAAGGGGCGGGGTCGCTGCCGCGGAGGGGAGGGGGGGTCGCGTCCGAGCCTCCGGGGGATTGGCGGGAACCGAGACTCTGGGAAGAGGCGGGCTGTAGGCAGCGCGAGGTCCGGCCAGGTGCCCTGCTGGGGGGCGTGGCCAGGTGCCCTGCTGGGGGCGTGGCCAGGTGGGGGCGGGGCCAGGTGAAGGTGGGGCTGCAAGAGTCGGTTGCGGTGCTGTTTTGCCGGGTGTCCTGGAGTGTTGGGGATCCGGGCAGTGATGGGACGAGAGTCTGATCCCTGTCCTCCACAGCGCTGGACCCCCAAACCCAGACGGGACCGCAGGCTGAGGTCGAGGCCGGTGAGCTGGGCCGGCTTCGGGCTGAGCTGGCCGGCGCCCTGGCCGAAATGGAGACCATGAAGGCCGTGGCGGAGGTGAGTGAGAGCACGAAGGCCGAGGCCGTGGCTGCGGTGCAGCGGCAGTGCCAGGAGGAGGTGGCTTCGCTGCAGGCCATCCTGAAAGGTGAGAGGCGCATGCCCGGGGCGGGCCGTGCTAGACGAGGGGCCAGGGCTGGGGGGCGAGGGCGGCAAGGCTGCAGCGACGCAACGAGGCAAGCGCCCCCTCGTTGAATTTGCCTAGAGCGCAGCCCTCGGGTCACAGCTAAGTTTAGCTCTCCCGACCCCCTCGCTGTGTCATTTCTCGTCCCTCACTGATGGCTGATCAACCCTGAACCTGGGCAAGAAACTTCTCAGTTCCCCAAACCGCCCTGCTTTTGGGCCTGGGCCCTGCCTGCCCCCCCCCCTCAGGTCCCCTCCTCCCTCGCAGGATGTGACTCCGGGCAGGGGAAGCACAGCTTGGGGGCCCAGGACCTCCCTGCTGCTTTTCTGCTTAGCTCCTCCCCCTCCCCAGCCGAGGCCCGAGTCTGAAACAGATGTCAGTGACGGGGGCACCTCTCTGCTCCCACTGCCCCGCCCCGCCGCGGCCCTGGGGCCCGTGGCACCTCCCTCCTGGACCACTGGCCTCCAGAAAACATTCGTCTCCGACTCCCACCCCACAATGCCAGTTCTTTCTCTTTTCCGTTTCAGTGTCCTTATTTGAAAGGCAGAGCAAGAGAGGGAGAGGGGGAGAGAGAGCGAGAGAGCGAGTGAGCCCACAATCTCTTGGTTAGCAGCCAGGGCTGGGCCACACGGAAGCCAGGAGCCCGGCACTGCATCCATCCAGTTCCCCGCGTGGCCCGAGCACCTCTGTCAGCAGGAAGCTGGGTTGGAAGAAGAGCGGAGCAGCTGGGACCTGAGCCAGTGCTCCGGTGTGGGACGCGGCTACAAGGGGCAACAGCTTCACCCGCTGAGCCCCGCCTCCCACCCTGGCCAGCTCCCTCTCTGGACCACCCCCCCCTCCAGCCGTCTCCACCTCCGGGGCTGTGTTTCCCACATTTCAGGCACCCCTGAGCAGCACGGTTGCATCCTTATGCGACTTGTGTCGGTTATGGAATTTTTTTTTAAAGATTTAATATATTTGAAAGACAGTTACAGAGAGAGGTAGAAACAGAGAGAGAGGTCTTCCATCTGCTGGTTCACTCCCTAGATGGCCGCAATGGCTGGAGCCAGGAGCTTCTTCTGGTTTCCCATGCGGGTACAGGGGCCCAAGCACTTGGACCATCTTCCACTGCTTTCCCAGGCCACAGCAGAGAGCTGGATCGAAAGAGGAGCAGCCGGGACTCGAACTGGCGCCCATATGGGATGCTGGCGCTGCAGGTGGTGGCTTTACCCGCTACGCACAGCGCCGGCCCCAGCAGCTAGTTTGTTGTCGAGCGTTGTTTGCCAGGCTCTGAGCTGTTTTGCGTGTATTGTTCACAACCAACTACGAGGCAGGAACTCTTAGCCGTGTCCACGTACAGAGGAAGCTGAGGCCCAGTCCGGGGTCACACAGCAGAAGATGTGAAGGCAGGCAGTCTGGCGGCTGAACCTTTACGGCTACCATTAAGATGAACCGTGTACACATGAGAGAGGGAGGCAGACAGGAGCCAGCGTCACAGTCCAGGTCTCCCACGTGGGTGGCAGGGACCCAAGCAATTGGCCATCACTTGTTGTTTCCCAGGGGTCGTGTTAGCAGGGAGCTGGAATCAGGAGCAGAGTCATGTATCAAACCTGGGTGCTCTGATCCTGGGGACAGACATCTGTGAGCCAGACGCCCACCCCTAGTGGAACGTATTAATAACAATAGATAGGCCCGGCGCTGTGGGGTAGCGGGTAAAGCCACCGCTTGCCGTGCGGGCATCCCATATGGGCGCCGGTTCGAGTCCTGCCTGCTCCTCTTCTGATCCAGCTCTCTGCTATGGCCTGGGAAAGCAGTGGAAGATGGCCCAAGTGCTTGGGCCCCTGCACCCACGTGGGGGACCTGGAAGAAGCTCCTGGCTCCTGGCTTCAGACCAGAGCAGCTCCAGCCATTGTGGCCATCTGGGGAGTGAACCAGAGGGTGGAAGACCTCTCTCTCTCTCCCTCTCCCTCACCCTCTCCCTCTCTCTCTCTGCCTCTCCTCTCTGTGTAACTCTTTAAATAAATAAATCTTTTTTTTTTTTTTTGACAGGCAGAGTTAGAGAGAGAGAGAGAGAGAGAGAGGAAGGTCTTCCTTCCGTTGGTTCACCCCCAAAATGGCCGCTACGGCCAGCGCTGCACCAATCTGAAGCCAGGAGCCAGGTGCTTCCTCCTGGTCTCCCATGAGGGTGCAGGGCCCAAGCACTTGGGCCATCCTCCACTGCATTCCCTGGCCACAGCAGAGAGCTGGCCTGGAAGAGGGGCAACCGGGACAGAACTGACACCCCAACTGGGACTAGAACCCCGGGTGCCAGCGCTGCAAGTGGAGGATTAGCCTAGTGAGCCGCGGCGCCGGCCTGTTTATTTTTTTATTTAAAAGGCAAAGAGTGACAGAAAGAGAGGGAGAGAGACCACGTGTCCATCCACTGGTTCACTCCCCAGGTGCCCGTGACTGCCAGGGCTGGGCCAGGCCAAAGGCAGGAGCCCGGAGCTCCATCCAGGGCTCCCACACGGGCAGCAGGAAGCCAGGTGCTTAGGTCCTCCGCCGCCGCCTCCCAGGGTGCGCTGGCAGGAAGCTGGACCCGGAGTTCAGCGCGCTGGGACTCAGCCCCACTGCAGCCTGGCACACAGGCCTCCCAACCAGCGCTCACCTCACCCGGCTGCTGCGCCCACCCTGTGCCTGCGGCTTCTGTCACCAAGTGCGCGCGTCCCCTGGACCCGCACCTGCCCCAGCTCGGTGGCCCAGGGCACCGTCTCTGCGGATCCAGATCTGTTTCAGCCGGAACGCCAGGGATCCCCGCCACTCCGCCAGGCCCTGGAGAGGGTTAACCCAGCCCCCAGCTGCCGGCCACACCCAGCACCCCCCCCTCCGCCCCCTCCTCGGCCGGCGTCCCTCAGCGATTGCTGCCTCCTCTGCCCCGGCAGACTCCATCAGCAGCTACGAGGCCCAGATCGCGTCCCTGAAGCAGGAGTGGCGGCAGCAGCAGCAGGACTCAGAGGAGAAGGAGCGGGAGCTGGGCCGCCTGAGGCAGCTGCTGTCGCGGACGCACCCGCTGGACTCCCTGGAGCAGCAGATGGAGAAGGTTGGCCTCGGCAGAGACGGCGCGCGGGGGGCTGGCGGCCGGCTGCCCGGTCCGTGGGCCCAGGGTCAGGCAGGGTCCTGGGGGTGGGGGGGCCTTGCAGGTTCACATCCAGAGTGAGGTCGCCCACGTGCAGGGACAGGAGCTCACGGCAGGAAACCTCTCGTGCACTCAGCGCTGTGCGGGGCGCCTGCAGACCCGCGCAGGAAGCCCCCTAGACTCATTTAGCAGATGAGCACAGTGAGGCCTGGAGCAGCCCGGTTCTCCGCGTTCTGTTTGTCCGCCTGTGTTCCGGTCGCCACCACTGATGGTTCACAGGAAGCACGTTCCCACGCCCCCACGCCCCCACGCCCCCCAGGAGGCAGGGTCGCTGCTAAGAGCCCACTGCCCGCAGCAGGTCGCCGAGGCTCGGGGAGACAGAGGGAACTGCGGGGTGAGAGAGGCAGAGCCCAAAGCAGGAGCCCAGAGCAGGAGGGCGTCCAGCCCCCAGCGGCCCAGCGGAGGCTGCTTCCTGCGCACAGAGGGCCCGGGAGGCCGTGCTCAGTGAAAGCCCCCGCACCCCCACCCCGCCAGCACCCCAGGGATCCACAGGCCGGCCCCTGTGTGCCTCCGTGGAGTCCACGCGCCAGGTCTTCGGCCGGGCGGCGTTTTGCTGGGGCCAGGCCGGCCCGCTGTGCCTGCTGGGACTGCTCCTGGCGGGTGGGTGGGGTTGGCTGAGCTCCCTGGAGAAGGTTTTAGATGACTCCGGTGACAGCCTCGGCGTTGAGTGGGAAGAAGGCGGCGCCAGGCAGCGGTGACTGGCAGGTGTCAGCCATGAACAACTGGGCGGCTGGCAGGGCCGCCCGTGCTGACCACGCGCTTGTGGCGGGAGGAGCCGGGGCCGGGCGCTGACGCGGTTTTGGCCATGCTAGGTTGGAGGAGCCTGTGTGACGTCCAAGTGCAGACGTCCAGAGGCTGCTGGCCGTGCAAGGTCAGCAGGACCCCAAGCTCAGAGACAGATGGGAAGGGCACGGGCGGACAGAGCTGCCAGGCTGACGTTTGGCTGATGTGACGGAAATGCAGAAATCAGCAATGGCTTCAATAAGACAGAAGTTGCTTTTCCAGAAAGTCCAGAGGCAGGCACAGTCCGGGAGGACAGGTGTAGCAGCTCAGTAAGTCAGGAGGAACCCAGGCTCCTGTGTTGCTGTTTTGCCATAGGTAGCAGATTGCCTCATGGTCCAAGATGACTGCTTGAGTGCCAGCCATCATGTCCACATTCCAGCCAGCAAGAAGGAGGAAGAGTAAAGAAAGGCACACCCTCTTCCATCTGGTTACACCTAGCTAGCTGGAACTTAGTCATGCCATGGTGTTTAGCTGCAGGGAGGCTGAGAAGTGTAGGTGGCGTTCTAGAATGTAGGCCACGTGCCCAGCTAAAACTCTGAGGTTCTATGACAAAAGAAAATCCGGATGTTGGAGAAGAAAGTTCTGGTGAGTAAGTGGGCGACAGGGAGACAGCTGTGACCTTGGCCGGTTTCCCTGATGCACTGGGGCCCATGCCGTCAGCCCTCGGGGCGTCAGTGTCTTAGCTCTGAGATGGGTGGACAGCACCTCCTGGGAAAGGAGGGGCGGGGGAGGGGACGTCACCGCCCACGCACCCCCCGCAGGCCCACGAGGACTCGGAGAAGCTGCGGGAGATCGTGCTGCCCATGGAGCAGGAGATCCAGGAGCTGAAGGCCAAGCTGCTGCGGGCGGAGCAGCTGATCCAGGAGATCCAGGTGCGCGCGGCCGGCCGGGGGGCGTGGAGGATCGGGCGCCCCGCCCCCGGCCCGGCCCGGCCCCGCCCCCCAGCGCTCCCCTGCCTCCCTCCCCCAGAGACGGCCCCGGCAGCCGCCGGCCCTGCCCGGCTCCGCGGAGCCGCCGCCCCTGTCTCGGAACCCGTCCCCGCCGCTGGAGCCCCTGGACGAGCTGAGCGGAGACGGCGGCCCCGCGGCCGAGGCCTTCGCCCGCAACTGCGACGACAGCGCCTCCATCTCCTCCTTCGCCCTGGGCGGCGCCGGCGCGGGCAGCTCCCCGCCACGCGGCCGCCAGGCCCTGAGCCCCGAGCAGGAGGAGACGGCCTCGCTGGTGTCCACCGGCACCCTGGTCCCCGAGGGCATCTACCTGCCGCCGCCCGGCTACCAGCTCGTTGCCGACGGCCAGTGGGAGCAGCTGCAGGCCGAGGTGAGCGCGCAGGGGGGCGGCCCAGAGGGCCCAGAGGGGCGCCGCTCCACTTCTGATACAGCTCCCTGCTGTGGCCCGGGAGTGCAGTGGAGGATGGCCCAAGTGCTTGGGCCCTGCACCCCATGGGAGACCAGGAGGAAGCATCGTGGGCGCAGCGTAGTTTACGCTTCGTTTTATTTTCCTGGCTGTGTTTATCCATTTTCATTTTACTTGAAGCAGACAGAGGTCGTGCACTCACTGGGTCACCCCCCACACACACCCAGGTGCCCACCACAGCCAGGGCTGAAGCCAGGAGCCCAGGACCTGAGCCTGCACCTGCTGCTTCCCGGGGTGGGCGTTGCCGGGAAGCCGGGGTCCGAGCCGGAGCTTAGGCTCGAACCCGGGCCCGCGGGTTCTGCGTTGTATACTGGAAGGAGCAGGAAGCCCCCGCTGGCTTCTGGGCTTTTGGAAGCTCACGCGGGCCTCGGTGTCGGGGCAGCAGTGGCTGCTGGGGACTGGGGTTCCAGGGAGAGCAGCAGAGACGGAGCCCACTGGGGAGAGGACCTGGCGGGGCGGGTGAGGCGTGGCCAGGAGGGGAGGCCCCGCCCCACCCGCTCTCCGATGTGGACGCTGGGTCCGGGTCCGCGGCAGGGCCGGCAGCTGCAGCAGGAGCTGGAGGGCGTCCGGCGGGAGCGGGACGAGCTGCAGGAGGGCCTGAGACGCAGCAACGAGGACTGTGCCAAGCAGGTGGGTCCCGGCCTCCGCTGGCGCCGCCGGCCAGGGCCTCCGGCCGCCCCGCCCTCACCCTCGTCCGCCGTCCACCCCCAGATGCAGGTGCTCCTGGCCCAGGTCCAGAACTCGGAGCAGCTGCTGCGGACCCTGCAGGGGACTGTGAGCCAGGCCCAGGAGCGTGTGCAGCTGCAGATGGTGAGCGCTGGGGGCGGGGCCTGGGGAGGGCGTGCCCAAAGGTGAGGCACCTGCCGCCCCTGGTGGGGAAGGGGTTTGGGGCAGCCCTGGCCGTGACCAGAGCAGGGGCGCTGAGCGAACCCTGCGGAGCCCAGGGCCCCAGTCTGCGGAGATGTGTGGGGTGCTTCCCGAGCCGGGAAGGGGGGGCCTCTGGCCCCCTGCCGCCAGCCTGAAATCTGGACCATTTGTGTGTGGTCTCCCAGCCTTTAAATTAGCAACTACTTCGGGGTTTTAAACATGGGGCTGGTGACCGCTGAGTCAGCAGGGCCGGCGCTAGGACTTCACGCGGACTGGAGGGAGACAGCGTGTCCCTCGCCGGCTTACACCCCACCTGCTCCCAGGCAGAGCTGGCCACCTCCCACCGCTGCCTGAGCCATGAGGTGAAGCGGCTGAATGAGGAGAACCGGGGGCTCCGGGCCGAGCAGCCCCCGCCGCCCGCCACCCAGGGCCTCCTGGGGCAGGACGAGGGCGCGGAGGAGCCGCTGCCCAGCTCCGTACAGGTGAGCGGGGTGCGGGCCCCGCCGGCACAGCAGGGCTCCGGCTGAGCCCTCGGGCCCTGGGGACAGACTCCTGCAACACCGTGGGCCCCCTGCCCCGTCCAGCGTTGGTGTGGAGAGGAAATGAGTTCCGGGAACTCGGCACCAGGCATGCCATCGTCGTCTCACGAGACGCGTGTTCACGTGTTCCCGGGGCCCTATGCAGCGCCTGCCTGGCCATAGTTGGCTTTTGGTGTAGGTGTCCCCACACGGGCCATGGGGTGCTTCGCGGGGGGCCGGTCTGAGCTTCGTGGAGGGGACCCTGGGAGCCCCCGCTGTGTGAGCCTCCCTCTGGCCCCCCGCCCAGCGGGTGACCCGGGTCCCCTCCAGGACCTGCAGCAGCTGGTGCGACACACGCGGCAGGAGGCCCGGGCCCAGCAGCGCGCGCGGGAGCACGAGGCCGAGCGCCTGCGCATCGAGATTGTGACCCTGCGCGAGGCGCTGGAGGAGGAGACGGCGGCCAGGGCCAGCCTGGAGGGGCAGCTGCGGGGGCAGCGGGAGGAGACAGGTGAGGGAAGGGGCGGAGCCGCCCACCCTGCTCCCAGGGGCCCTGGGCCGGGAGGGGGTGGCCGGAGGGGGAGGGGAAGTGGTGTGAGAACTCGCCTTGACCTCTCTCTCTCTCTCTCTCTCTCTCTCTCTCTCTGCTTCCCACAGAGGTGTTGGAGGGTAAGTAGGCATGGGGGGGCAGGGTGGGGGAGGGGGCGGCTCAGTGAGAGGCCGAGGCCCTGATCAGCCCCCTGCCTTCCCAGCCTCCCTCTGCAGCCTGAGGACAGAGATGGAGCGGGTGCAGCAGGAGCAGGGCAAGGTGAGGCCAAGCTGGGCCGTGCCGCCCCTCCCGCCCCTTCTGTCTGCCTCAGGCCCGGGCCAGACCAGGCGGGAGGAGACCGAGGCAGGGGTGGTTGGTGGGGAGGGGGTTGCTTGGGCCTTGCATGCTCTCTCGCCCCGGGCTGAGCCTGGCCCCCCTTTTCCTGCAGGCCCCGCTCACCGACCTCCTCTCAGAGCAGAGGGCCAAGGTGCTGCGGCTGCAGGCCGAGCTGGAGACCAGCGAGCAGGTGCAGCGGGACTTCGTGCGCTTGTCCCAGGCCCTGCAGGTGTGGCGCACCCCTCCCTACCAGGCTGGCGCGACTTGGGGGGGACCCCTGGGGCCTTGCAGGTTGGGGAGGGGATCTCTTCCTCCCTGAGGTCGGTTGCCCTGGGCTAGAGCTCCGGAAACTGAAACGTGGAAGCTCCGCCTTTTCCCTCCCTGACCCCAGTTCACCTGGAGTGGGGGTGGGGGCCGCCCCTGGGCCCTGCCCTTGAGGGCTGGCAGCTGGGGCAGGGGCCGTGCTCCACCCCCCCAGGACCCGCTTCCCTCGCCCAACCCCGCAGGTGCGCCTGGAGCGGATCCGCCAGGCAGAGACCCTGCAGCAAGTGCGCAGCATCATGGACGAGGCGCCCCTGAGGGACGTCAAGGACATCAAGGACACTTGAGGGCCTGGGCGCGAACGCCCCTTCCTCCGGCCCCCAAGGACTGCTTGTGTCCACTGCGGAACCGGCCGCCCGCCCCCTCCGAGCTGGGGGTTGGTTGCAGTGCCCTCCCGTGCTGCCCCCCCAGGGCGGCCCGGCCTCCTCCTCCTCAGGGATGACACGGGGGAGGGCCCCAGACCCCTCCCGGAACCAAAGTGCAGCTCCCACCCGCGGTCTCCCGCCCAGCCCCACACCGAGCCCGGCTGGCAGTGGCTGTTACCGCCTGGCTCCTTCCAGGCCACCGCGGAGCCTCCCTCAGCGCCCCCTGGGGACAGACAGCTGCTTTCCAGAGCGCATGACACTACGACCCTCGTCCCAAGACGCACAGGGAGGCACGGCCAGACTCTTGTGTTGTTTATTTTCAATAAATAAGCAGCTGAGCTCAGTCGGTCGCCTTGTCCCTGCAAGCCCCATGGGGTGGGGAAGGGGGATTTACAAGGTGCTGGGCGGGGTGGGGGTGAGGGACGTCATGTTTACAAACAGAAACTTGGGGCGGGGCGGGGGGGGGGTGTGTGTGCCACAGCCTGGGCCGAAGATGCGTCTATGGGGGCGGGAGGGGCGGGAGGACTGGTTACTTCCTCCTTTCATCTTCTGGATCTGGAAGGAGAAGAGGGTGGGCTGAGGCTGGAGGCAGAGGGACAGTGGGTCCTGGGTGTCTGTTCCCTGGGTCCCCTACTCACCTGTGTCCCCCTGTCCCCAACACCCCCTCCCCTGGCCCAGCCCAGCAGCAGACAGCGCGACGCAGCGCAGGCACGCCGGTGCCCGGGCCGAGAGCCTGGCAGCAGAGCTGCCGCCCAGGGCAAGGGCAGCAGCGCAGGCCGCCCGGCAAGCGCGGAGGTGGAGGCGGCAGCGGCAGTGGCTCCGGACGGAGCTGCGAGCGCGGGTGGGCTAGGGGCGCAGGCGGCGGGCACAGCAGCTGGGGCACGCATGAGGAGGGAGGGCGATACCTGTGACACGGGTTCAAAGACATGGAGGAGGGGGTGCTTATCCTATGGCCAGAGAGGACAGAGAGACAGCGTTAGGGGCCAGGGCTGCAGCCCCACAGGCACTGTGGGGGTGGGGAGAGGCCAGGGTGCCCCTCCCTGGGGGACGCTGGTCCCACCAAGACAAAGAAGAACTCGCCCAGCTACAGAGGAAGAGGGCTGGCGCTGCGCGTGTCCGCAGCGCAGAGGGAGGGGCCGGGGCTCCAGGAGAGGGGAGGTGCAAGGTAGGGGGGTTGTCCCTTACCCTCCAGGTAGTTCCGAGCAATGAACTTGAGTATTTCATCCAGCCCGATGACTGGAAGTGAGATCTTGAGGACCATGAGCCACTGGGTGAGGTCCAGGGCCTTGAGCTTGAAGATCATCTGGGGTGGGGGTGGGGTAGCAGCCGTGAGGGAGGGGTGGTCCCCACCTGGGCTCCCTGGGGGCTGTGAGGACTGGGCGGGGTGGGGGGCAGGCTCACCGGCAGGGGGTCGACGTAGAGGATGAGGAAGTGGAGGGACATGGACAGGCAGATGGAGCCCAGCAGCCAGATGTTCACCCAGGGCGGCATCCGCATCAAGGACTGGTTCTCGGACAGGCTGCAGCGAGGGCCGGCCGGAGCGAGGTGGGACAGCAGGGGAGACAGGCAGGTGAGG
This sequence comes from Oryctolagus cuniculus, assembly GCF_964237555.1. Lineage (NCBI taxonomy): Eukaryota > Metazoa > Chordata > Mammalia > Lagomorpha > Leporidae > Oryctolagus > Oryctolagus cuniculus. Next base: position 7,731,167 of record NC_091450.1, on the reverse strand, counting down.
CAGGAAGGGGAAGGCGGGTGGGTGGGGCGCGCGGGAGTTGGGGTGGGGAGCCCACCTGTTGAGAGCATTGCACATCTCGATGGTCACCAGCACAGACAAGGCCATGGTCATGGGCTCTGGGGCCTCAAAGATCTCACAGTCCAGACCCTCAAAGTGAGGGTGGTCCTCGGTGCACTGCATGAAGTGGGTCTGCAGGGCGACAGATGGGAGGCTGAGACCCCGTGGAAGGTGCCACCCCCCTCAGAGCAGCCCCCACCCCACGCCGCACCCTCCCCTACCAGCTGGTGGTAGGTGACACCCGGCCCATCCTCCGCATACATGAACCACCAGGCAGCGGCTCCCACGGTGGCTGCACCCACATAGCCTGCAGCAGAGAGAAGATGGCAGTAGTCAGGGTCAGGGCCAGGGATGGGCGCTGTGGCGCAGCGGGTTAAGCTGCTGCCTGCGATCCTGGCATCCCATATGGGTGCCGGGTCAAGCCCCAGCTGCTCCACTTCCCATCCAGCTCCCTGCTGATGCACCTGGGAAAGCAGGGGAAGATGGCCCAAGTGCTTGGGCCCCTGCACCCACGTGGGAGACTCCAAACGCTGGGAAGGACTGGGGCCTCCCTCCCTGCTTACCCCCGATGGCCATGTAGCGGAAGAAGAGCCAGCCACTGATCAGGGGCTCCTTGGGACTCCGGGGGGGCCGGTCCATGATGTCCAGGTCTGGTGGGTTGAAGCCCAGGGCTGTGGCCGGGAGCCCGTCCGTCACCAGGTTCACCCACAGCAGCTGCACAGGGATCAGGGCCTCGGGCAGCCCCAAGGCGGCCGTCAGGAAGATGCTGCCAGGAGGAGGCGGTCACGCGTGTGACCTGGGGTCAGCCCCGCCCCCCAGTGCATGCACTCGCACGCACACACACATGCACACGCACGCACGCCGCCCAGTGCCACCTGGCTGCTCACCAGACCACCTCGCCCACGTTGGAGGAGATGAGGTAGCGGATGAACTGCTTCATGTTGTTGTAGATGGCGCGGCCCTCCTCCACGGCGGCCACGATGGTGGAGAAGTTGTCGTCCGCCAGCACCATCTCAGACGCTGTCTTGGCCACGGCGGTGCCAGATCCCATAGCTATGCCGATCTCGGCCTTCTTCAGGGCAGGGGCGTCGTTGACGCCATCCCCTGTCTGAGGCAAGAAGGAACGAGTGGGCTCAGGGCCCCCTGCCACGCACCCGTGCTGAGAGCCTCCCTCCCGCCCATCTCCCCCGTGGATCCTCCCGAGGTGGGACCCTCACCATGGCCGTGATCTCATCGTAGGACTGCAGGTATTCCACGATCTTGGACTTGTGGGAGGGTTCCACGCGCGCGAAGCAGCAGGCGCGGCGGCAGGCTTCCCGCTGCTCGGCCAGGGGCAGGTCGTCAAACTCGCGGCCGGTGTAGGCGCGGTCTGCCACCTCCTCGTTCTCCCCAAAGATGCCGATGCGGCGGCAGATGGCGATGGCCGTGCCCTTGTTGTCGCCGGTGATCATGATGACACGGATCCCGGCGTCCCGGCACAGCTGGATGGAGCCCATGACCTCCTTGCGGGGCGGGTCCAGCATGCCCACGACGCCCACGAACGTCAGGTCCGTCTGGGGAGACAGTGCAGAGGGCGGCGGGTCAGGGAGGGCCTTGGAAAGCGGACGGGATGAGGGGGCGAGGCCCCAGGGGCCTGGGAAGCTCCGAGGCGGGAAACCTTGCCTGACAGTGCAGAGAGCACGCAGCGGAAGTGAGGGTGGCGCCTCCTGCTTTGGGCAGTGCCGGCACTTAGACCCCTCTCGCTCCCCGAGAAGGGAGGGAGGGTCCCACGTTCCGCTGCGCACCTGCCCACGGGTCACGCTGCAAGCAGCCCTGGAGCCACCCTCCGACCCAAGGTTCTTTGCAACTCCGGCGGCCAGCGCTCCCGAGGCCGCGCTGCGGAACACGGCCGGTGGGCAGTGCCCCTCTGCTCACCTCGTACTCCATGAACCGGGAGGAGTCGTCCAGCACCATTTCCTCTCGCTTGGGCGGCGTGTCGCGGGTGGCCAGGGCCAGGCAGCGCAGCGTGTCCCGGCCGGTGCCCCACTCCTTGATCACGGAGAGGATCTTCTCCTTCACCGGCCCAGTCATGGGCACCCGGGTGGTGCCGACTCGCACGTAGTTACAGCGGTCGATGACCCCCTCGGGGGCGCCCTGGGAGACCAGAAGGGCGGCGCTCAGAGACCGAGGCACAGCGGCACGGGGCGGGCACAGGACACAGGACCCGGATTCGGAAGAACAGAGGCCCGGGTGCGTTCCGGTGTCTGACCTTGACAAACATCTTGTTGCCCACAGCAGCGCGGGAAGATTTGGCTGGAGAACAGTACACAGACATGGACTTCCTGTCTCGGGAGAACTCCAGGGTGAACTCTTTCTTCATGAGCTGGCGGATCACCTAGGGGAGAGAGACCGGGAGGGGCCGGCGTTGAGGCGCAGCGGGCTGAGCCGCCGCTGGGGACCAGCACAGGCCCTGTCAGGGTGCTGGTTCCAGGCCTGGCTACTCAGCTTATGATCCGGCTTCCTGCTGATGTGCCTGGGAAGGCAGCAGAAGACGGCCCAAGCACTAGGGTCTCCGCCACCCACGTGGGAGACCAGGCTGGAGTTCCTGGCTCTTGGTTTCAGCCTGTCCCAGTCCTGGCTACCAGAGCCGTTTGGGGAGTATACTGGCAGATGGGAGTCTCTCTCTCTTTCTCTCTCTCATAAATAATAAAAAAAAAGAAAGAAAGAAAAGAAGAAGATGAAAAGAGGAGACAGGGAGGGAGAGACCAGCCCCCTTAAAAGAGCTAAAAGGATCTGGAAGTTGGAGCAGAGCCCGGCCAGAGGCTGAGGGTAAAGTGAAGTCTGGCGCCTGCTGCGTGACGGGAGAGGGTTCCAAGGCTCGTGTTGCCACAGCGTCCGGTTTAAAGGCCTGCTGCAGCAGGCTGGCCTCACACAGCCTTGTGTGACAGAGGCTTCGGTGATGACAGAAACGTCACCTCACCTGCACTGGGCAGTAGGATGTCCCTGAGCGATGCCACTGAGCACTGGACACGTGGCTCGTGTAACTGGAGGACTTTTCCTTTTATGTAATTTTAATTAACTTAAAGGGGCTGGCACTGTGGCTCAGTGGGTTAAGCCGCTGCCTGTGACACCGGCTTCCCAAACTGGAGCTCTGGTTCGAGTCCCAGATGCTGTGCTTCCAATCCAGTTTCCCTGCCTATGCACCTGGGAAAGCAGAGGAAGATGGCTGAAGTGCTTGGGCCCCTGCCACCCACGTGGGAGGCCCTGCTGAAGCTCCTGGCTCCTGACTTCGGCCTAGCCCAGCCCTGGCTCTCATAGCCATCTAAGGAATGAACCAATAGTTGGAAGATCTCTCTCTCCGTGACTCTGACTTTCAAATAAATAAATAAAGCTTTGACCAAATTTATCACAGATATTTCCCCACAATATGGTGGCAGAAGCCTGAACACTTTGGCCATTTTCCGCTGCTTTCCCAGACGCATCAGCAGGGAACTGGATTGGAAGTGGAGCTGCCAGGAATCGAACTGGTGCCCATAAAGGATGCCAGAGTCACAGGCAATGGCTTTACAGTGCCCAGTCCTCATTTGGACATTTTAAAAATTAAGCTGCTAGGGGCCAATGCCATGGCGTGGGGGGTTAAGCCTCTTGCCTGCAGCACCAGCATCCCATATAGGCACCAGTTCGAGTCCTGGCTGCTCCACTTCCAGTCCAGCTCCCTGCTAATGCACCTGGGAAAGCAGTGGAGGATGGCCCAAGTCCTTGGGCCCCTGCACCCATGTGGGAGACCTGGAAGAAGCTCCTGGCTTCATATCAGCCCAGCTCTGGCAGTTGTAACCATTTGGGGAGTGAACCAGCAGATGGAAGACCTCTCTCTGTGTCTCCTCTTCCTCTCTCTGTAACTCCACCTCTCAAATAAATAAATAAGTAAATAAATCTTTAAAAAAAAACACAAATAAATAAAACTAAGCTTCTGACAGACACTGAGGCAGTTTTCACTTTTTAGGGTCCTATTATAAAAAGCAGTGAGCATCTTGCATGGATGGGAGCTGCCCACAGCATTGACATCCCAGAGCAAATACAACGAGAACTCCCAGCGAGTCTGGCCCAGCTGGCCTGGTTCATCAGGACAGGGAAGTCGTCCCCTGTGCACCGGGCAGCCGCATCTCCCACACCCTAAAGCGGGACCTGAGACCCCATGAGAACCAGCGTGCTTCCGGAGACAGGGCATTGTGCGTTGAGATCACAGCTGCCCGAGCCAGGTCCCTTGGGTCCCTGCACCCAGCTCTCCCTTTTGGACCTGGGACGCCGCAGGAAGTGACATTCGATTCATCAGGGGCATTGCAGCGCAGGCCGCAGAGGGCCAGGTATGAGTCCAGGGGCCCGCGGTTCCCCCCGACACCAGCAGCGGGAAAGGTCGGCTGCCCAGCTCAGCTCCCCGGGGTGTGGGCCTGAGGAGGCCCCTGCGGCAGCCGCCCGGGCTCCCCGGGGTGTGGGCCTGAGGAGGCCCCTGCAGCAGGGCGCCCGGGCTCACCGAGTTGCAGGCGTTGGCTCTCTCCACCTTCGAGAGGTTCCGAACTTCCGTGTTGAACACATTCATCTTCTCCACCAGGGTGGTGAGCGCCGTCTCCGTGGCCTCACCCACCTTCTCATAGACGCCTTTGGTCTGAGATGGGCACGAGAGGAAGAGCCAGGTCGGCACCGGGGCACCTGGGCCCTGGCTCCCCAACCCTGCACACCCGCCTTTCCCCTAGAAGGGAGCAAACCACGCCTTCCTCCTAGCACTTTGTGCATTGGCCTTGGTTCCCCAAGGGCCCCTTCCCAGACCCCTTCCTGGCCTGCTGGCGAGCCCCACACTCTGGCCAACTGGCAGGGCTAGGGGAGCTGTTTTGCTGCTGGTGGTGCTGGTGGGGGGTGGGGTGGGGCGGTTACCTCATTGAAGTCCAAGGAGGAATCATTGCACAGGGCACAAATGGTGGCCAGCTCCACCAGCCCATCAAACTGCCCTGACCGGATGGGTTTATCATTCTTCAGGCTGGCGGTGGGCAGGCAGGGAGGAGGAGAGCAAAGAGACAGTGGAGAACGGGGAGTGAGCTGCAGAGAGAGAGCACAGGCAGAGCAGAGCGAGCAGGGCGCGGGGCGGTGGGGCTGGGGTGGGGGAAATGGCAGTGAACTTGGAGAAAGGAAGACAAAGCCAGCAGGAGCCCCGGGTGCAGGGACTTACACCTCCCCCTCTGGAGCGTAGGTGGAGCCGGTGATGGAGAACTCGTTCAGCGAACAGAAGTCTCCGTCCACCTTGTCGATGATGAACATCTGCGGGGGAGAAGGGCGCACACGGATGTCCCTGTGCCCATGCCCCAGGCTCCTGGCGCCCACCCCCGGAGCACATTCGTGGAGCGCGCCACCGTGTCCCGGCCGCTTCTGGCCTCTCCTGATTCCTCCCTGGACCTGATTCCTCCCACCCCGCCTTCCCAGCCCTTCTCCATGTTCTGTGCTGAAACGAAAGTGACTGCCAGTCACACCGGGGCTTCCTTAGATCAGGCATTAAAGTAACAGGGCCGGCGCTGTGGCATAACAGGCTGAGCTACTGGCTGCAATGCTGGTGTCCCATATGGGTGCCGGTTCGAGTCCCGGCTGCTCCACTTCCGATCCAGCTCTCTGCCATGGCCTGGGAAAGCAGCAGAGAATGGCCCAAGGGCTTGGGCCCCAAGTGCGAGACCTGGATGAAGCTCCTGGCTTCGCCCTGGCCATTGGAGCCACTTTAGGAGTGAACTAACAGATGGAATCTCTCTCTGTCTCTCTCTCTCCCCCACCTCTCTCTGTAACTCTGCCTTTCAAATAAATAAGATAAATTTTTAAAATAAATAAACGAGGTGGTGTTAATAGAGCATGGTGGGGACTGCGGCTAAGAGCCCACCTGTCGGCACCTGGCCCCTTTACAGGTGCAGCTGCTCTTCCAGGTTTGCAGGAAGAGCTAGAAATTCCAGTCATTTTCCCATGAAATCTCTTGACTTTCAAACACGGGCAATGAATTCATCTTTATGAAATGGGCCTGGAGCCTGCGGTCTGGCTTTGAAGCCTTGTGCATGAGACGGGTGTGGAACTCGCAAGCCCAGGGGGTGGGTGGCAGCCAGCGGAAGCCAGGGAAAGCAGCCAAGAGACGGAGCTTCCCATTCCACCAGGGAAGGGCGGCCTGACAGGTATTGCGCGGGGGGGGGAGGGGAGCCACATGGGCCTGAGAGACGGCCTTCCTCCCCCCCAGCTGCCCACACAGCCCTCACTCCTCAGAACAGCAACTTCCGCTTCACGGGCTTTGTCCACAGAACTCTGTTTAGGGCAGGGGTCCCACAGATGACCCCTCAAGGAGTCCATGAATTTAGAGGGCCCCAAAACAAAGCAAAAAAGTCTTTTACTTTTTCTCTAACTGGTCTCAGCATTTCTTTCCAGTTAGGAACTGACGATGGGTCCGATGGTATTAGCGAGGCCTGTGATTCTGCCGCCAATACAACCTCACTTTCCTGTCTCATTCCTGCCGGGGCGGATCTTTCAAAACGGCGTAACTGACACTCATCACCGCTTCAGCACCTTGATAACTCAGACTCACTACTGGAACTTGCTATTTAACCCATGAATGAAGCAGTGTGGACTGGCACTGTGGCACAGTGGGTGAAGCCACGGCCTATGATGCCGGCATCCCATAGCACAGCACCGGCTCCACTTCTAATCCAGCTCCCTGCTAGTGCACTTGGGAAAGCTGCGAAAGATGGCCCAAGTGCTTGGGCCCCTGCCATCCACATGGGAGACCTGGCTGGAATTCCTGGCTCCTGACTTCAGTCTGGCCCAGCTCCAGGCATTCAGCCATGTGGGGAAGTGAATCAGTAGATGGAAGACCTCCCTCTGTGTCTCTCCTTCTCTCTCTCTGCCTTTCAGACAAATAAAATAAATCTTAAAAAAATAAATAAAAGATAAAGCAGCAGATATATAACTAAATCATGAATTTGTTTTGAGAATATTTTGAGTACTACTTGGGACCTTCAAAAAGTTCACAGAAATGGGTATTATGAAAAAAAAATATGAAAAAAAACCCTACACATAGGTTTTTTGCATCAAAATAAAGTTATCGGGGCTGGCGCTGTGGCATAACAGGTGAAGTCGATGCCTGCAATGCCAGCATCCTGTATGGGCGCTGGTTTGAGTCCCAGCTGCTCCACTTCCAATCCAGCTCTCTGCTGTGGCCTGGGAAAGCAGTAGAAGATGGCCCAAGTGCTTGGGCCCCTGCACCCACATGGGAGACCTGGAGGAAGTTCCTGGCTCCTGGCTTTGGACCGGCGCAGCTCTGGCCGTTGCAGCCAATCGGGGAGTGAACCAGCAAATGAAAGACCTCTCTCTCTCTCTCTCTCTCTCTCTCTCTCTCTCTCTCTCTCTGCCTTTCCTTCTCTCTGCATAACTCTGACTTTCAAATAAATAATCTTTAAAAAGCATAGAGTTATCTTTTAATTCTGCTTTCCACAAACTGTTTGAAGCCGCCTTGGATTCAGTCACTGGTTTCCTCTGTGATCCTACGAATCTTAAAAACAGCCCTGTGTGTGTTTGCTTTTTAGACATTTGGGATGACCTACTGTGTGAGGCCCAGGGGAGTGCGGGGGGCCTGGTCGGGAGATGCTGCCCCGGCTGGGCATGGCTGGGCCCCCCACCATGAGGCAGCCCCTCTGCAGGGCCGACCGACAGCTCAGCTCTGTGTGTTCCCCACTGCATCTGTGAGCCAACCACTGAACCCCCGAGAGCCTCAGTTTCCTTCTCTGAAAAATGGGGTGACTGAGACCTTGCCCTACACAGGCTGTTGTGGCAGACTGAGACACCCCATGGCGGTGGCCCAGTGAGCTGGCTGCCTGGGCCGGGGGTCTGATTCCCGCCTCAGCTGGCACTCTCTCTGCCCTTGGAGCATGGCGCACGCAGGGGTAACTCCTCTCCAGAGGGCTCAGTCCCTGCCCCCAGCAGTCTGGAGTGGGCGTGTCCTCCCAGGCCCCACCCTCAGTGGTGGTGATGGGTGTGTCTGGCCCCTGACCTTGCACACAGACATCTGGTTGGTGGTGAGGGTGCCAGTCTTGTCAGAGCAGATGACAGAGGTGCAGCCCAGGGTCTCCACAGAGGGCAGGCTCCTCACGATGGCGTTCTTCTTCGCCATCCGGCGGGTGCCCAGGGCCAGGCAGGTAGTGATGACAGCGGGAAGACCTGCGGGGAGGGCGGTGAGGAAGCGACCCCCAGGGAGGGGCCAGGAGACCTGCTGTGGCCCCCAAGGCTATCAGCTCCTGACCCCTGGCACCTGGCACCGAGACATCTGGGAAGACAGCCTTTGCTGATGAGACTTACAAACAGGAGGAGAAAGAGGCTGCCGTTACCTTCTGGGATCGCAGCCACAGCCAAGGCCACGGCGATCTTGAAGTAGTAGATGGCACCGCGGATCCAGGAGCCCCCGTGGACGGGGTCGTTGAAGTGGCCGATGTTGATAAGCCACACGGCCACGCAGATGAGGGAGATGACCTTGGACAGCTGCTCCCCGAACTCATCCAGCTTCTGCTGCAGCGGCGTCTTGTCCTGCTCCGTGGCGGCCATCTGGTCACGGATCTTCCCGATCTCGGTGCTCACGCCGGTGGTGGCCACGATGCCCAGGGCCTTGCCGGCCGCGATGTTGGTACCCTGGGAAGGTGAAGGAGAGGCAAGGCGTTGGGCTAGGGGTGCCCCGCCCCCCTTCTCTCTCTTCCCACGCCTCCTCCATCTTCCTCCCAGAGCTGGGCTCCTGGCTGGAGCACGCGACAGCTGGCCCCGGGCTGCTCACCGAGAAAAGCATGTTCTTCTTGTCCTGGTTGACAGCCCGCGGGTCAGGGACTGGCTCCGTGTGCTTGATGACGGACACGGACTCGCCTGCGGAGAAGGGGCCGGGTCTTTCAGGTGACATCACCTCCTTCTCCCTGACTCCCACCCCACCCCACGCCCTCCCTGCTCAGCAGGGACAGGGCCTGGCCAGGACCCAGCGACGGCCCTGCAGGCAGGCTGGGCCCTGGGAGGGGCTGCACTGGAGCAGGAAGCCCTTGTCTCGCCAGCTGCACAACGTTGCGCGCTTAACCTCCATTTGCCCCTCTGAAAAATGGGGACACTTGAGCGCTGTGTTTTGGTGACAATCAAAGCAGCCGATGTATGCAGAGGTGCACTGTCCAGTGTGGGTCACACCCCTGGGAGGGACAGGTCCCCGCCCCCTCACGGCTCCTGGGCCAGCCCGGCCTGGCCTGCTTGGACCACAGGGAATGTTCTCCAGCTCTGCTCGCCGCCTCCCAGGGGAGGAAGGGATGCAGCTGAGACTGGGGGGGACATCCACACCCTGCACTTTCCCCTGGAACCCCATGGTCCCTCGCTCGAGGACCTCTGAGGACACCAAAGGAGGCGGCACAGCTGTCCAGGTGTGGCTGTGACTACGTCCCCGTGGAAGAGGTGGGCCGACGGCCACATGGCAAAGGGGCCCTAACGTGCGGCCTCTCCCCAGGGCCCCGGATGATGGAGGAGGCCAGCAGAGGCTCCTCCTCCCTGCCTGTCCCCCCAGCCCGCACACCTGTCAGGATGGACTGGTCCACGCGGAGGGTGGTGGACTTGATAGACAGGATGCGGATGTCTGCAGGGACTTTGTCCCCAACTGTGGAGAGAGCAAAGTGAGGTCAGCTGGGAATGGTATCTTCTCCCTACCTAAGAAAAGCCCAGGCTTTGTCCAAGCCCCTCACCTCACCCATCCTTTGGGATTCAAGGCTGGGGCCCGGTCCTGGGCTTAGGTCAGGCCTTCGGCAGGTGCTCCTACAGCCCCCAGAAAGCACCCCTGGGACCCCCAATTCTCCTGCCCCCCATTGTAGAATGCTTCCCACGATAGGAAGGGCCCAGCATCCTGCCTGGCACACAGTAGGTGCTCAGTTAGTGTCCCCTGAACAACCGAAGGGGCAACTGGGGACAGATCGGATGTACAGAGAGAAAGGAGAACAGAGAGGCAGGGGGGGGCAGAGTGAGGTAAAAAAGCACCCAAAGAAGTGGGAGCAGGGGTGTCAGAGCGAATTGCCAGGGTGAGAAGGCAGGGGAAGGCGGGAAGACGTGAGGGAAAACTCCAGAAAGTCAAGGTTAACGGAGAGAAACAGTGCAGCAGGAAGCAGGAGAGAGGGAAGGCGACGAGGGAGGAGGCCAGCGGAGAGGGAGCAGGTGTGGGGTGAGTCTCGGAGGGGACCGCGTATCGGGAGCCCCTCAGCCTGGGCAGCTGACGGAAATCAGGGGCTGGGGGTGGGCCAGAGAGGAAACAAGGTGGGCTTGGAAAAGCAGAAACTGCAGCAACGTGCTGCAGCTGGGACACGCAGAGGCCTGGCCGGGAGACACATGGGGGCCGGCTGGGTCAGCCCGGAGACCACCTTGGGGAGTACTAAAGGCTGGGCGCCCCCACCAGCCTTAGGGGCCTGTAAAAGAGGCTGCACCCCTCCCGGAGGCTCTGCTCGATTCCACCCTGGCCCCCACAGACGACACTGGGGCAGGGCTTGGTGGATTTCCCTCCGCAGCCAGGCCGGAGGAAGCGGCGGCTGCGGTGGCGCTGGGCGGGACACCCTGTCACCCAAGCCCAGGCGATATTTATAGACATTCATGGTGCTGACTCCAAGCTGTCACGGTGGCAAGTCGGCCCTGTGATGGGATGCCGGGGTCTCCAGCCCGCCCTCACTCCCTCGCCCCAAGCTTCCCAGGGTAGCGGCGACTCGGGTGTCTAGGGAGGGCAGAGGCCTAGGAAGACGCGGTCCCAGTGCCAGGGGCCTGGAGACGTGGGGAGGCCTGCTCGGGGCAAATATAAAAACCGCTGAAGGGGGCAGAATCCCAGTCATCTTAGTCACTCGGCCCCCACCCCTCCCCGGGCAGGAATTAAGTGTCCCTCACTGGGGCGGGGCCCTCCTTGGGCTCGCCTCCTCCCTGGTCCCGTGCTTGCGGGCTGGGGCCTGAGTTTCCCATACATGGCCGGGGGCTCGAGCCTTTGGCCCCCCTCCTCCCTTCTACCCTCGCTCCTTCCCCTCGGAGAGGCCTCAAGGGCACAGAGAGGTCAAGACAGAAAGCTGACCAAGCTTGGGGGTGGAAGGAAGGAGAGGGAAGGCCAGGCCTCGGGAGGGGGTGGAGATGGGGCCGTTGGCAGGGCCTGGGTTCCACCTGTTGCATGCAAGTGCTGGGGGAGTGGAGGGGGAGCCGGGGGTCTGCCTGTAGCCTCAGGGACAGGACTGGCTGTTCCTGTGGCAACTCGGCCCGGAGCACTGCTACCTGGTGTGACCTCCCAAGGAGTCTGGGAAGGAGCGCCCAGACCCCACCCGAGGTTACCGCCCGCGTCACTCACCCGCCACCTCCACGATGTCCCCGGGGACGATGTCCCGAGCCTTGATCCTTTGCACTGACTTGCGGTCAGCCCGGTACACCTTCCCCATCTCGGGCTCATATTCCTTCAGCGCCTCTATGGCGTTCTCAGCGTTCCGCTCCTGATGGCACAGGGCAAGAGGAGCCGGCCATGAGAAGGCAGGGGCTGGGGCTGAGGGGGAGTGGGGAGTGATGGAGGAGCGGAGCCGGGGCGGGGGGGGGGGGGGCTGGGGCCTGAGAGGTGGGGACCTCGCAGAGGGGGCAGGGCTAGGCAGTGTTGGCTCTCAGAGCCAGGGAGTGCTCAAGACCCCACAGGAGGACAGGGGTGTGCGTGTGCGGTGAGGGTGTGGGTATGGGTGTGTGGTGGCTGTAAACAGGTAGAGACGGTTTTTTGGGGGAGAAGAAAGAAGAACCAAAGAAAATTAAAAAAGCAGAAACCAGAAAAGGCAGAGGGTGGAGAAGAAAGAGGTGGAAGGAAATCAGAGGAGCACGTGAGGAATTCCCCCCTTGGCACCCGCACTCATACGCTGCGACTCATTCAGTTTGGCCACTAGTCTGAGGGCCGGGATTATTAGCTCCATTTCACAGGTGGGGAGACTGAGGCTCAGAGTTAGGCTGGAATCTCCTCCAACAGCCAGCAAGCAACAGTGGTTCCCAGCATCCCAGCCTCTTCCCCACCCTGCAACCCCGTTTCCAAACTGGGTGAAGAGGATCAGGGGGAGAGGCAAACCTAGAGGGAGGTGATGGAGGAGGAGCCCTGAGGGAGGGTGCCGGGACCCGGAGGAGTGAGCAGGGGGTCCCAGCTGACCTGCCAAACTCCCACGATGGCATTGGCAATGAGGATCAGGAGGATGACAAAGGGCTCAACGAAGGCAGTGATGGTCTCTTCCCCTTCTTCAAACCAGGCCAGCACCTGGGGAGCAAGGGAGGGGCGGGTAACAGGCAGCGACGCCCCTCAAGTGGGGAAAGACAGGAAGGGGGAGGGTTTGCAAAGAGCACTTGGAGGGAAGCTGCAGGCAGGACGCGGGCAGGGGCCCGGAGCCCACATCTGCAGGGCACGCCTAGCGCTGCCACGGCCATGATTCAGCGCGAACAGGTGGGCACAGACGTGTACAGCATGGGGGATTAACTGCAGGTTTCCCTGACCAAGCTGCTGGCTGGTAAGCGAAGCTCAGGGGACACTCGGGCCAACCACCCCTAAAAGCCGCATCCATCCTACAGGGAGCCAAAACTCGATAGGAAAAAAACCCTGTGGTCCTCGCAGGCACCCGGCCCACCCACAGCCCTTCTCCCCCCGCCTCCAGCCGAGGCTGGGGAGCTCCAATTTCACAAGGGAGCAGGACGGAGGGGATAGTGTTACTGGGCCTCCTGCACACACCCCGCCCCAGCTGTTGCAGTGCCAGGCAACAGCCACCGGCAAATGTCAAGGAGCAAATCTGAGAAGGGAGAGGGAGGCCCTGGCAGCTGGACTTAGGGGCAGACCGGGCCTCTGGGAAGGCGCCCGACCCAGGCAGAGGGGGGTTTTGTGCTCCAGGGTCTTGTCCTCCTCCTGCTGGACTCAAGTGTTAAAGAGACTCCGAAACGCAGGACGGATCGCGGGGATGGCAGGTGTGGTGCCGGTACCGAGCAGGGGCCGTGGATCCCGGAGGGGAGGCAGCCACCAGGGCAGGAGAGGTGGCCGAGCCACGAGGCTGTGCGGGGCCTACTGAGGCCAAGGCCAAGGGGTAGGGGGCCCGTTAGGCAGGGCGGGTGCGAAGGCTCCAGCCCTGATAAGGGCAGAGGGGTGGCTAAGCCTGGGGACCGTGAGTTGTCGGCGCCTTAGGGGGCACCCGCAGTCACCCTCGCACCGCTCGGCTCTTTCCCGCTTCTCGGAACGAGTCTTTCCCTCGACCAATCAGCGTCAGGAGGCCGGGGAGGGCGGGGCAGGGGCGCCAGGAGGCCCGGGGATTGGTGGAGCGTCGTGGCCCGGGGCATGCTGGGAGTGGTAGTGGCTGCAGAGCCGCTGCCGGCGTTGGAGGCCGGGAGCCCTGCGCTTGGTGGGGGTAACCCGAGCTGTCAAAGCCCTTGAAGCTGCGAGGGTGGCTTAGCTTTAGTGTTTTGGCTGAGAACACCCTTAAAGCTTAAAATAAAACCTGCCTGCAGGGTGTGGGGGAGGCCAGAGGAGGACGAGAATCAGCGTCCCACAGCCTCCCAGCTCTGCTCTGTAGAACAAGGATGCTCGGGGCTCGGCGCTGGAGGATCCGGGGAGCCGCCCACGGCTGAGGGCCCAGCTGCGCGCACACGCTCCTCGCACCCCCAGCCAGCCCCCAGCTGCCCCCACCCCACCCCAACACACTTACAAAGGAGATGCAGGCGGCCAGCAGAAGAATCCGCACCAGGAGGTCTTCAAACTGCTCTATCACCAGCTCCCACAGGGATTTCCCTGGGGAAAGAGGCCGCGGGGTCAAGTCCCCTGAGGGCAGGCTGGGGCCGGGCGGGGGTGGGGGTGGCCGGGGGCTGCAGTAGGGGGGTCTGCAGCCCCTAGGGTGACTGGCAGGCAGCTCACGGGGTAGGGAGTGGGGGGAAGGGCAGGGACCACCCCCCAGCTCCGGCTCCTTGAGGTGGAGGCAGTTGTTAAGGGTTGGGTGTCTTAGGAGAAGGTGCCGGAGACTTCTGGCCCTGGCTGGGCTCTAACCTTTGGGGTGGAATGTCTGCCCTTTGGGGAAGGGGTATTTGCCTGAGAGGCTGCAAAGAGCAGCCCCGGAACTAGAGAGCAGAGGGCAGGAGCGGGAGGGCCAGGGAGCAAGAGCTCAGGGATTCGGGTAACTCACCTTCCTCAGCAGGAAGCTCTACCCAGGGAAAAAGAACAAAAGGACATACTCAGTTGGGGTTCAGCCTCGCGCTCCCCACACCCGGGACTTTGTGGCTAAGGTAAGGGAATCAAGCCACCCAAAGGGCATCTGAGGTTCACCAGAATCATTCTGGATCTCAGAGACTTGCTTTCTCAGTGTCCCCGCCCCCACCCCTGGACCACAGTAGATACCCTGGAGGGAGAGGCTCCCGTGTGTGTGTGTGTGTGTGTGTGTGTGTGTGTGTGTGTGTGCGCGCGCGCATGCGCGCCCCCGTGCGCAGGGTGCATGAGAGTCCCCAGCCTCTCCTCGAGGGACACTTACCATTGTGGCCGTATTTCTCTAGATGTCGCTTCACTTGGTCCGGGGTGAGGCCTGTGGTCTCGCTCACCCCAAAATAGGCCAGACATTCCTCTGTGCTCTTGGAGTGCGCGGCCTCCATTGCGCTCCCTTCTTGGGGGCCCCAGGAGCAGTGGGTTCCTTCTGGGGGGGTCTCACGCGTCGGGGGCCTTCTTCAGTGTATCCTCCTGCCTGTCGGTCTGGGCTTCTTCCTTTTCCTCTCCTGCCCCCCCCAGGTTTGTCTTCCCTCCACGAAGCTCTGACCCCAGTCCCACTTGTAGCAGCCGGCCACCCCCCCAGCCCCCAGCTGGTCTTTATGAGGGAGTGGGGGGGGCCAGGCTCCCCCCTCCCCCAGATCAGGGATTGGCTGGCCGATCCTTCAGCAGGAGGGGTCAGAGGAGAGAGATATTTCTGCTGACAGAGGGGGAACAGTGGGGCTGCAGCTGAGATGTCACTCATGAGGAAAGCAAAAGTGGCCCCAGCCACAGGGAAGGGGGGCAGGGAGGGACTGCACTTGCTGTGTCCTGCTACCGACCCCCCCGCAATCACCCCCACTTCCCCTGGGTTGCTGAAGTCCCCGGTTCTGCCCCAAAGACCCCCGCCACCCTGGAGCCTCAAGTCTCCCTTCCTCTCCCATCCACCCTGGACTGGTGTCCACTGCCACTCTCCTTGTCGACTTTGTTGAAGGAGCAGCTACTCCAAGCCTGTGGGGGACTGACGCAGGGGAGGGTATCTTTTGGGGGCCAGAGGAAGTGGCCGTAGAGGGACGAGGGGAAGCAGAGAGGGGAGAGGGTCAAGGGGACAGGGCAGAAGATGGTAACCCTAGCCTAGGGAGGGGCTGCCACAGCCATCAACAAGGGATTTAGTGTCCAGGCCCTGGTGAGCAAAGCCAGGACTGCCTGTCTCTCCTCTAAACCGCCCCCGCCCCCCGCGCCATCGCTCAGCTCAGCCTCTGGGAACACGGCCTCCAGGGCCCCCCCATCCCTGACCGGGAATCCCCCCCGCCCCAGAAAACGGGACACCCAGGCAGCCGGGTAACCCAAGAGGCCACAGAATGTGCTGATGGTGAAGGGAGAGGGATAACTTCCAGGGTGGGGGCGGGGGTCACCATAAGGCATGGAAGGAGGGTCACCTCCTCGCACCCGTGCGCGCTTGAACCCCAGGGGTTTAGGTAGTGGACCCCGAGACATGGGTGTTCGCTCCCTTGGGCCATGGTGCGTCTGCCCTCACAGGGCACGGGGACCAGACCTGTGCTGTGCGCTCAGGAGCTGGGCCTGTCCCACTGAGAGGGGCCTGGGGAACTGGAGAAAGTAGAGGTGCCAGAGCTAGGGGTGGGGGAGGGGCACGGTTCTGGGGACAAGTCTGGGGGAAATGAGGACAGAGACCGGGCGGGCGGGGAAGAGGGAGCCCGGGACAGCGCTGCCCCTGCCCGGGGTCAGAGGGAAGTCTGAGGAGCAGTGGGGAAGAGGGACAGGACAGCAGGGAGCTGGCCGTCTGCCACCAGGTGGGCGGGGACCCTGGGGCTGGGTGCAAAGCCACAAGTTGTTGCGGAGCGGCTGGCCTCGGTGTCAGCTTCCCCGGAGAAGCAGCTGCTCGGAGCCCTGCTCCAAGTTGAGGCATCTTTGGGTTACCACCCCGGGGGCAGCTGCTGGAGGAGTGGATGAGGGTACCATGGCTTCGGGCAGAGGACGGCACTAGGGAGAGGCGGGCGAGGGGAAGGAGCCTCGTGACCCTGGGCTCAAGTCCTTCTGCCCGCATGGCCTCAGTTTCCTGAAATGAACAAGGAGTATGGGGGACAGAAAGCGTTCCCAGGGTTGCTTCCTACTCTCGGGCCGTTCCTAGGCAGGGAAGGGCATAGGAGAAGCGGGGGGCGAGGCAAAGGGGAGTCCGGCTCTTGGGCAGCGGTGATGGCCAGCAGGGGTGGATGGAACTTAAGGATCTGGCCTCCCAGACAAATCCCTTCTTCTGCCTGTGCTGGGGGAGGAGCAGCCTCAGGGTGAGCTGAGGACAAGGCGCTCCGTTCCTCCCCTTTTTCACAGTTCCCACCAGCCCCTCCCTTGAAGCGAGTCCTGCTGTAACCCGGAGGGGCGTGGTGATGGGGGGGTCACACCTCGGGGTTTCAGTGTTGGGGGGTCCCATCCACAAGCACCTCCACCTGGCCCAGCACGCACCCACTCAGGCCAGAGTCCGGCTCAGCACCCGCCAGGGTCTGACGCTGGCTGGCTTCTCCCCCCCAGCACCTGGAGGAGTGACAGGGGCCACTGTGTGGCAGCAGGAATGCCCAAACATGGAGAGGGGACGGCAGGAGCCGGGGGCAGCTTCAAGGGAGCTGAGCGCAGGAGCAGGAGACGGAGGGAAGGAGGCAGGCTCTGCAGGAGGCCCCTGCCAACAGGGCTCTTTAAGGTGATTAATTCCTGCCTTGCCCCACCTTCCAGAGCCGGGAAACTGGAGCCAGGAGCTACCAGGGAGGCTGGCGATGGAGAGCGCTATTGGCTCCCTCCCACTGGGGGTTCCCCAGGCCGAGGGTGGCAGGGGTTCTTCCTCCTGAAGCTGAGGCCGGGGAGAGGCGGGGAGGGAAGAGCCGGCCCATCCCCGACCCACTGTGCACCTCGGTTAAAGCATCCCCTCGAGGGACAGCCGCTGTCAGGCAAAGCCACTGTTGGGTGGCTACTAGCTGGAGGGCTAGGGGGTGGTCCCCTGCCCCTGCCTGCCCCTCTTGGGCAGGCAGGTCCCCGAAGACTGGCAGGGTTTGGGGAAAGGGTGAGCCTCCTCCAAGCACCAGTTGCTGCTAGATTAGGAGAGGATCAGGACCTGCTTACCCAGGGGCGCCAGCGCCTTCATTTGCCATCGCCCATTAGCACAGCACCCAGGTGTCCAAGGCATCCCCTGCCCTCTCTGCCAGGCCAATCCTGTTCCTAGGCTCCTGAGGCCAAGGTTTGGGGGAGCCCCAGGACTGAGATAAAACAGGGAGAGCCAGCAGGCTTCCCCGGCAAGCCCCCAGTCTGCACCCAGACTGCCCAGCTGTCTCCTGTCCATCTCCTGACAGGACGCAAGGCCCAGAATAGCAAGGTCATGGGCACGGGTAGGGCCTCCTGGAGGTGGGGGCAGAGGCTGGGGGCCTGGGCTCCACTCTGCCTGAGGTGGACAGTGGAGGGGGCCTGAGCACTATAGATGTGGTTCTTCAGACCCTGGCCCTTCCAGCCCCAGGACTGGGAACAGCAGGGGTGCCCTCTGTTGGAGAGGCAAAGCCTCTGCTCTGGGGACCAGCTCTGAGAGCACAGCCTGAATTTAAGAGGGGCGGGGGCGGTGTTGCCAACCCACCCACTCACCCACCCGCCCGCCCACAGGCCAGGCTTTCCAGGTGCGGGAAGGAGGCCCAGCTGGAAGGTGCCCGGTGCAGCTGCACCTGACTTCAGAGGGCGGTCACCAGCTCGGATGCAAGGCTCCCATGTGGTGTCACAGCCCTCGGAGCGTCCTCACGTACAGAGCCCAAGGCCCAGGGTGGCTTCTTGTCGCCCAGGCCGCGGTCAGGGCAGACAGCAGTGCTCTGTGCTCAGCCATTCTCCACCCTGGCTCCAGCAAGGGGAGCAGTTGACCTGCCCTTGGGCCCCCGTGCAGCTGGATCCTGCGGCTGCCCCCAGTAAACCTCTCCCGACAGTCCCCATGCCCGGGACCCCTGCCCCGACTCCTGCTCCCTGTCTGCTTCCTCGCTAGGGTAGGAAGGACCCTGGGCAATCATTAGGCCTTTTGTGTGCTGTTCCGTTCAGGGGACTTGGAGACCCCAAGGAGCTCAGCACTTCCTGTTCAACACGCTGGACAGCCCACAGCGGAGTGATGGGCCTCAAAGCACAGCACTGCACAGCCATGGGGATGTGACCTGGGCCTGCTCTCTGGTCCCCCTCCGGACAGAGTGTCCCCTTCCCAACCCACCTGCCCCAGGCCTCGTTGCAAACACTGGCCACAGCCCTCACCATGGACTGAGATAAACCCTTTTATTTATGTATGCTTCTCCATTTTGTTTAAAACAACAACAATAACCTTACTATAACTGACAGCCCTTCCCCCCCTCACCCTGCCGCGGGCTGGGGGGTTGTTAATGGGGAAATGGCCCCCAGGGGTGGGGCTGACCGTAAGAGCCCCTCAGGGAGGTAACGGGGCACCTGTAGTGTATGCGCGAGGGAGGTAACAGGGCTCTTGAACCTCTGCTTGTACCAACATAGACGCCTTTGGCCGACGAGGGTCAGGAAGCACGTGGGGAGGGGACCCCAACCTCTCCTTGGGACCCTCCCGGCCCGGCCTCAAGACCCGAGGGCTGGGGAGAAAGAAGCGTGGAGGGAGGTTGGGTAGGGTGTCTCACACGAAGGAGTACTGGTTATTAATGGCTCTGGGATGGCCCCCTTCTTCTCCGTCGCCCCCTAGTGGCAACTGCTGGAGCTGTACCGTCGGGCCCACCCCCGCAGCACCTCCCAGGGCCTCGGCGCCTGGTGCTATGGCCTCTTCCAGTTCAGCCACGGGGACCAGCTCAGCCAGGGGGACCAGCTCTTCCGGGACCCCTCCACTGCCCGCTTTCTCTTTCTCTTGCCTCTCTTTGGCTGCTGCGGCTGTTGCTGCCGCCACTTCTGGCGCCCCCGACGCCTCTTCTGCCCCAGGATGTAGGGGATCTGTCCATGAAGGGGGTTCAGGGGGCTGGGGTGGGTCACGGGAGGTGTTCGGTTCTGGATGGGAAGGGTGAGAAGACAGAGGGATTGTGGAGGGAGGCAGGCTCTTGCCCGGAGCCATGTGCTGTCTCCCCAGCGGCCCGTCTCCTGAGCGACCCCCCCCTGTGAAGATGGATCATGGGCGGTGGTGAGAGGAGGACCACACTTACACACAGTCACTCGCTCCGAAGGGCATGAGGGTGGAGGAGGCATCGGGGTAGCATCGGTCTCCCTCGCACACCCCTGCATGGCTCCCGGCCTGCTCCCGGCCTGGGGGGGAGGGGCAACGTGGGGACAGATGGGACGCTGGGGTGGGGGAGAGGGAGAGATCAGACAGGGACGTCAGACACTGAGGGAGGAGGGAGGGGGATCACGCCAAGCATCCCCAAGAAGGGCAAGGCGGGGTTGGGGGGACGGCTCCAGGAGACAGACACATGATGAACGCAGGAGTCATGGAATGGGGATGCGCCAGCCCAACCCTCAGCTGCCTCCCGGCGCCGGACCCGTGCGCGGGCAGGACCCTGGCTGCCTGCCCTGCTCTCCCCTCACAGCCCCCCGCCCCGCCTCTCTGGTACACACACCTCACTTCTTGGGTGCACGGGCACCTCCTCCCCTGCAGACCTGCTCTGCTCACCCTGCTGTCGCTGGGAGGGCACATAGCTGACAAGGACAACGTCACTGGAGCCGCCAGACTCCAGGGGGATGGGGTGCACCCGGAAATGCTCAAGCATATCGAAAATGGACTGGAACCACAGGTGCTGGACCCGGCACTGGCCCTCCTCGTTCAGCGACAAACGCAGGTGCTGAGGGCAGGATGAGCAAGTGAGGTGGGAGCCGAAGCCCCCACAGGTCCCAAGCCCCCTCCCTTCCCCCACCTCCGGCCCACTCCACCCAGGGAGTCCGGGTCACTCACCTTGGCCTTGCCCTGGAAGTTGAAAGTGAGGACGTATTCACCCCGCCTCGTCTCACTCTGACGCACCAGGAAGACACCGTGGGAGCCGGTGCCTCCCTCCAGCACTAGCTGGGCGGCCTTGAGCCGAGAGAGCATCCCATGGAACCAAGGGTATCCGGAGAGGGGCTGCTCCCCTTCAGCGCCCTCTGACTCCCCCTGGAACAGGAATGACCCTTCAGGAAGGAGAGAGGGGGGAAACCAGGGTGTCAGGGAAGCCTCCCCCAGCGGGGGAGAAGCAAGCCTGGGGCGCCTCCTCCCCTCGCGGCCCGCCTCGCCCAGCCCCCACCCAGGGCAGATCCCCAGTCAGGATCCAGGAGGGCAGGAGGGCCAGCGGCCCGGCCTGGTGGACAGACACACTCACTCGGCTGGTACCTTTGGCTGTTTCCGGAGTGTCCAGGGGAGGGTAGGGGGCTGAGAGGGGCTGAGCTGTCCCTGCTGGGGGTCCCTCCTCAATGGGGATGCGGGGAGGCAGCTCAGGGGGTAGCAGTTCCATTGAGTCAAAATGGGAGGCAGCAATGGAGGCGGAACTAGGGGAGATGGATGCCGAGGGGCGGTCTGAGAGGCCCCCGTACGCCCCTAGAAGAAGACAGAGGGCACAGGTGAGGACTGGGGAGCTCCCGGCCTGCAGCGCGGTCTCCTGCGCCCACTTCCCCTCCAGCCCCAGGTGCGCTGGCAGGAACGCCCACCTCTGAGGGTGGCAGCCCCGGCGGGTTTTCACCAAGGCTCCCAGGTGCTGCCGCCTGCACCGCGCAGGGACCGTGGAGTTCCGGCAAGGAGGTCCTGGCAGCCAAAAGTGCTGCATTTGCTGACAGTGCTGCGGGGCGGGGACAGGGTGGAACCCTGGGACACTGACATGGACAAGGACCACAGAGAAAGCCCCAACTCTAAGAGGCATCAAAGGCGCTCCTGCAGGGGCCAGTGCTGTGGCGTAGCGGGTGACGCTGCCACCTGCAGCCCGTGGGCACCGCTTCATGTCCTGGCTGCTCTACTGCCACCCAGCTCCCTGCTAACGGCCTGGGGAAAGCAGGGGAAGATGGACCTTGTGTCTGGACCTCTGCCACCCATGGGGGAGACCCGGATGAAGCTCCTGGGTTTTGCCTGGCCCAACCCACTCCCTATCTGAGGAGTGAACCAGCAGATGGAAGATCTCTCTGTTCTTCTCTTTCAAAAAAATGCAATCTTAAAAAAAAAAAAAAAATGCTCCTTCCAGTCGCCCCTAAGCTAAACCAACTTCACCTCCACCGGTAGCCACACTCCTCCACTGCAGCCCATCCTATCTAATTTTTCCAAATACCCTGGGCCCTCCCCACTTTGGG
The DNA here is from genome assembly GCF_964237555.1 of Oryctolagus cuniculus. Taxonomy (NCBI): domain Eukaryota; kingdom Metazoa; phylum Chordata; class Mammalia; order Lagomorpha; family Leporidae; genus Oryctolagus; species Oryctolagus cuniculus. The sequence continues at coordinate 7,709,593 of NC_091450.1, read as the reverse complement.
CCTCTGCGCCTGCCGCCTGCCACCTGCCTCCCTGGGCTGTGTTCCTGGCCCTCACCTCCCCTGAGCTCCCAAGGCGCTTCCTGCTCGCGTGCTTGGAGGACACCAAGCACAGGCTCTGAGGGGCCTGCTTCTCACTCAGGGACGTCGGCGCCCGTGGAGGGCGAGGAGCTCATCTCGGGCGTGAGTCCCCGTCCTGCCCAGGGCCTGTGCCAGGCCCAGGCGCGCTGAGTGGCTGCTGGGTGGCAGACTTGAGCCCAGCCGACTGTCCCTGGCGGTCAGTGCTCAGGAGCCACACAGACATGGCAGACACGCGCTCAGGGCAGCAGGCTCTGCCAGTGCCACTCAGGAGGGCCTCAGAAAAGGCACCTGTGGGCGCCGCTCTGGCTCTGAGATCTGACTGCTCTGTTCACTTGCTGAGGACAGCCTGACTTCTCGGGACCGGGACGCTGCAACTTACAACACAGGGGCCGGAGACAGGGCAGCAGCAGAAGCAGCCTAGTCTACACGTGGCCTGGGGGAGGGGGGTAGTCTGGGAGGGGTGAGAGCAGTGTGTGTAAGGGTGTGTGAGAGGGTGGGAACAGTCTGTGTGTGAGAGGGAGGGTGGGGGCAGTGTGTGAGAGGGGTAGCAGTCTGAGTGTGTGTGTGTGTGAGAGAGAGAGAGGGAGGGTGGGAGCAGTGTGTGTATGTGTGTGTGAGGGGGAACAGTCTATATGTGTGTGTGTGTATGAGGGGAGCAGTCTGTGTGTGTGTGTGAGAGGGAGGGTGGGAGCAGTGTGTGTGTGTGTGTGTGTGTGTGTGAGCAGTCTGTATATGTGTGTGTGTATGAGGAGAGCAGTCTATGTGTGTGTGTGCATGCATGTATGGAGGGGAAGAAGTCTGTGGGGGGGAGCAGTCTGTGGGGGGGAGTAGTCTGTGTGAGAGAGGGTGGGAGAAGTCTGTGTGTCTGAGAGTAGGAGCAGTGTACGTGTTTGTGTGTGTGTATGGGAAGGGAAGCAGTCTCGGGGGAGCAGTCTGTGTCTATGTGTGTGTATGGGAGGAGAGCAGTCTGTGGGGGGAGCCGTCTGTGTGAGGGAAGTTGTGGAAGGGTGAGCAGTGTGTGTGAGGGGGGAGTTGTGGGAGGGCAAGCAGTCTGGTGGGGGCAGTCTGTGTGTGTGTGTTTGAGGGGGAGCAGTCTGTGGGGGGGGGAGCAGTCTCTGTGTGGGGGGGAGCAGTCTGTGGGGGGGCAGTCTGTGTGTGTTTGAGGGGGAGCAGTCTGTGGGGGGGAGCAGTCTCTGTGTGGGGGGGAGCAGTCTGTGGGGGGGCAGTCTGTGTGTGTTTGAGGGGGAGCAGTCTCTCTGTGTGGGGGGGCAGTCTGTGTGTGTGTGTGTGTGTTTGAGGGGGAGCAGTCTTTGTGTGTGTGTATGGTCAGGCCAGAAAGTAAGAGTCGAAAGGGAGGCCGCTGCCACTGCCCGACACGCGGAGGCAGGGAAGAGCTAACCTAAGATTTCTTGCCGGCGTGCTGGCGGCCTGGAGAACCGAGGTGCAGGCCTGTGGGCAGCTTGGGGAGAAAGCGACATGGCACGGGGTGGGCACTCAGCACAGCAGTCAGGACGTCCAGGCCCGTACGGGGTGCCCGGGTTCACGTCCCAGCTCTGCTTCTGGTCCAAGCTTCTTATCAGTGCGGCAGGTGATGGCTCAAGGACTTGGGTCCCTGACACTCACGTCAGACACCCGGATTGGGTTCTAGGCTCTGGCTTCAGCCTGGTTCAGCCCTAGCTACTGTGGGTGCTGAGGGAGCAAAAAAGCCTATCTGTTTTAAATAAAAAATGCTAATACAAATTTCAAAGTGACACAGCTGTTGCAAAAGGCTGGACAGGAATTTGCTCGGGGCCTGGGTGGGGTGGTGAGGGCGCTGATTCTAAACAGCCAACAGGGGGCCAGCACTGTGGTGCAGCAGGTTCAGCGGCCGCCTGTGGCGCCCGCAGCCCGCATCAGAGCGCCGGTGCCAGTCCTGGCTGCTCTGCCTTCCATCCAGCTCCCTGCCGATGCACCTGCAGACGCAGCGGAAGACGGTGACCCCAGTACATGGCCCCTGCCACCCACGTGGAAGAACCGGGTGGAGTTCCTGGCTCCCGGCTTCCGCCCAGTCCAGCCCCAGCTGTTGCAGTCACTTGGGGAGTGAACTTGCCCGTGGAAGACCTAGCTCTCCCTCTCTCTTTCTGTCACTCTGCCTTTCAAATACATAAAAATGAAATCTTTATAGAATACGGCCAATGGTGGCACTGAGAGTGGTGGCGTGTTCAGGTACAAAAGATGGGCTTTGGCAGGGCGGCGCGCTGGAGAACCTGCAGCGCCTGGGGCCGCGTGCGCGTGCGCGGTGGGCTCCGAGGCCCAGCTCCCGAAGGCTGCGCCCTTACCCTGCGCCAGGCGGTCGTTGCTCTCACTGGCTCCCAGCAGCAGGTCCTGGCTGGGCAGGCTCTCCGAGTGGTTCAGGCATGGCAGCTCCAGGCTGTCTGTGTTCTCCCGTGTGAGGAATGAGGTCCCAGGGGCCAGAGGGAGGGTCATGGGGCGGGGGCTGGTCGTGGGGCAGGGGCTGCAGAGACAGGAAAAGTGAGCCAGGTGAGCGGCACGGGGCTGCCCCCCCCCCCCCCAGCCCCAGGGCCCTGCGGCAGCGGCAGGCGGGCTCCTCACCCCGGGCTCAGGCACTCCTGGATGTCGGACACCCAGGCCTTCACGTGCAGCGCGTCGGCCGTCTCCAGGATATACTCCGCAGGGCCTTCCACCTGAGGCGGCAGAGGACAGTCCCAGCCAGCGCCAGGTCCCTTCCCGATCCTGACGCCTCAACCCCGCTCTGACGAAGGCAGCACCACCTCCCTCTCCATGCCCTTCCGGAAAAGCGGCAGGCCCGGCCCAAGGACGCGTCTTGGGGCACCTGACTTGCACGACCCCTTCCCCCAAGGGCACCTGCTCCGGTGCACGAGCACCCGCGGGCTCCTACCTTAACCACAAACGTGTTCTCCCGATCCGGCATCTCCAGGGCGGTGGTGGTCCGCACGTCCGTGATGGCAGAGCAGGGAATGCTGAGTCGGGGCCGAGACGCCTAGGTCGGGAACCGGAAGGAGGCTCTGCTGTGGGGTGCGGAGAGACCCCTTCCCCTCTACATCCCCGGGCTCTGCTTTCCCAGTCCTGCCTGAGACCCACACAGCTGGGAGGACGCGGGGGCGCTGCGGGGCTCCCTGCAGGACTGCGCCCACCCCGGGGCCTCACCTTGGGCGGCACAAAGAACTCCAGACGGCTCCCTCCTCCTCCTTCTCCTTCGCTTCGGAGCAGCAAGCGACACTTCTGCCACTGGGGCGGCCCCCCGGCCCCCGCCGCCAGCCCAGCTGTCCCCCCGGCCCGGCCCACTCCGGCTGGCTCGGGGGCTGCCTCTTCAGCCCCCATGAAACTCAGCAGCTCTTCCCTCTGCACCGTCCCTGCCCCTTCCTTCGGGCCGCCCCCTCCCCGACTCAGTCTCAGCCTCTCGAAACGGTGAGTCCACCTCTCCCCGGGGGAGGGGCCGTCACTGGCCAGTCCCCGGCCAACGGTCCCGGCTCCACCAGAGGAGTTGGAGTTGGTGTTTCCGCCCAAGACCGGGGGGCCTGACGCCGTCTCCAGGGGCCCGGCCGAGGAGGGAGGGTCCACGGTGCCCCGCCACTGCAGGATGCCACGCACCGACCCCCGGACCGAGCGGCCCACTGAGCGGAGGGAGAAGCGCTTCTTGAGCTTCGGCTTCGAGGAGGAGGTCGTCGTAGAGGAGACTGAGGAAGGGAGGGGGCCGGCCAGGTCCTCGGATGAGCGAGAAGGGCCCAGCACGGCCAGGGGCCCGCCCGCCCTGCAGCTCTCAAGGGGCAGGTCGTGGGGCGGGATCTCCAGGCCGGGACTCAGTGGGGCCGGCACCGGTGGCGGCGAGAGGGAGCCCGAGGCCCGGGCCACCTCGGCTTCGAAGTGCTGGAGGAAGAGTTCGGCGAATCGGCGGGAGAAGGCGGCCTCGGCCCCGGGCCCCGCGTACTGCGGGTGCGAGGCCAGGTAGAGGCGGAAGCGGCGGGCGAAGTCCAGGGCGGCAGCCCGGGCATGGGACTCACAGAACTCCCTCCAGCTGGGGGGAGGGGGCGGCGGCAGCGGGGGCGGGGAGGCCCCATCCTCTGGGGAAGGGGCACCATTCATGATGGCCCCCAGGAGGCAGAGTGGGGGAGCCTGCGGGGAGGGGCAGCAAAGAGGGAAGCGGCCAGGAGACACGGGGTGAGCGGCAGCAGCTGCAGAAGAGAGAAGCACACGGAGGGGTCACCGCAGAGCTGCGACTGGGGGCAGGTTGCCCCCACCCCAGCAGCCGGAGACCCCCTGTTGCAATGCAATGGGGAAGAGACCCAACCTGCTCCTGGCCCAGTCCTGGGAAACCATCGGCCCAGCGTCTCGCCTTCCCGACCCCGGCCCTGCCTTGGCCGCCCACCTGCCTCCCCAGAGGAATCTCTTCCGGGTCCCTTCCTTTTCTAAGACGGATGCTCCGGCGTGTCTTACACGCTTCCCGTGGGCCATTCCAGAAGCTTCCAGGTGCTCACCTTACCTTTCCTTGGGAGAGCATCTACCACCCGAGGCTCAGACAAGGCTCCGAGCTCCAAGCCTACCGTTTCTCCCACTGCACAGCGTGTCCCCCAGGGACTGGCTGGACCAGCCGCAGCCTCGGCCCCTTACCGCCCCGGCTCTCAGGGGCCCGAGGGGAGCTGGGACTGCGGAGCCCGCCTCAGACATCCCCGTGCACGGCTGCTCGGCAAGGCGGATGGATGGGTGCCGGTGGACGGAAGCAGCGGTCTCGAAAGCCTAGCGCCCCAGCCCCGGCCCAGTCCTTCCGTGCCTCTCCAGTCTGGGGCCCAGAGGCGGCATAAGCAGAGGAGACTAGGCCTAAGCTGTATCAGGGCAAACCGTTGCTGGCCACAACACAAATAAAACGTCCCAGGGAGGGGGGAAGAGGTGTTGGGAAAGATCCTAGGGTTTGTTGTTGTTGTTTTTTTAACTTCCCTCTTCTCACTGGGGAGCGTGCCCTAAAGGCCGGTTAGCCTGGTGGTTAAGGCCATAGGTTCTGAAGTCAGGCCTGGACCGAAACCCCAGCTCAGGCACCTATTAGCTGTGTGATCTCGAGCAAACGCACGGTCCTCTCTGTCTCTCTCTGAGCCTCAGGTTTCGTGACTGGGAAGACAGACCCGATGATCCCTACCGCCTGGAACTGGTCGGGGAATCCCAGGGACTGGAACAAGCTGGCGCGCGGCACAAAATAAGCGCACAAGAAACGCACCCGCCACTATTACTCCTCTATGGGGGAGGGCAGTGCCAGGGTCCAAGTGTCCTAAAAGGAAGCGCTTTCCCAAGTTCTCACGACCAGCTGCGTGTGGAATTTACAACCTTTAGCTCCTCCCTCCTGCTTTTAGGGGAAGGTGGTGGCCCCGGGACTTGGGCGAGAACAGCTCAGGAGAGGCTCCCCAAACCACACCCCCCCAGCCAGGCTGTAACCCGGGCCACCCCTCCCCTCCTCCCTGGCCTAGGCCTTACACACTCAGATGGCCCCGACCACTGGGACAACTCCACACCCACGAAAAGCGGCCAGGAGATGCGGGAGTCATGGAGCGCGGGGAAACCGAGCCAAGAGATGCGGACCCAGCGGAGAGCGGTGTCCAGCCCGGGGCCGGCTCCACTCACAGTGGCCTCCCCCCAGCCCCCGTCAGGCCCGCTGACCCTGCAGCTCCTAGGCTGGTGACTCAGTTTCTCTTCTGCCAAGCGGGAGGACTCTGACACATTTTCCCCCGTGCACCTGCCTCTTGGCACACAGCTCTGCTATTTCCCGAAGGGCGGGTGGTGGAGGGTGCAGGCTCCGCTCCCGGCTCAAGACCCTCTGGGGCCCGTGGTCCATCCACTCCGACCCGACCCTACTCCCTGGACACCCCGCACCGGCCCATTCCCGGGGGAGGGGAGGGTGTCTCAGTCTTCTAGGGACCAGTCCTGTCAGCTGCACTCTCCCGGGCCGAGCGTCCCTGCTGTCCCCGGACCCCCACGCCCACCCCCACCAGGGCTCCTCGCAGGCTCCGGGGCCGGGTCGCGGAGAGGGAAGAGGCACTTGAAGAGGGGGGGTTCCGGTTCCGGTCCCACCTGCATCTCGGTCCCCGCGGTTTAGCTCCGGCGGCGGCGGCGGCGGCGGCTCCCGCTCCCTGCACCCCCCACCCCCCCACCTCAGCGACGAGCGCCTAGCCCGGCTCTGCGCAGGCGCGGGGACCCCCTTTTCCCGTCGCCGAAGGAAGCGACCATAGAGGAGAGGGGCGGGCGCTGTCATACTCACTTCCGCCATCCTTCTACTCCGCACCGACAGCTCGGGAGCCGAGAGCGTGGCTGTCTTGTTGTACTTCAGGGAGTTCTCTGGTGAAGAGGCCGACGTGGGAAGGGGTTGTGTCCGGCCAGAGAGTCCTCCGGGAGAGAGTCGGGACAAAAAAGAAGAGCCGCCAACCATAGAGAAGCCGAGCTCTTACCGAGGGCTAGAGTAGCCGCGGAGGACCGGAAACCAGCGAGACGCTCAGGCTTCTGGGAGGACCCGCTGCAGCCTAGAGCGCCTGCTTTGGTACTGAGGGGGTTGCGGAGACCGCCCCCAAGAATCTGGGCCGAGGAACGAGGCAGGTGACCTTGGGGAAGGCCCCGCGAGGAGGCGGAGCCTGAACTTACGACCTTGGTTTCTTTAGGAGCGGGGCAGGCCTTCGAGGAAGTTCATCGCTCTGGCGGGAGATACAGGTGGGGAGGGGAGTGATGGCCAGTTTGGGATGTGTCTGTGGGACATCGGGAGGTGGGTGGGCATGCAATCCCGGAGCGCAAGAGCCGCACCGAGGCCGGTTATGGAAATTGAGGACCGTTAAGGTATAGCGGGTCATTGAAACCATGCATCAGTCTCTCACTGGCCCCGCTCCGACTGACCTGAACAGTAAAGGAATTCAGGGATCGAGTTATTGCAAAGTGCAAAACGAATCACGCTTCTCCGGGAACAGGTGAATCCAGGGGCCCAGCGGTATCCAGAACCAGCGGCTCAGCACCCGTGGTTCTGCTGTCTCTGGGCCTTTGGTTGGCTCATCTTAGTGGCAAGATTTGCATAGCTCCAAACTTCAGTCCCAGAGCTCACGAACTGTAGTCGAAGGAGCGTCTCTCTCTTCTGAGGTTCCCAATAAAATTTCCAAGACTGGCAGACGGATTTAAGAATTAAGTGCCTCTGGAATACAGAGGCGAGTCGTCTGAGAGGTACAGGTGGATAAGAGCGCTAACTCACATGAGGGTGTCCCGGGCTAGGCGTTCGCTCTAGCCGCTAAGACTCCGGTCAGAATGCTCACAGCCCATATCGGGATGCCTGGGTTTGGTACCTGCCTCTTGCAGTTGGTGTGTGGCCATCATGGAAGCCGTGGTCACGAATGGGCTTGTCAAGGTGATGTATGCAGAGAGGAGAGGGCCTAGGGCTTCGTTCTGGGGAACAGTCAACGCTCAGCAGGCCAAGAAAGAGAAGTAGGAAGAGCTGAGGCCTGGGTGACGGTTCCTCCTCCTCTAGACAGGACTCGTGGGTAAAGGATGTGTTACCGGAGAAATTGCAGGGTTCTTGTCTTCGCGCAAGAAAGAATTCAGGCGTGAGACAGAGAGTAGTGGGAGGTAAAAGTAGCAAAGTTTATTAGGGAAGGGACATCCGCAAGGATGGATGGGCACCTCTCCAGACAGGACCTGAGAGAGAGTGCAGAGATTACACCTGGCCAGACCAGGCGGGCAACTCAGCAGAGAGGCAGAGGGCTGAGCGTGCAGTCCGGTTGAGGGCAGGGGTGGGGGTGGGGTGGTGGTGGTGGTGGTGGTGGTGGTGGTGGTGGTGGTGGTGGTGATGGTAAGGAGATGGGTCTTGCTTCCCCACCTCTGCTCCTCTTGGAACAAAGGGCTTTTTGGATGTAAATAGAAAAACTTCTATCTGAGTTTTCCCCTGAAGGTATCGGACAGGAGGAAGCCTAGCTGGCACCATCCTGGGTTCAGAGGAAGGGCAGGACCCCCTAGAAAATGGGGATTCAGAGCAGGGTGTTTGAAATGCAGATACTGGGCTGCATCTGGGAGATTGTGGAAGATTTGTCAGGCAGAAGGGGTGGGGACCCCGCACCTGGCAGGTTATCAGGTAGAAGGGGGCAGGGCAGAATGTGAATACCGGGCTGCCCCTGAAACATCGTCAGGATGACTTTGAGATGCATATGCATATGCTGGACATAGATGTCTTCTCTTTAGGCCTTTATGTCACACACACATAAGCTCATAACTGACTTCCTACCTAACAGATGTATTTAAAAGTTCAGAATGGACGGCACCGTGGCTCACTAAGCTAATCCTCCGCCTGCGGCGCTGGCACCCTGGGTTCTAGTCCTGGTCTGGGCGCCAGATTCTGTCCTGGTTGCCCCTCTTCCAGGCCAGCTCTCTGCTGTGGCCCGGGAGTGCAGTGGAGGATGGCCCAAGTGCTTGGGCCCTGCACCCGCATGGGAGACCAAGAGAAGCACCTGGCTCCTGCCTTCGGATCAGTGCAGCAGGAAGACCTTTTTCTCTGTCTCTCTCTCTCACTGTCCACTCTGCCTGTCAAAAAAAAAAAAAAAAAAAAAAAGTTCAGGAGCTGGCGCTGTGACGTAGCTGGTAAAGCCACTGTCTGCAGCGCCAGCATCCCATATGGGTGCCGATTTGAGTCCCGGCTGCTCCACTTCCAGTCCAGCTCTCTGCTGTGGCCTGGGAAAGCAGTAGAAGATGGTCCAAGTCTTTGGGCCCCTGCACCCGCGTGGGAGACCTGGAAGAAGCTCCTGGCTCCTGGCTTCAGATCAGCACAACTCTGGCCGTTGCAGTCAATTGGGGTGTGAACCAGCGGATGGAAGACTTCTCTCTCTCTCTCTCTCTCTCTCTCTCTCTCTGTAACTCTGACTTTCAAATAAATAAATCTTGATAAAAAGGAATGTGGAGAGCTTTCCTATACCACTTGGTCGAGAAGCGCAGAACAGGGATGAGCCTGGTGGTTTGAGAGCGTGGGGAGATGGGAATATGTTGGGAGTCTGGGGGAAGCACCAGTTGAGAGGAAGGTCACGGAAGGAACGAGCTTCTGGGAAAGAAGGGAGAGGATCAGGCCCCGGAGTCCCGGGATAAACCAAGGCGGACTGGCGGGCGCTTCCTCAGACAGGGACTACCCAGGATGTTTTCAGCTATCCATCATGGAAACTCCAATTTCACTTCGTTTACACTTGCAAAGGAGTTTACTGGTTCAATGAGTTTTGTTTTGTTTTTGTACATTTATTTTATTAGGGCCGGTGCTGTGGCGTAGTAGGGTAGGCCTCTGCTTGCAGTACCAGCGTCCCATGTGGGTGCCGGTTCACGTCCCGGCTGCTCCTCTGCTGATCCAGCTCTCTGCTGTGGCCTGGGAAAGTAGTAGAAGATGGCCCAGGTGCTAGGGTCCCTGCACCTATGTGGGAGACCCGGAAAAAGTCCTGGCTCCTGGGTTCGGATTGGACTAGCTCTGGCTGTTGTGGCCATTTGGGGAGTGAACCAGTGAATGGAATACCTTTCTCTCTCTCTCTCCCCCTGTGTCTCCCCGTGTCTGTAACTCTGCCTCTCAAATTAATAAATAAATAATTTTAAAAATGAGTTATTTGAAAGGTAGAGAGAGATCTATCCACTTGTTCACTCCCCAAATGACTGCATTGACCGGGGCAGGGGCAGGCCAAAGTCAGGAGCCAGCAGCTTCATGTGGGTCTTTCTCTTGGGTACAGAGGCACAAGCACTTGGGCCATCTGCTGCTGCTCTCCCAGGTGCATTAACAGGGAGCTGGATCGAAAGTGGGGCAGCCAGGGCTCGAAATGGTGCCCATATAGGATGCCGGCATGGCAGGCAGGGCCCATTATACCACAACACCAGCCCCTCAAGGAGTATTGAAACTCAAAATGCCTTTAGGCATGGTTAAAACCAGAAGCTGAAAAGATATCCATTGGAACCTGGTCTCGGGCTCTGGGAGCAGTTTTCCTTGGAGCTGCCTCCTTCCCAAGGAGACTGTCCCCCCATAGGCTGCCGGATGGCCCAGAGCTCCCGGGTTTGTTCTGCCTGCAGGAAAAGATCATGGCCACCACCCCAGTCCGTGCATCAGGTGAAAGGGGCTTGGGAGAGAGAGGAGGAAGAAGGAGAAGGGAGAAGGGGAGGGAAGGAAGACCACCACCCACCTGCTGATTCATTCCTCAAATGCCCCCAACATCCAGGGCCGGGAGCCAGCAGCCAGGAACTCTATCCAGGACTCCCACGTGGGTGGTAGGCACCCAAGAACTTGAGCCATCATCTGCTGCCTCCCAGGGTGCGCATGAGCAGGAAACGGGTCAGCAGCAGAGCTGGGACTTGAACCAAGGCACTTGGTAGGGGATGCAGGTGTCCCAAGTGCAGGCTGACTGCTGTGCCAAGCGCCTACCCTATAGCTTCCGGATGGGATTTCCTGGTAGAAATGCCTTGTTATTCATGAATCCTTTAGAGCACACTGGAGGTTTTGCTAATAAAGGACTCAGGCCAGGTCCCTAGGTAGCTTCAGGATGGAGGCTGGTCACCAGCTCTATGATTAGATGGTTGAGATTTTTAATTTGTATTTTTTTAGGATTTCTGTATTTATTTGAAAGAGTTACAGAGAGAGAGAGATTTTCCATCTGGTTCACTCCCCCAAGTAGCTGCCACATCAGGGGCTGGGCCAGGAGCCTGGAACTTGATCTGGGTCTCCCAGTGGGTGACAAGGGCCACCTTCCACTGCTTTGCAGGTGCATCCGCAGGGCTGCTGGATTGGGAAGGGAGCAGCCGGGACAGGAACGGGCACCCATGTGGGACGCTGGCATTGTAGGCAGCAGCTTAACCACGATGCTGGCCCCCATGGCCAGTGTTTTAATCGAACTGTGCTTTGCAGGGTCTTAGTCCACCCCCACCCATACAGGATGGACTGGGCCCCAGGAAAGGTAAGTGCGCCGCTCGCCCACCCGTTCCCCAGCCTCCCGGAGACAATCAGCCACAGCAGCCAGCGGGGAGCCAAGTCTAACAGGAACCATTTTGCGTGTAACAAAGCCTTTTAAAGCACAAAACTGCAGAGTCATTGGGGCAGGGCATAAAGACCAACCAATCGCTTAGAGAGCCACTTTACGGGGTGGTTTTCACAGGACTGGCCATGTCTGTACACTTGCCATCAGTTGTTGCCACTTCGCCTGATGTTGCGTAGCCAATTAGTTTTAGTGGTAAACTTTGAGTTCCACCCATCTTACTTCCGCTGGGCGCCATCTTTGAATTGCCTCTTGTAACTAATTTCCCCACATATTCCCCCTTTTTTGTAAGCACTTGACGTGAGAGCTTGGTGCTGTCCTGGCCTGCAGGTGGGCTGGCAGGCTGGGAGGGTGGCGTGTGGGGAGAGGACAGTGGAGCCCTGGGACTGTCCCACAGCTCACCCTGCGTGTGTCTCTGGCTGGTCCTGGTCTGTGTCCTTTCTAAGACTAAGCCCACGTGCAGCACTCGCCTGCACTCCGAGTCTTCCTTATGAATCACTGACTTCCAAGGCGCTCTAACAGCCTCGTGTGACTGACCCGCCAGGGCCGGCCTTCTTTTTATAAGCTGTATGTATGTATGTATTTAAAAGGTAGACAGAGATTTTTTTGTTAAGATTTTTTATCTATTGGGGCCGGCGCTGAGGTGCAGCCGGTTGGCACCCTGACCTGAAGTGCCAGCATCCCATATGGGCGCCAGTTAGAGACCCGGCTGCTCCACTTCCAACCCAGCTCTCTACAGTGGAAGATGGCCCAAGTGCTTGGGCCCCTGCACCCACGTGGGAGACCCAGAAGAAGCTCCTGGCTCCTGGCTTTGGATCGGCGCAGCTCCGGCCGTTGCAGCCAACTGGGGAGTGAACCAGTGGATGGAAGACCTCTCTCTCTCTCCCTCCCTCCCTCCCTCCCTCTCTTCTCTCTGTGTACTCTGACTTTCGAATAAACAAATCTTTTTTAAAAAATGATTTTTTATCTATTTATTTGAGGTAGGATTACAGATAGGGAGACAGAGAGGTCTTCCATCCGCTGGTGCGCTTGCCAATGGCCACATGGCTGGCGCTGGAATAATTAGGAGCCAGGAGCCTCTTCCAGGTCTCCCATGCAAGTGCAGGGGGCCGAGTACTCGGGCCATCTTCCATTTGCAGAGAGCTGGCTCGGAAGTGGAGCAGCCAGGATACAAATGCGCCCACATGAGATGCTGGTGCCTCAGGCAGAGGCTTAGCTCGCTACACCACAGCGCCAGCCTCCGACAGAAAGAGATCCTCCGTCCACCAGATCACCCCCTGAAATGGCCACAACAGCCTGGGCCAGCCCAGCCTGAAACCAGGAGCCAAGAATTCCAACTGCGTGGCAGGGACCCAAGCCCTTGGGCCATCTGCTGCTGCTTTCCCAGGAGCATTAGCCGTGAGCTGGATCGGAAGTGGAGCAGCCGGGACTCGAACCAGTGCTCCAATATGGGATGCCGGTGTCACAAGTGGCTTAACCTGCTGTGCCAGGAAGGCATTCAAGTGCATTCTACTCAGATATTCCTGGAGTGTTTCCAGTTGGGGTGTCACTGGTCACAGATGAATGACTTGGCTGTCATGGGAGCTGTGTTTGCAAGGGCACCTAGGGCCAGTATGCAGGTGTTGGGGGAGGCATACAGGACGGTGGTGGAGCGAGCCAGGAGAGGCGACCCTGACCAGGCCAGGGAAGTGCAGTGGAGTTAGTGTCCAGAGGGACTCCTGAGGGGGCACTACTAGGCTGGCCTGGGGGGAGGGGAAGGTTGCTCGGGAGCTCCGCATGGGGTTTGGTGAGTGGTGCAGCCTACAAAGCTCTGGGACCCTGTCCTCAATTTGCTACTAAGGTGTCAGCCAGCTCAGTCATTCCACTTATACCAGCCCCACCCTCCTTTTAGAAGTCTTAGAACTGGGGGTTGGTGTTGTGGTGTAGCCGTTCCAGTCCCGGCTGCTCCACTTCTGCTCCAGCTCCCTGCTAATGTGCCTGGGAAAGCAGCAGAAGATGGCCCAAGTGCATGGGCCCCTGCCACCCATATGAGAGACCTGAAAGAAACTTTTGACTCCTGGCTTTGGCCTGTCACAGCTCTGGCCATTGCAGCCATCTGGGGAGTGAACCAGCAGATGGAAGACCTTTCTCTGTCTTTCCTTCTCTTTGTGTGGGTAGCAGAGTTGGGATTGGTGGAAGAGGACTATAAAGGAGGAGAGAGACACCATGCACCAGGAACATCTAAGGGGAACATCTGGATAACATCTGAGCAGCCCCCGAGAGAGCCGGCCGGCGGTGTGCCGCTCCCCCGCGGAAGTGGGGAAAGTGGCAGGGGGAGCCGCCCTTCCATGGAGGTGGAAGGATCGGCAGCCAACCCGGGAAGAACCAGCAGCAAACCCGGGAAGGGCCGAGCAGACAAAAGAACAGCGCAGGGTCCTGTGTCGTTCCTCCGCGAATGGGGGAGCGACATCCCACCACAAGGAGCCCAGTCTCCCAGGATGCTGTCCCCTGGAAGGAAAATGAGACCACTGGAATTGGACTAGACCCGTCAGGATGCCTCCCAGGAGCCAAAGAAAAATCAGGACCCTGCTTGCAATAAGATGGGGAAACTGGATGGAAAAACAAAACAAAACAAAACTCGCGGCTGGCCATGTGGCACAGTGGGCTAAGCTGTTGCTGGCCAGGCGGGCATCCAGTATCAGAGCGCATGTCCTGCATCATGGCTCTCTGCTTCCCATGCAGCTCCCTACTACTGCACCTGGGAAAGCGGCGGAACACGACCCGAGAACTTGGGCACCTGCCACTCCCATGGGAGACCAGGATGGAGCTCCATGCTCCTTCACGCTTCAACCTAGCCTGGCCCAGCCCCAGCTGTTGCAGCCATCTGGGGAGTGAACCAGCGGATGGAAGCCCTCTCTGTGTCTCCGTCCTCCCTGCCCGCCACCCAGCAGGATGAGGTCACCGGGAAAGGGATCTGATTTCAAGAGCACCTTTTAAAAAAGTTCAAGATTCTGCACAACTTTTAGTCCTTTCAGTGCAGTCACAGATGTAGTCAGTGTGCGAGGGAGAAAGCCCCCCTCCTTCTCCAGGCCAACTCAGCCTCCTTAAGGCCCAGCTGTTCTTTGGCTTCCTGGGTCCCTGTCCCTTCCGTCATCACCTTGCACACATGCTGCTGTTCCCTAGTCACCAGTCTGCCCTCACCAGACACCGTTCGTATTTGCAGTGGGGCCAGCGCTGTGGCGTAGCCAGGTTAGGTGTCCACCTGCGATGCCGGCATCCATATGGGTGCTGGTTTGAGTCCCAGCTGCTCTCCTTCCGATCCAGCTCCCTGCTAATGCACCTGGGAAAGCAGCAGTGGAGGATGGCCCCAAGTGCCTGGGCCCCTGCCACACACGTGGGAGACCCCGAGGAAGCTCCAGGCTTTGGCCTGGCCCAGCCCTAACCATTGCGGCCATCTGAGGAGTTGACCCAGTGGCTGGAGGATCTCTCTGTAACTCTGCCTTTCAAATAAATAAAACATATTCACAGGTGGCTGGCTGCCTGGGTCTCTAAGTCTGAACCCACCCAATTAACATGTCCTTTCATAGCTGTGGCTACATCCATGCTCCGGTGTCTGCCTGGCTATTAGGCTCCGCCCCATGACATTGGTCGTGGGTTATTTCTGGGTGTATCCTGCAGACACTTCTCTACCTGGGGAGATTCGCTGCTGTCGGTCCTGCTCCCCAACATCAGAGTCAGATCAGAGTACCAGCTCCTGAGAGAGACCGCACTGGGCTACGGTCCAGGAGTCCAGGGGTCCACGTCCCTAGGAGGCTGTGAAGTCAGCTGGGGTTGGAGTTGCCAGGAGGGGAGGGGGGGTCGCTCTCTCGGTGCCACTGCGGTAGCTGATATAGATGCGTCTAAATCCCGGCAGGTGACGGTCTGGTGGCAGTGACTTGGGACTGCTTCTCCAAGCCGCCTCGTAACCCTGCCAGCTGCCTGACCCCCTTCACTGACTCCCCGCTTCTGCTTTGCCCCGCTAGGGTAAAACCTGAGACCAAGAGTCCCACTGCGCCGCTCGTTACCACGGAGGTGGCTATGGCCTTTTCTCCCCTGTGGACTCCCTTCACGTCCCACCTCCCCAGACGTTGGCACATGCTCACAGCCCCCATAATATCACACGCCAGGCAGACTCATTTTCTAAACTTGAACTTTATTCATGCCAGTCGTTTCCAACGGGTACACATCGACATAAACACCAAAACATGAGCTCCAATACCACCCCTCCCCCCCAAATCCCTTACATCTTGTTCGTGGCCGACAGTGTCTTAGGATAAATTTCCACGAGTGGAGTCACAGAGGAACAAGGTGTAAATAAACAAACAAGAGCCCTAGGTGAGACTGTCCCAGCCCTCCTGGCCACAGAGAAGTCTCCCATCCGAGCAGCCAGTGCCGTGGTTAGATGCACACTCGTGGGGTTCCGAGGCACTCTGATCCTCATCTGTAGAATGGGAGGCCGGCGGGGGGAGCCCCTCCCACGCAGGGTTAACACTGGGACAACTGGTTGTGAAGCACTACGAATGCCGGATAGGCGGAACGCTCCTGAATTTCAGAAGGGCGCGTGTGATCCGGTTTCCCTGTCTCTGCCTCCACTCCCCTGACTGGCAATCGGCACAAGAGGAATCGGGGAACAAACGCTGTTCAGTGATTGCATCTTGGGATCTGCTGCGTTCCAGAAACCTAAGTCGGGGTTAAGCAGCTGTCACCGCACCCCAGGGCAACCCTGGAAGCTCTGATGAGATAGAGGAGGCGAAAGCGAAGGGTCCTGCTGGACCCTTGCGTAGTCATTCCGGCAGCGGATTGCGCGCCCCACGCCGGGAACAGGCTGGGCCCTCGCCCTGGGAGCCACCTGCCAACTCGGGTGGGTGGGGCCGTGGTCCAGGGGACTGCACCCGATGCTGAGGTCCCGGGGCCGGGCAGCAAGGCTCTCTCTGTCGGGGGCGCTCTGACCCCGTGTGAGGTCAGGCAGTACAAGGTCCCCGCAAGCCATGAGTCCGAAGGGCAGGTACCCGAGAGTCAAGGGCTGGGACCTGGGGTCTCATTTTCTCTCGGGGCCCGATGTCAGCACTTCCCGACGAAGTGGGTACTGCGTCCCCATTGTATAGGTGAGCAAGCAGAGGCTAGGCGGAGAGAGCAGTCGCGCTGAGCCCCGCTCCCAAAGAGCGTTCAGGGTCTGCCCCTACCTCCAGCTGCGGCACACGGGCGGTCAGCCCTCTCGCGAGACCCGCATAATGACTCGGTCGGTCTCCTAGAGGCTCGGCGCCTTTCTCCGCTGGGGCTAAGGACACCCGTAAGCAGTCAGCGTCCGTCTCCCAATGGAGCCCGGGACGCGCCGCGCTGGGAACTACAACTCCCGTGAGCCCGCGGGGCGCTGGTGCATCATGGGACGCCTCACGTTGCCCCTCCAGCGTCGCTTGGGGAGAACTACGTCGCCGTGAGCGCTGGAAACTCCCTTCTCCCGGAGACGCCAGCACCCGCCTCTTCCGCCGCCAGCCCGGAACTCGGCGGAGAGGGCCACAGAAACTGGAGGCTAGAGCGCCCACACTTGCCCTCCGGATTCTCACTTCCGCCGGAAGCGGCCTTCAGCCGCGAGTGCCCTTCCTCACCTGCACGCGCGGGTCCACCCCGTTCCCGCACCCGGGGCGCGAGTGCGACCACCATGGCGACCGCCGCGGCCCTGCTGCGCGCGACGCCCCGCTTCAGCGGTGAGGGTGTGGGGCGCGCGGCGGCGGCGGCGCGGGGGGCTGGGCGCGGACCCACAGCGTGACGCCGAGCCTGTGTCCCTGCAGGTGTCGCCGCCAGCCCGACCTCCTTCCTACAGGGCTTGTTGCGGCCGCCCAAGGCGCCGGCAGTGCCCGTCCTGAGCCGCGGTCTGGCCGTGGAGGCCAAGAAGACCTACGTGCGCGACAAGCCGCACGTGAACGTGGGCACCATCGGCCACGTGGACCACGGCAAGACCACACTGACCGCGGCCATCACGAAAAGTGAGCGGGCTCGGGGTGGGCAGCAGGGTGTCGGGGCCTCCCCGGGCGGGCAGAGGATGCAAGGAACGGGGTTTTCCGGAAGGGGCACTTGGTGGCGGCGCCGTAACCTGGGGGGTGGGGGCCTCGCTCACGCTTGGAGGATGTTGTACCGGGAGAAGTCCCCGGGCACGCCCTGCAGCTCCTGCTGGAAGCTGTCGGCTTGCGGATGGTCGGGTAGTTTAGGCGGGAAGGGGCCGGGCCGGGGGTGTGGCCCGAGCCCCGCCTCCAGTCCCGAATCCCCCCCCTTCTCCCGTAGTTCTGGCCGAGGGAGGCGGGGCTAAGTTCAAGAAGTACGAGGAGATTGACAACGCCCCAGAGGAGCGAGCCCGGGGCATCACCATCAATGCAGCCCATGTGGAGTACAGCACCGCGGCCCGCCACTATGCCCACACGGACTGCCCGGGCCACGCGGATTACGTGAAGGTGAGGGGCGCTGGCTAAAGGCTAGGCCTTGGCGGGGGGCCGCCCGGGTTGCAGATGTGCGGTGCCACTGAGTGTTCCTCCCTGTGCCCAGAACATGATCACGGGCACGGCCCCCCTGGACGGTTGCATCCTGGTGGTGGCGGCCAACGACGGCCCCATGCCCCAGACCCGCGAGCACTTACTGCTGGCCAGACAGGTACTGGGAGCCCGGCGGGGCGGGGCGGGGCGGGGCGGCGGGCCGGGGGAGCCGGGCCGTGCGGGACCGGCGCGCACGCTCTCCCGCCTGCAGATCGGGGTGGAGCACGTGGTGGTGTACGTGAACAAGGCCGACGCCGTCCAGGACTCGGAAATGGTGGAGCTCGTGGAGCTGGAGATCCGGGAGCTGCTCACCGAGTTCGGCTACAAAGGGGAGGAGGCCCCTGTCATCGTGGGCTCTGCCCTCTGTGCGCTGGAGGTGAGGGCGGGGCTGGGTGGGCGCCCCGGCCGTGGCCCTGGGCAGGAGGACGGGCGGCTGGAGGCTGAGTGCCCTCACCCCCCCCCCCCCGCAGCAACGGGACCCCGAGCTCGGCGTGAAGTCGGTGCAGAAGCTGCTGGACGCCGTGGACACCTACATCCCGGTGCCCACCCGTGACCTGGAGAAGCCTTTCCTGCTGCCCGTCGAGTCCGTCTACTCGATCCCAGGTGAGGGCGGTGTGGCTCCCGCTGCCCCTCCCCCTCCGGCAGGGGCCTAGCCCAGGGTCCCTGACAGCTTGTCCTGTCCCCTCCCAGGGGCTCCCGCTGCCCCTCCCCCCTCCGGCAGGGGCCTAGCCCAGGGTCCCTGACAGCTTGTCCTGTCCCCTCCCAGGCCGGGGCACAGTGGTGACAGGGACGCTAGAGCGCGGCATCTTGAAGAAGGGAGACGAGTGCGAGTTCCTCGGCCACAGCAAGAACATCCGCACGGTGGTGACAGGTTCGGGAGGGCGCCCGGGCCCCGCGGCCGGCTCCGGGATGGCCTGGGCCCCTCCCTGCCTCCATCCTCTCTTCACCCCTAGGCATTGAGATGTTCCACAAGAGCCTGGAGAGGGCCGAGGCCGGGGACAACCTGGGGGCCCTGGTCCGAGGCTTGAAGCGGGAGGACCTGAGGCGCGGCTTGGTCATGGCCAAGCCGGGCTCCATCCAGCCCCACCAGAAGGTGGAGGCGCAGGTGAGGAGGCCGGGGCGGAGCCACAGCGCGCCCTGGCGAGGCATCGCCTCCCCACCAGGCCAGCCCGACTTCCCCGCGCTCTGCTCTCCTCTAGGTTTACATCCTCAGCAAGGAGGAGGGCGGCCGCCACAAACCCTTCGTGTCCCACTTCATGCCCGTCATGTTCTCCCTGACCTGGGACATGGCCTGCCGGGTGCTCCTGCCCCCAGGGAAGGTGTGTGTGTTGGCGGGGGACGGGGCAGGGGCGCTCTTCCTGTCCAGAGTTCCCAAGTACGCTACGGCAGCCTGGCCACCAGACAAGCTGGCTGCTGCCGCTTACGTGACAACTGTCGGAGGGTGGGCTTGGGCAGTGGATTTAGTGGGGGTCCATCCAGGAGGCCCTGGGTGAAGCGTAGCTGCAGCAGCATTTCCCGAGGGAAATTTCCTGCAAGAGGGTTTCTGCGTGCCCCGACACTTCCCCAGCCCGGGCGGCACTGCTCCCCGGTCCCTGCCTCTGTGCCATGTGCTGTGTGCTGCAATCGGCCCGACTTCTAGCCAGCAGACAGCTAACTTAAGGTCCCACATGCCGTCCCTCTGTGTCCCCAGGAGCTGGCTATGCCCGGGGAGGACCTGAAGCTCAGCCTAATCCTGCGGCAGCCAATGATCTTAGAGAAAGGCCAGCGTTTCACCCTGCGGGACGGCAACCGCACCATCGGCACAGGCCTCGTCACGGACACGCCCGCCATGACCGAGGAGGACAAGAACATAAAGTGGAGCTGAGCCGGGCTCCGCTCAGGACGTCTGGGGTTGAGGGCCGCCCTGGCCAGTGTTCCCTCCCCGGCAGAGCACAGCCACATGGACACTGCCCGCGCTCAGAGGGCTGGCCTGCCATGGCAGGTGAGGTGGGTCAATAAACTAATGTGAATAGTAAGCCAGCTGTGCATGTCCGTGTGCTTTGTGCAGGTGGGAGAGGGCACGAGTACCAAAAGGGAGCTGAAGCCCCGGGCAGAGAAGAGCCACTTGGCTGTAACCAAATCCCTCGCCGGGGCTGGCATTGTAGCGAGCTAAGCATCCCGGATCAGGGCATCAGTTCGGGTCCTGGCTGCTCCGCTTGTAGTAAGCAGTGGACGACCAGGCCTGTTGCTCACTTGGGAGACCTGGATGGAGTTTCAGGCTCAGCTTCAGCCCAGCCTGGCTGCTGCATTTGGGGACTGAGCCAGCCCAGGGCGGTGTGATTGCCGCAGTAGAGCACGGTGGGGTTGTCACCAAGGCAGCCACCTCGTCCCCTGGGTAGTTCCTGGGTTCCTGACCGGCTCCCCGTGGAGCTCTAGGTAGGAGTCTGCTGTGTTCCTCTGCTGCCGGAGCACTTAGTGCACAGGCAGTAGCGAATATTCATCTCAGCAAGTCACATGGTCGTTAATTCCTGAAGTGTGCTCCAAGCAGGTCCTTGTTGCTGTCACCAGTCCCAAGGAGGCGTGAGCTTTCACTCTCAACATCTACTGAGCCGTAGAGGAAAAGGGGTAAAATGCTGAGTTTTTAAGACTTGGAATGCCTGACAAGGATGCTAACAAATAGGGCGCACACAGCAGGGGCTGGCGACTGTTCATGCTGTTCATGCAGCAGGTGAGGGGAGGGGCACCTGGGCTCAAGGCAGGGCCCACAGGTGCCACAGGGGATTCCTAACTGGAGGCAGGCTCACCTCCCTCCCAACTGTGTGCTTGGGGCTGGCGCTGTGGCCTAACAGGTAATGCCGCCTCCTGCGATGAGTCCCAGCTGCTCTACTTCTGATCCAGCTCCCCGCTAACGGGCCTGGGAAAGCAGTGGACCATGGCCCAAGTGCTGTTGTGAGCAGACAGCTCACTCGGTAAAAGAAGTCTACAAAGCTGCTCAAATAGTGAAGTACATGAGAAAGATGAGGGAAAACAGCTGGAGTCAGCTCACAAGGCCCCCTCAGGCACGGGAAGAACTCCAGGGTGTGTGTGTGTGTGTGTGTGAGATGCTACGCAGCCCCGCATCTCTGTTCCACCAGGCCCCAGTCCACATTCCCATCTACCCTGTTATGGAACTTCCACTTGGAACCCCAACCATCATTTCTAGCAGCCAAGTGGTTCCCACACTCCCAGAACCCTTTACTTAGCAACTGGCAAGTCCGATGTCTAGCCCTCATCCTTCCCACCTAGTGTCACCCACTTCTCCGATCCAGGCACCAGCAGTACCCTCAATCCTCTAAGGGCTAAATTCTCTCAATTTTACAGGTGAGGGAACCAAGGTGAGGTCGGAGTCCACAAAACATGTCCCCTTAGGTCTATGGGCATCTCTGCATCCCATGGTTCAGAATTCTGCCCCAGGGGCTGGCACCGTGGCACAACGGGCTAACGCCCAGGCCTGAAGCACCGGCATCCCATATGGGTGCCAGTTCTAAACCCGGCTGCTCCTCTTGCAAACCAGCTCTCTGCTGTGGCCTGTGAAAGCAGCCTAAGATGGCCCAAGTTCTTAGGCCTCTGTACCCCCCATAGGAGACCCAGAAACTCCTGGCTCCTGACTTCAGACCCGCGCAGCTCTGGCCACTGAGGCCATCTAGGGAGTGAACCATCAGATGGAAGAACCACTCTCTGCATTAACTCCGACTTTTGAATAAATAAATCTTTTTTAAAAATTCTATCCTGCTGTAGCCCTAATTTAGCTTGTTCCCTAAACCCGATTCCCAAACTTCACCCAGCTCTTTTCCTGGGTTCTCCCATGTAGCAGCTGCCCATTCACAGGCCTCAGCCACACCCACTACTTGGCTATGCACCAAGGCCTATCTGCCCAGTGGCCATAAACACTAAAAATGGTTTTTAGCATTGCAGAAGACCGAATTCATGACGTGCTTGTGTTAGAAACAAACTCCCTTCAAGCCTCGTGCTGAAGGCAGTCCGCGCCCAAAGCAGACAGCCCTTCATCAGGAACCGGACTCCGTCTCCCACGTCAAACGTTCAGTGTGGAACCCAGTTTCAAATGAGTCGCCCAAGACCCTGCTCTGATTCCCCCACACCCTGTGTTTAGAGGAACTGGCTACCACTCCCACAGGAAGGGCAGTTGAGGGGACAACAGGGTACTTACTGTGACCAGTGTCAACTATAACCTCTCCACAGGAAGTCACAGGCAGGTTAAGTTAGTTTAAAATTTTATTTTTTTTTATTTTTTTTTAATATTTTTATGTAATAAAAAGTAAAAGTCCTTGTCCAACCATCCTTGTAGGGGCATCTGTCTGTCTGTCTCTCACGCAGGTCACTCAAGTTAATGGGGAAGAAAGAACAGGGGGCCCAAGTCTGAGGTTATAAATAATAGAAAATAAAAGATCTTCCGTCTCCAGCGGGGGATAGATGAGAGGACGGGAGGGCAAGAGTGGGTGGGAATGGGCAGGGCAGAGCAGGAACCCCCCACCCCCGCTGGACCCCAGCCCTGCCCCGTTTCAGGCCCCTCCCATTCAAGGTGCTTGGCAGGAATTCCCCAGCTCCCCCAGGGGAAAGGGGGGTCGGGGGGCTGGGATGGTCCGAGCTGCTGGGGGAAGAGACATAGATCACTCCTCCCTCCACTCATGGAGGTCTCAGGTCGCGGCCAGGACAATCTTCAGTTCCCCGGGGGGTGGAAGGGGAGCTGCTGGGAGGGATGAGATTGAACTGGTTGGAGGGGAAAGAGAAGAGAGCAGGAGCATTAGAACCCAAGCAGCTGTCCCTTCATCCAATGCGTCCAGTGGGGGGTGAGCGGGGTGTTTGGGTAGGAGCGGCCTCCTCAAGGTGTCTCATGGGGCTGTCAGAAGCACAGGTCAATCGCTGTTTCCCAGTAAGCCAGAGCCCTTACTCGTGTGCCCAGCTCAGCCCCCCGCACCCCAGTCTGGCCCTGTCTGCTGCGCTGACCTTACCTCGCTAAGTCAGGAGACAGTCGGGGTCACTGAGAGCTGGGGAGGCAGTGGGGAGGGGGGCTGCTGGATCACAACTGAGCGAGGACGGAGGGAAGCAAAGGACAGAGCCAGGAGCAAGCCCCTGGCGGCGGCGACTGTGGCTTCTGCCCACCCTACATACTTCACAGACAGGTGCAGGTCGGCGGGCGCCCTGTGGGACAGCCCTGCCTCCAAGACCCCTCACTCCCCACCCAGAACCCGTGCATCCTGCCCCACCTGCAGCCCCTCAGCTCTTCCATGCCAAATTCCCCCAGCTAACGAGAACTCACGAATCCTGTCATCGGCTCCTCCTGGAAATCCAGGCGCCTGGCCAGGCTGCTCACCTTGGGGGTGTCCGATGTAGGGGTAGGGTGAGGGTGTGGAAGCTGAGAGTGCAGGCACCCCACTCTGGGGCACCGCGCCTTGGGGGGGCCCCCCATGGCTCTGGGGTGGGTGCAGCAGCATCACCTGGGGCGGGTGGGGAGCCCCAGGGTGAGGGGGCGGGGCTGCTGTGATTCCAGTTTGGACATGGGCCTGCAGAGAACAGAAAGACGCCAGGAGGACCACGGAAGGTCTGAGCCAGGCTCTCCAAACCCGGTGCAGGGGGCACAGTGGCCGAGGAACGGTTCGTGTCCACACGATCAAAGCGAGATCGTCCTGTGCTAACAGGTCCTCTTACCTGGGTAACATGGGCCATGTTGGTGAAGCCGTGGGGCAGCTGCTGGTGGGGGTGGATGGCATACACAGCGGCTGGCTGGGGGAAGCTGCTCTGAGGGGACTGGGCAGAAGGTCCCGGTGGCAGAGAGGGCGGCGTGCCTGTCAGGGCCCCTGGGTGGTACAGATTCTGCTGTGGCTGTCCACTGCCCAGGTGTGGGGCCTGCCCCGCCTGATGCTGCAGGGGAAGGGAAGGTAAGTGCCACCCACTCCTCTGTCCAGGGCCAGCCATCCCCTGTCTAGCCCTCCCTTCTAACCACCCTCTCCTGCCCCTCCAGCAGGCACCTGGACAGGACTGGGGGCCGCATGCTGAGACTGCGGCTGGCTCCCAGTAGGCGTGGTTGCCGGCTGCGGCTGGTGGGCGTGGAGCTGCGTGGCATGGTGCGGATAGGACTGGTGAACAGTGGCTGCGGGACAAAGGGAGACCCTGTGCTGAGCACGCCAGAAGCGGCGAGGGCCACAGCCCAGAGCGGGGGAGGGCACACAGGACTCACCATAAAGGGCTTGGGGGGTGGGCTGCTCTGCAGAAGGGTACTGAGGGGTGGAGGATGACACAATGGCCTGGGGGTGGCTGCCCGACGTCAGCATGCGTGGATTGCTTTGAAGCATGGGGGCAAACACGGGCTGCTGGGACAAAGGCGGGGTCAGCATGGCGGGCAGGGGAGCACCGCGTGCACCAACCACACTGCCCGTTACTCCTGAACGTTCATAACAACCCGACCAGGCAGAGAAGCCTGAGGCTCAGGTGCCCAAGGCTGCCACCATCCCCACCCAGAACACCGCCTGTCCTCCTGACCCAGTCCCGGAGTGAGGAGCTGGGGGGCCCCCTCCCCGCTTCCCTCCTGGGCTGCAGTCACCTGTGAGGGGTAGTGGGCCATGGGTTGCATCATAGCAGGCTGGCCTGGGAACTGCTGGGGGTTGTAGGGGATGTAGGAAGAATATGGTGTGGCAGCCACCAGGGGTGGGCCGGCGGCGGCGGCAGCCTGCATCATGGGCGGGGCTGAGGCTGGCTGGTGCTGGTCCGAGCGCTGGGGGGGCAGAGAGCCTGCAGATGGGGGCAAAGTAGCACAGAGCTCAAGCTCCGTCTGCCAGGAGGCGCCAGGCGGCCCCGCCGACGGCCCCTCCAGACCCTGCTCACCTTTTGCTCCCCGGTACTTGCCCTGCTGCCCAGGCACTGAATTGGATACAGGATATGGATACATCTGGGGCGCCTAGGGACAGACACAGAAGCGCTGTGACAGGCCGGGAAAAGCCCAGAGGCTGAGCTGGCGGCTCAGCCAGCTCAACCAAAGCCAGCCCTCCCTGCTGAGGTGCCCCGGCCTCTTACCTGCACAGCTGGTCCCATGTGAATCTGAGGTATGTAGGAGATATACTGGGGGCTGTAGAGCCCGCTCTGGCCTGTCAGCACCGGGATGGAGGGAGTTGAGTGAGTCCGGGGCCCTGGAGAAGTTGGGGTACTGGTGGATTTGTTCTGTAACAGACAAGGAGCGACATATCATTTCTGTCTGACCTCCGCAACAGCTACACAGCACCCCCAGATGGCTATGAACCAAACGTGTTGTGTGCTTTTGCTAGGACAAGCTCCACGCCAAACCCTGTGAGATGCACATTCTCCACTCACAGGTGAGGAAAATGGGGCCGGTTTCATTGGCTTGTCCAACATCACACCTCTAAGTCAGCGGCTGGGCCAGGTCAGCTGGCCTGAATGAAGCTTATTATTTGCAGCTTCCCTGCTCAAATAACCCCTGAACCAAATGCCAGGAACCTGAGAAGCCCTGAGCGCGAGCTGCTCTCCCCATACAAATACGGTGTTCCCCCAGCACTGCCAGCTGAGTGGCCCTGGGACCAAGTGCTCTCCACTGCTCCACTGTCCCCCAAGACTCCCCCACAGAAACCCAAGTCCATGTTCTCCCGTCCCATCTCACCACAGATAGCAGAGGCTTTGTAGGATTGAATTCCTTGGCATTAGGGTTCAACGTTGATTTCTTTACTTGTCTAGGAGAGAAAATGAGGTCAATCCTCACGGCTTGCCCCTTATCACCCAACGTCCCCACAGCTCCCACCCCACTTACTCAGCAACAGGGCCCTCATCCTTGTCATCTCCCTTGATGAGGCCCACTGGGGGGCTGCCAGTTTGGCTTGGACAAGGTGGTGGGGGCTGTTCTGGCCCCTCGGTGCCTCCAGCTGGTACCAGGGGTGTTTTGTCCTCTTTATCCGATACGGACTCTGTCTTAGAGGAGACCGGGGATGCCAAGGGCTCTGAGGTCAACAGACCATCGACCTCCTTTTCCTTCCCTTTGGCTTCCTCCTTTAAGATCCGAGGAGGAAAAGGATCCAGGCTGGTCTCAGGGGAGCTACTGGGCTGAAGCTGGAAGGAGAGAGACACACACAGCAATGTCAAGACTCCAGGCCCTGCCTCCTTTCACCCCCGCACAATGCTCAGCTCTCCTCCCTTACCTACCTACCCACTTTTTAGAAAACTATTTTCATTTTATTTCAAACTCAGAGAAAAAGGAAAGAGAGATCAATCTTCTATGTGCTGGTTCATTCCCTAAAAGGCTGCAAAAGCCAGGGCTGGCCCAGGCTGAAGCTTGGCGCCCAGAACTCAATCCCGGTCTCCCCATGAGGGTGGCTAAGCCATCTGCTGCCTCCCAGGGCGTGCATTAGCAGGAAGCTGGGTCGCAAGCGGAGAAACTAAGACTTGAACCAGGCACTCCTCAACTGAAACTGCTGCCCAGTCCTCACTTCTCCATCCTCCACATACCCTGCGACCGCTAGCAATCCCAGCTCACTCCCCTGCCCTCACCTTGAACTGGGCCCCAAACTTCCTCAGTTCTTCCAGCTGAAATCGTTTCTGTTCATTCTGAAGGCCAGGGACTACGAGAAAACAGTGGAAAAGGAAAAACAATACATTTCTTTCTTGAAGCTGGCTACCCAGCGCCAACAGCCCAGGCAAGAAGACAGCAGCTCCCGAGAACCCGGAGAGAAATCGGAATCAAAGAGCAGAGTAGTGCTGCCTTCGGAATCCCAGCCAGCTTTCTAACGGAAATGCTCTCCCCGCACAAAGGGGCACCAGGCACCGGCAGGAACCAAACCTCTCACCTTTCCCAGTTATCCGGGCCAGTTCCTGGGGCTCCAGAGTCCGGCCGGGTTCCTTGGCGGACAGTTCTTTTACTGAGCAAGGAGAGATGCCTGAAGGTCACCCTGTCCAGAACCCCACTTCACACTGTCCACACCCTCCACCACCCCGCTCTTACCATCTGTAGGGGCCAGTGAGATCTTTGGAGAAGCTGGGGAAATGGAACCCACGCCACCATCTGCGACGGATGAGGTCACAGGGATGGAGGCTGAAGAAGTTGCCACTGCCGAACCGATGGGAGGCTCAGGACAGGAAGCTGAGATTGGGGCAGGTGCAGCAGACTTGGGCGAGCGTGGCGGGTACATCCGGCCCACTGGAAGAAAAGGGAGAGCTATACAATGGTTACTGCTGTGAGCACGGGGCTCACCAAGAACACCACGGAAGTGCACCTATGACTCCCAAGGAGCTAACAGAAGCAGGTAAATGGCCTCAGGAGAGACAGCAATGTTTCCAGGGCAGTAGTGATTCTATACCAGCCCATTAAGAGTAGGCTTGGGGTTGGTAGAACGGTTTATATTTCAAAAGGAATTGGAAAATTCCTATGGCATCTCGTTTTAAAATGTTGGCAAAATCTAAAAAACAAACAAACAAACAAACAAAAAAACCACAGCTGCCAGTCAGACACACCCTGAGTTCCTGGACTGGGGTTTCTGCAGTAGGACAACTGAAAAATTCTTTTCCAAAAGGGGTAAACGCCAACCCTTCAGACCCCTGCCACCCAGCCACGGCCCACTGCAGCACTCCGACACCACACACCTCCGTCCTGCTACTGCTTCTCAGCCACTCCCTAGCACTATGAAGTCTTACCTGCAGGGGGAGATGGGACAGAAGCTTCCCCAGAGGGCCTGCTGCTGGGCGAGGACAGAGTCTTGGCACCTCGCAGGGGCCGCTGTGCCTTAGGGGACATGCGGGAAGGGCCTGTATTTTTTTTAAATGAAAATTGTAAGTAAGAAAGCAGAGCCGCAGTTCCTACATTACCACCAATGCACCGCCCTTCCAATTACCACCACACCGAGCCTGCTTCCTGAACTCACCTCCGTTGATGCCTCGTGCCTCGGAGCCTGGGCCAGGGCTGCTGTTGTCCAGATGGTGAGGGCCACGAGGCGGCAGAGCGCTCAGGCCGGGCCGGCCACCCCGAGAGCTGCTGCAGCGCACTCCTCCCCGAGGCCCCTCGCGAACACGCTGAGGCAGAGGGATGTACTTCCCTTCCCTGGGCGAAAGAGCGCAGTCAGGCCAGGCAGCCACACGCAGACTTCCGAAACATGAAGCCTCTCTCCAAGCCCTCCCCAGCTAACCGCTCCAGCTTCCTTCACTGTCTCACTTGAATGTCCTACGACTTCCACGCTCATGACCCTCTCTTACACAACCCTGACCCAACCAACCCGGCCAGTGCACCACAAGTCTACCGCGCCTGACCTACGAGAAAGTAAGCTCACAGTACAGCTCGAGCTGCACCTTTTACAAGACACAGATCACAGAGAGTCTAGTTTAATTTAGTTACCTATAACACGTACAAACATACAGGGGAAAAAATGTATGCTAGAAACGGAAAAAGAATCCCCCACCCCTCCCAAATTCCTAAGCTTTAAGTTGTTACCTTCAGCATTACTTAATGTCTTTACGCTTCAGTCTCCTAAATCTAGAAACTGGAAATCACTGTTTTAACCTACAACTCACTAAGGCCTAAGGCTCAAACATTGTACAAAGCGCTCGGCCTGGGCCCTGGACCCTACAGTGAAGCCCAAACAGCCCTGCCCGCCCCCAGCATTTGCCTGGACGCCAAGCTGGGGCTCTCGCGCCCGGAACTCTGCCGTTGGACCGCACTGTGCTTCTCCTCTTCGGTGCGCCCATCGTCATTCTCCATGGCGATCCGCAGGCGGTACTGGGGGCTGGACTCAATCTCTCGTGCCAGCTGGGCTGCGCGCAGCTCCCGCTGACGGAACTCTTCAGAGTTGTCCTTTTCTAAGGGCACCCTGAGACCAGCAGCATCCCAGTGCCAAGGACAAACAGGGGAAAAGGAAAAACATTTTCATCAGTCCTATAACCAATCAAGCATTCCCTTCAACAAGCCAGCGAGCATTTAAACCAACATCTTACTGGGGCCCAGGCAGAGCTCCCAGGCATGTCTGCATCTGAGAGGCACTTAGATGCTTATGCATTTTGCTTTTTAAGTACGGTATTTATTCAACAGGGAGAGAAAGGGAGAGAAAAAGAGGGAGGGAAGAAGGGAGAGAGAGACCAACGTGCTCCTATCCACTACTTGGCTCCCCAAATGCCTGCAAAGGCCAGGGCTGGGCCAAGGCTGAAACCAGGAGCCCCATCCAGGTCCCCTGTGGGATGGCAGAAACCCAATGACTGAGCCATCACCACTGCCCCCAGGGTCTCCATCTGCAGGAAAAGACACCGAACTCAGGTTCTCCCAACGTGGGATGGGGCATCTTAAGCTACTAGCTGAATGCTTGGCCCAGGTTTATGTATTTTAAGTCCTAGAGGAAAGGAATGGGTGGCTGAACAAGAAAACAGTGCTTTCCACCCATGGGAGTGACCTGCAATCAGAAAACCTCTGAGGGTGCAGTTTATTAAGCACACCAGGAATAGGGGGAGAGCAATCCAGTTCCCCAGAAAAGCATGAGACCTGCCTTCTGTTGGTGACCCGACACCCCACACTGCGCCACCGGGGACGTGCCAAGACTCACGTGTAAGAAGAGAGACTACTATCGTAGGTAGTCTTCACACCGTAGTTCTCCTCATTGAACTTGAACATTTCATTGGGGTCCCATCCATTGGACTAGGCGAGGGGGAGGGGAAATATTTAAAACCCAGCAAGAAAAGGAACAATGACATGGCTTTTCCCTTCCCCCAGGTTAAAAATCTTAAAATGTGTCCAAATCAAAAGCAGAAACATGGAAACCTAACCGGTGAGATTACAAACTAGAACTATGCATTTGCAGCACACACTGGCAATAACCAATAAAACTGAAAAGTCCTAAAACCTAGCCAGTCTGTTTGCAGGGTTATACTGCAGCAAGTTCTGGTTCATGTGCCTGAGGAATTCATGTTCCAAGAGTTCAGTGAGGCACCATTTTAAAGCCAAACAATAGCAATAAAACAGGTCAGTTCAAGAAAGAAGACAGATACAATTTGATGTTCCTACATACACGTGTATGCATATACACAAACAAAACACACCACGAGCTAAGAACAACCTAGACCAACATAGCAATGTGAAGAGTTCAACCAAAGTCAAGCAAAGGAAAATCTTGTGTGGACATCAAAACAAAAACACACCTATAAGAAAGTAGTCACTTTGGGGCCTACACCAGTAGTCAATCTGGTCTACACATTTGTTTAAACATTGAAAGGGTAAATGGCAGGAAGTATTAACAGCCATCATTTTGGAAGGGTGGAAGAACAGATTTTTTGCTCTATTTCCTGTACCTCTTTTTTTTTGTTGTTTTTTTTTTTGACAGGCAGAGTGGACAGTGAGAGAGAGAGAGACAGAGAGAAAGGTCTTCCTTTTGCTGTTGGTTCACATTCCAATGGCCGCCATGGCCGGCGCACCGTGCTGATCCGAAGCCAAGAGCCAGGTGCTTCTCCTGGTCTCCCATGGGGTGCAGGGCCCAAGCACTTGGGCCATCCTCCACTGCACTCCCTGGCCACAGCAGAGAGCTGGCCTGGAAGAGGAGCAACCGGGACAGAATCCGGTGCCCTGACCAGGACTAGAACCCGGTGTACCGGCGCCGCTAGGTGGAGGATTAGCCTATTGAGCCGCGGCGCCGGCCTCCTGTACCTCTTCATTTGCTATCTGAGCGCCATCAACAGGCAACTATCACTACCCCCCCCCCAAAGGAAACCCGTCATTATTTCATAACCCCCTCCCAGGAACGCAGCCTTGGTCCAAGAACAGACCCGACAACCACCCTCGTCCACGCTGCCCAGCTTTGGGGGTGGAGGCCGTACCATGTCTGACTCCAGGTCGTAGTCGTCGCTGTTGCTGTCGCCCCCCTCCCAGCGCTGAAGCACCTTCTCTTTGTGTTCCCCGTTCACCTTCGAGTTCATGGCAATGGCTGAATCGGTGAACTTGTCTGTGGG
Source organism: Oryctolagus cuniculus (assembly GCF_964237555.1). Classification (NCBI taxonomy): domain Eukaryota; kingdom Metazoa; phylum Chordata; class Mammalia; order Lagomorpha; family Leporidae; genus Oryctolagus; species Oryctolagus cuniculus. Next base: position 7,679,007 of record NC_091450.1, on the reverse strand, counting down.
GCAGAGTGCAGAGGAGCCGTCAGTGACATTTCATAGCTTTTCCTAGACTTACTTCAGGAGCAAAGTGTAAAAAAACTCAGATTTAGAGTGTGTGTGGGGGGGGTCAGAATGAAGGAGGAGTTAAAAAAAAAAAAAAAAAAGCTTGATCTTAATAATTCAACCTGGCCATGTATTAGACATCAAGACACATTTTCAAGAAAAAATCCAGCCACTCCCTCAGAGACTAAAGGCGAAGGGGGGGCAGGTGGAATCAAATTTTTACTGGCACACGAACCACCCTCCCCCCCCTTACTCATCCAGAGCGGTCTGACCCAACAGCCCAGCACAACACCTTTAGTAGCGTAATTGAAGTCGACATTTCGGAAGTGGACGAGCATGACATCACTTGGCTTAAACACCATGGTGTCCACAATATCTTCCCGACGGGGGCCGCCTGCTGGCTCAGACGCTTTCCGGTGCACAGCATCTACGGCGAGTTCAAACTACAAAGGTCCCATTGCCCAGAAGCCAAGAGTTAGTGAAGGCCAAATGACTACCTTGCCCTTAGCCTTTCTCAACTTCCCCCACACTACTCTCATGTGCACCCTTCCTAATATCAGCCACAGGACTTAATAAGCCTCAAATTTATGAATTTAAACTTTAACAAAGTACCCGGCCCTCTGAAAAAAATAACACTTGTGGCACTACTCCGCACAGGCCTGCGATCAACACAAAGCCGCCCAACTCACGCCCTCTCCTCATCCTCCTTCCAGGCAGCTCCAATAAGCTCACTGGAGTACACTGACCTTTGAGCTCAGTGTCTTGAAGATACCCTCGTAGGTGGTGCCATTCTTCACTTTTACGTCACAAGTGGAGCCCTGCGAGGGAGCGAGAAGCAAGTAGAGTGTCTCAGCAAATGGATCCATCACACTCCTCAATCAACTGAAGGGTGAGCCCCCACTCACCACAACAGCTGTAAGGAAATGCAGCATTCTGGAATTGTTATAGACACCTTCAAACACCTGTCAGGAGGGGGAAACAGAGGAGCAGCCGTCAACACCTCACTGTGGCTCTAAATGGCCACACTCTACTTCTGCCCACCTTGGACATGCCAGGCCCCTAGCCCTGCTGAGCCCATCTGACTACCTCTGCACCGAATCTGCCCTGTACTCCCAAGTAGTTGTCTTTTAGGTCATGGGGGGGGGGGGCACTCACAGGTGACTGTGGGGGTCCCTTTCCTGTGCTCTGTCCCCTGTAAGAAAAGGAAACAAGAAACACATTACTTCACTGTTCAAGCCCCCTACGCACTGATGAACGACACACTCCAGAACCAAGTACCGTGTGAAGGATCTGATTTAAGCTACGAGCCCATCAATCAGCAAGATTTCCCAACTCTCACTTAGAAAGAATAGGTATGAAATGTCAGCAACACATTTCTTCCAAATGCCAGTAAAAAAGACCTCGATCAGAAATAACTGTCTGTTGCTCTAAGAGCCAAAGCAATACAAGCTTCCCACTTCCTCCACGGGGCCAGGCTGCACGCTTCCAACAGGCCAGTGCCTGGCGCCGGATAACCAGTAACCCACCGCAGGGGACAGCTCCGGAGCACGGATCCCGAACTACCTAGCTCAGGCGCATTATCTTCCGAACGGGAAAGAATCATTTTCACCCCCCTTACAACCCAGACCACGGAGAGGTGGGGAGTGGGGTCATCACCTCCCCACCTCACCCCTTCGACCTCCTGACTCATTCGGCCCGTTACCCACTCTGCGGGCCTCACCAATCGCCAGGTTAACACTGCTCCTCGATGGCTGATGTAACCGGCGGTAGAGGAGGGCGATGAGGGGGCCGTTGGCGGGGCTGGGGGACAGCGCAGCCGCAAAAGCCATCCACCGGGAGGCCTCGCCCGGTCTGCGCCTGCGCACTAAAACCCACGGGCCTCTTCCCAATCCCCCCTCCCGCGATCCGCACGCACTGCGCCTGCGTGTGCCGCCACTCTCGATTCCATGAACACGCACGCACGCAGAGACACACACACATACACACACAAGAACAGGGGCAGGGCGGCTGCTGCTTGTTCACGAACACCAGATGAGCCGCTCCACGCACTCACGGCCCCAGCCCTACTGCTACCGGGGCACGCGATAGCCCGGGTCATGAGACAGCGCATCCGCGCGCACGTCCGGAAGGGCGGGAGCGCGCGCGCCGGAGCTCCCCGGCCCGCAGTCCTCGAGCCCCCGCCCGCCCCGCTCCCCTCCAACTGGCCAGCCCGGGAAGGGGAGGTAGCAACCCGCTCCCAAGTCCCTCCCTCCCCATTGGCCAAACTGTGGGCCGCGCGCCCCCCTCCATTGGCTACGGCCGGGGACCCCTTCCCGCAGCTGACTCCCCATTGGCTGCAGCCGGGGACCGCGAGACCCTTCGTGGTAATGGAGCCGGGGACCCCGATCACCTCTTCGGCCCCCCCCACGCCCCGTTCCGACGGCGCCGGCGGGGTGCGCCCCGCCGCCCCTCGGGTCCCGGGCCCTGAGCACGGCCCGAGGCCCGGGAGCTGAGCACAGCCCCCAGACGCCCGCGGGGGCCGGCTGGGAAGCGAGGGGGGACCCTCCCTGGTTTCACGGGGGTTGCCGCCCCCTCCCTGCGCCCCTCCAAGGTGCCGGGCTGGGGCCCGCCCCGCCGGCACCGAGCCGCTGCCTCCTCCCTCGGCCCACCCCGCCTCACCTGGCGCTGCCGATGGCGCCGGCCCCTGGCCTCTCCTGATGCGGCGGCGGCTGCTGCGGCGGCGGCGGCGGCTGCGGCGCCAGGATGCCTTCAGCTCCCCGGCGGAGTCCGGTGCCGGCAGCGGCCGCAGGCCCCAGGCAGGGGGAGGCGGCGGCGGGAGGCCCCGGCGGAGTCGCGGCGGCGGCGGCGGCCAGCGGCCCCGGGAGGCCGCCGTTGGGAGGGCTGGTGCCCCCGGGAGGCCGGCGGGCCACGGCCTGTTGCGTGGGGGGCGGCTGCTGGGGCTGAGAGGTCTGTTGTGGCGGCTGAGGCTTCAACATGATGGCAGCGTCCGGAAGGGGAATTAGAGGGAAGGGAGGGGAGGAGAGGGGGGCCGGGGCTGGACCCCCCCGGCGGAGAGCGCGGGAAGCGAAGGGGACTGGGAAGCCGGGGACCCGCCGTTGGCGGGCGGGGGCGGGGAGCCCCGCGGTGTCGGGGGTGGCTGGAGAAGACCGCGGCGCGAGGAAGCGCCGCGAGGCGGAAGGGGAGGGGGTCTCGCGGGCCGGAGGAAAACGAGAGGGCGCGAGCCGGCCCTGCGCGCGTGCGCGTCGCCGGGGGAAGGGGAGGGCGGGAGCTCCCGGAGGGGGAGGGGCGGCGGCGGCCGGCGCGAGGGGCTGGCGCGCGCCGGGCGGTTAGCTCCGGGAGAAGCGGGGTGGGGGGGGCGGAATCGGTAAGTCTCGCACCCGTAGCCCTCAGGGTGGGTCGGGAGCAGCGCGGGCGCTCACGCGCACCCAGGATTTAGGGTCTCTGGGTCTCAAACCGCCCTAGAGGCTGGCGCCTGCTGTCGCTTCACAATGAGCGTGTGAGGCGCTGGGGGAGGAGCCGAAGAAGCGGCGACGAAGATCCGGCTGCCCCGCCCACGCCGCCGGCGTCACGTCAGGATGCCTCCGCAGCGACGTGAGCGGTCACGGCGTAGCGTGAGGTTCTTCCGCCGCTGGGGCGCTTGTGGGCGGAGTCTCCAGTGCCCAGGAAAAAAAAAAAAAAAAAGATCCCGGACTGCAAAAACCTAGCAGTTGCTCATTTAGGCAAGCGGTGGTTTTTTTATTTTTTATTATTTATTTATTTTTAAGGAGCTGCTTACTCTCCTCCGCATTTACTGTCAGTAAAAGCCGGATGAGAATTACGATGATTCGTTTGAACGTGTTCATCCTTGCAGATAGATCTATGCCTAATCCTAAATTGTTTTAAATCTCAGTGGTCTTTAAACGTAAGCTGCTTCTCCTTGCCTGAGAATGAGCCCTTAGAACTTTAGTAAAAGAGACTCTCTGAAGGCCAAAATTTCTAGGGTCCACTTCAAAATCCTCCACCCAGCTCTGCAGTAAAGACACCTCCGGTCGTTAACAAGGTCCGGACTTGGGTGTCGATGTTGGAGCGCAGCAGGTTCGGCCGTGGCAGGCATCTGGGGCGCCGGCTCCAGCCCCAGCTGCTCCACTTCCCATCCAGCTCCCTGCTCCCGTGCCTGGGAAAGCAGCAGCAGGTGGCCCGAGTCCTTCCCGGCTTCACAGGAGCCTTAGCAGGGTGGGTTTGTCGGAGCGCTAAGGGCGTGGGTGGCAATTCTGCAAGTGCTCTGGGGGTATCGTAGGACTGAGCGCACAGGTGAATGAATGTCTGGATCTTCTCGAGAGCCAGGGATCCCACGGGGGAAGAACAGAGACCCGAATACAGAAGAGGGGAAGGAGCAAACAGCTGGAGGTGTCGGGGGGAACCGGGGCATGCGAGCTCGCTCTCTCTGTAGCTCTGCCTTTCAAATAAAATATTTTTTAAATGGGGAAAATTGATGAATTTGGTATATAGAGTATTGTATCCAGGATAAATTACCTGACTCTGATAACTGTGATAGACAGGTGAGGGCGTATGCTTAATAAATATACTCTGAAATGAAAAAAATAAAAATACAAAAAAGAAAAAGAAAAAAACATGTAAAGTGAAGTATTGTAAGGCATGGGAGTACTCTCAAATGGTTGACAGTTCTATACAAGTATATATCGTAATCACAGAGAAAATGCATAGTGGCCAAGTGTCAACAGTTGGTGACTTGAGGTAGGTGTTGTCTGAAGTTATTTGTAATAGCCTCTCACCTTCTGAGCAAATCTGAACTCATTTTCGAAATACAAAACCAGACAAATAAATAGTAAAAATTATCTGACAGCCCCGCAGCAGGGAAGGGAGTGAGGGCAAGCCGCCCGCCCGAGTCTCCATGCTGAACACCTTCCAGTGCACGGGTAAGTTGGGTGACGGCCGGCGCTCAGCATCCAGGGCTCACTGTGTTTCATTCCAGTGGGGCCGCGGTGCTCCCAGCTTGAGAGTCCCGGGCCGCCAGGACCCCGTTCACCCTACAAACCACGAGGCCACGTTCCTCACCTGAGAGCCGGGAAGGGCGCGGGGCTGGGCAGTCGACCGGGTGCCCTGCAGGAAGAGTCACTCCCCTGATGACTCAAGGAGCTGCTCAAAGCATCGCACAAAGTTGCCAAGACAGGGAGCAAAGCTTCCCAGGTGGGTTATTGGGTGACATAGCGAGGGGCCCAAGGTCCGGGTCCACCCCTGGATTCCCACTGCTGCAGCCCGGCTGTAGGGCAGACTGCACCCCATAATGATCTCTGATGTGAGTGCATACTGCACCCCGCATGGCAGAACGCCATCCTCTCAGGGTACCATCCACTTGAGGCCACAGCTGGACTCAGCATCTGATCAAATCGATGGCGGTCCACAGCCGCTCTCTAAGATCCATCCAATTTCTGCGCTCGCAAACTCCCACCAGTTCAGGTCTTTGAGGGTGGCGGTGACCCTAGCAACCCCCCATGGATGTGATGCGCTTCTGGTTAACTATCTGAATGCTGGGTGAGAGTTCCAGGGGTTCTCAGCCCTCCCTGCTGCATTCTCTTCTCCCCATGGAGCGGGGATTCTGCCGGTTGCCACAGATGCCTATTTCAAGTATATGCTTAGGAACCTGGACATAGCCACCAGGGGGACAGGGGGGCTGGATTCACTGAGCCCTTTGAAAGTTGGCCTAGGACTCTGGCCCCTGACCACCTCAAAGCCCCTACTTTGAGTGAGAATCACAGTGGTATCTGGGAGGACTTAGTCCTAGGGAGGACTAAGCAACAATTTGGAGCTAATACCTAGTAGTCCTCAAAGGATCTGGCTTATCTTCTCTCTAATGCTCTACTACTCTAGTAAATGGGCCACAGTTCGTTTCTCAAGGAGACTCACACTTGCCTTCCATGGAGGGACGTTGGATATGCTGCACGTAGTCTAGAAACAGAGAGAGAGACCGAGGCGCCCTAGTGAGCCCACTTAAGGTAGGTGTTGGCTACCAGGCAAGATGTCTTGCTGTTGAATAGGTCAGATGATTCTTTGGGAGGTTGCCCGTGTGTTTGTTCTTAGGAGCATGGTGACCCATAGCCACTGCCAAAGATTCCTGCGAGCCAAGGCATTCTGATTACGGGGATGTCCCTGCTGCCCTCCACAGCAGAAGTACCTGGCTTTATATATATATTTGAAAGGCAGAGTGGCAGAGAGAACAAGATCTTCCATCCACTGGTTCACTCCTCAAATGGCCACAACAGCCGGGTCTAGGCCAGGCTGAAGCCAGGAGCCCAAAGCTCCATCTGGGCCCACCCAAGTGCTAGGGCCATCTTCCACTGCTTTCCAGGTGCCTTAGCAGGGAGCAGGATCGTAACTGGAACAGCTAGGATTAGAACTGCTGCTCTGACGGGATGCCGCCGTTGCAGTGGGCATGTTACCCATGTGCCACTATGCCACAGCCTGACTCGGAAGTCCTCGTCTTTGCTATCCAGGTTCCAGTTATCCCTGTTGAAATCAGGGCGCCCATCTCAATGGTGGCGTCTGGCTGATACACACAGAGCTTCTTAGTAAAACAGATACGTTTCAATGCCATAGTGAAGAAGGGTGTTTTAGGCCTTCTCTGTGGATGTAGTTAGGGGCTGGGTTTGTTGATCGCACACGATAAAGCCGCTCCAGTATTTTTTTTAAAAAGATTTATTTATTTACCTGAAATAGCTACACAAAGAGAGAAGGAGAGGTAGAGAGAGAGAGAGGGAAGGAGAGAGAGATAGAGAGAAAGGGAGAGAGGTCTTCTATCTGCTGATCCACTCCCCAGATGGCTACAAAGGCCAGAGCTGCGCTGATCTGAAGCCAGGAGCTTTTTCCGGGTTTCCCGCACGGGTGCAGGGGCCCAAGGACTTGAGGTATCCTCCACTGCTTTCCCAGGACATAGCAGAGAGCTGGATCAACAGTGGAGCAACCGGGACACGAACTAGTGTGCATATGGGATGCCGGCACTGCAGGCAGCGGCCTTACCCTCTACGCCACAGCGCTGGCCCCCACTCCAGTATTCTTAATCTCCCTAAGCCTTTGGATTCTGACTCCGGATCATGGGAGGGAAGTTGTGGCGTCTCATGTCAACTCCACCGAAGCGAGGCTGCTGTTGAGGGCGAGGTTCAGTGAACGTCCTAGGGAAGCCACTATCGCCACTGCAGCTGGTGAGCTGACGCACCAAGTCCAGACTCTAGGAAGTGCTCCCCTACCAAAGAACTCGACCCAACTTGGTGCTGCATTGTCCTCGACCTGACCTAACGCCCTAAGGGTCCCCTCCCCTGGTTTCTGCTCGTGTAGGTCAGCAAAGTCTTGTAATTGTTTTTCTCTGTGTAGTTTCCTTCTAGGCTACCGTGTGTACCTAAACCATCCCGAGGTTTGATCTTGTCAAGGGTTTAATGGCAACAGGGGGTAGGTGTGGTGATCTTTAGTAGACTGAACAACACCTCTCTCAAGGAACAAGCCCCAGGTAAAATCATCACCGAGGTTTAAACAAAGAGCAATGGTCTTGGGGTATGGCCACATTCCATATAGAAGGACCTGGGGTAGGGGGCAGCGCTGTGATGTAGCGGGTAAAGCTACCACCTGCAATGCTGGCATCCCATAGGGTACCGGTTCATGTCCCGGTTGCTCCACTTCTGATCCAGCTCTCTGCTATGGCCTGGGAAAGCAGTAGAAGATGGTCCAAGTGCTTGGGCCCCTGCAGCTGAATGGGAGACCCAGAAGAAACTCCTGGCTCCTGGCTTCAGATCAGAGAAACTCTGGCCTTGGCAACCAATTGGGGAGTGAACCAGGGGATGGAAGACCTCTCTCTCTCTCTGCTTCTGCTTCTCTGTAACTCTGTTTTTCAAATAAATAAATAAACCTTTAAAAAAAATAAAAAGAAGGACCTTTGTTCAAGTCCTAGCTCATCTTCCAATTCCAGCTTCCTGCACACACCCTGGGAGGCAGCAGGTGATGGCCCAAGTACTTGGGTCCCTGCCACCCACATGGGAGACCCAGACGGAGTTCTGAGCTTCCACTCCCAAGTTATTGCAGGCATTTAGAGAATGAACCACCAGATGGGAGATTTGTCTCTGCCTGTCTCTCTACTTATTAAATGAATAAATAAAAATTTTAAAAGATTTATTTTAATTTATTTGAAAGGCAGAGTTAGAGAGAGAGAGAGAGAGATCTTCCACCCACTAGTTCACTCCCAAATGGCCACAATGGCTAGGGCTGGATCAGGCTGAAGCCAGGAACCAGGAGCTTCATCCGGGTCTCCCACGTGGATGAAGGGACCCAAGCACTTGGGCCATCTTCTGCTTCTCTCCCAGGCACATTAGCAAGGAGCTGGACCACAAGTGGAGTAGTCAGGGTATCAAACCTGCACCCATATGGGATGCTAGTGTCATAGGCAGTGGCTTTATCTGCTACACCACAATGCTGGCCCCAATAAATTATATATTTATATATAAATATAAATATTTTTTACCTCAGACATTGGAAGGCAAGATACTTCCAATGGCAAGAGAGGTTCAGAAAAGTTGGATGTTCAAGATTGTCAGTTTCAGGGGCTGGCGCTGTGGTTCAGCCGGTTAACACCCTGGCCTGAAGCGCCGGCATCTCATATGGGCACCGGTTGAAGAGCTACTCCACTTCCGATCCAGCTCTCTGCTGTGGCCTGGGAAAGCAGTAGAGGATGGCCCAAGTCCTTGGGCCCCTGCACCCGCCGGGGAGACTTGGAAGAAGCTCCTGGCTTCTGGCCTCGGGTTGCCACAGCTCCGGCCGTTGCAGCCAACTGGGGAGTGAACCAGGGGATGGAAGACCTCTCTCTCTCTGCCTCTCCTCTCTCTGTGTAACTCTGACTTTCAAATCAATAAATAAATCTTTAAAAAAAAAAGATTGTCAGTTTCATAATGGCTCAATAAGGCAGCCCTCTTCCAAGTCCCATTCAGCGTTCTGTTGTTTGCAAACAGTAGGCAGAATGATGTATGAGAAGTGTAGAGAGACTGAATCATTGGTCGTTGGTGTTCATCAACTCACAGGCTTAATTTTTGAACAATTTGAGTTGTAACAAATACAATAAGTTCTATATACTTAGAGTGAAAAATGTGATTTTTTAAAATCTATTTGATAGGCAGAGTTAGACAGTGAGAGAGAGAGACAGAGAGAAAGGTCTTGCTTCTGTTAGTTCACCCCCCAAATGGCCGCCACGGCTGGAGCTACGCAGATCCGAAGCCAGGAGCCAGGGGCTTCTTCCTGGTCTCCCATGTGGGTGCAGGGCCCAAGCACTTGGGCCATCCTCCACTGCACTCCCGGGCCACAGCAGAGAGATGGACTGGAAGAGGAGCACCCGAGACTAGAACCTGGTGCCCATATGAGATGCCGGTGCTGCAGGCAGGGGATTAACCAAGTGAGCCATGGCGCGGGCCCCCAAAAATGTGATGTTTTAACATGTCTATGAAACCATCACAGCACCACAGTAAAATATATCCATCACCCCCAAAGTTTCCTTGTGACCTGCCCCTCTGAAACTCCCATCTCTAGAAACCATGGGTCTATTTTCTGTCACTATAAAGTAATTGCAATTTTTAAAGATTTATTTATTTGAAAGGCAGAGTTACAGAGAGGCAGAGGCAAAGAGAAAGAGAAAGTTGGGGGGGGGTGGTTTCTATCTGCTGGTTCTTGTCCCAAATGGCTGCAACGGGCAGAGCTGGGCTGATCCAAAGCCAGGAGCCAGGAGCTTCTTCCAGGTCTCCCACGTGGGTGCAGGGGCCCAAGGACTTGGGCCATCTTCCAGTGCTTTCCCAGTCCATAGCAGAGAACTGGATCGGAAGTGAAGCAGCCAGACTCAAACTGGCGCCCATATGGGATGCCAGCATTGCAGATGGTGGCCTTACCACTACACCATAGCATTAGCCACAGAGATTGCTTTTTCTTTCCTTTTCTTTTTTTTTTTTTTTTGTAAGATTTCATGTATTTATTTGAAAGTCAAGTTACACAGAGAGAGGAGAGGCAGAGAGAGAGAGAGAGAGAGAGAGAGAGAGAGAGAGAGAAGTCTTCCATCCGTGGTTCACTCCCCAATTGGCTGCAACGGCTGGAGCTTCTCTGATCCGAAGCCAAGAGCCAGGAGCTTCTTCCGGGCCTCCCACGTGGGTGCAGGGGCCCAAGCACCTAGGCCATCTTCCACTGCTTTCCCAGGCCACAGCAGAGAGCTGGATTGGAAGTGGAGCAGCCGGGTCTCAAACCGGCACCCATATGGGATGCTGGCGCTTTAGGCCAGGACATTAACCTGCTGCACCACAGCGCTGGTTCCATCCAATGATTGCATTTTCTAGAGTGAGGGTTGGCAAACATATTTTGTAAAGGACCAAACAGTAAATATAGGAGGAGTCTGGCATTGTGGTGCAGCAGGTTAAGGTGCGCTTGTGACAACAGCATCCTGTGCTGGATCTCTGGGAGTCCCGGCTGCTCCACTTCTGCTCCAGCTCCCAGCTCATGCTCCTGGGAAAGCAGCAGAAGGTGGCCCAAGCGCTTGGGACCCTGCACCCCCATGGGAGACCTGGCTGGAGTTTCAGGCTCCTAGCTTTAACCTGGCCCAGCCCTGGTTTTGGGGGCCATTTAGGGAGTGAACCAGTGGATGGAAGATCTCTCTCTCTATCACTCTGCCTTTCAAATAAATAAAATAAATCTTTTTGAAAAAAAGTAAACATGTTAGGTATTATAGGACTACAGACACAAATTAGGTATTGAACAGAAACTTGTATAGCAAGAGATAAATTTTTGTTGATGAGATTAGAAGTATAATAATAATTGAGCAGAATTTTTATTTAATTTAATTTTTATTTGAAAGGCAGAGAAAGGGAGATCTTCCGTCTCTACTGGGTCACTCTCCCAAAGCCTGCAACAGTAAGGACAGGGCCAGACAAAAGTCAGGAGCCTGAAAATTAAAACAAGTCTGCCACTTGGGTGGCAGGGTCCTAAGTACTTGAGCCATCAGATGATGATCAGGTAGGCACTGCCAGGAAGCTGGATTGGAAGTGGAAGAGCCACTCTGATATACGATATGGGCATCCCAAACTGCATCTTAACCACTGCACCAAATGCCTGGCCCTACTTTTTATGTATTTGTTTATTTGAAATGCAGAAAGAGAGAGAGAAAGAGAGAGAGAGAAAGAGAGAAAGATGGCATCTGCTGGGTCATTCCCCAAATGCCTCCAACAGTCAGGGCTGGGCCAGGCTGAAGCCAGAAGCCAAGATCCATCCAGGTCTCCCATGTGGGTGGCAGGGACTCAAACACTTGAGCCATCCTCTGCTGCTTTCTCAGGTGCATTAGCATGGAGCTGGATCAGAAGCAGAGCAGCTGGGACTACTATGGGATACCAGCATCTTAGCCAGCTGCACCACAACACCAATCCCCAGCCACGATGATTAAAATTCTGGTCTGGCCATGAGAAGAGTGAATTCTTTTTCTTTTTCTTTCTTTCTTTTTTTCTTTTTTTCTTTTTTTTTTTTTTTTTTGGCATACCATTTTGTTTCATTAGGGTTCAAAATTAGTGTTCCCTATCACAAATATTTGTTAATTCTGATCGGGAATGAGATTTAAAAAAAAATATATCTTTTCATGCAGAGAGGTACTGCTGAATGTGGGTAGCACCCACAAGTATGTGATTTTGCTTGAACACCCCCATCGTTTGGGAGCACTTATGGGGTTCTATTTGCTTCTCTTGATGTTTGCCTTTTGCATGTCACCACATCACTGCTTCTTCACTTCGAAGTTAGGCAGGAAGACCTCACAAAATACGGAAATTTCTTTTGTACTTGCATTGAAGTCTTTAAAAAATGCTACCAGAACTCTAGCTTGAGCTTGGAAAATATAGCTATGGGAAATTTGTGTGGAAATGTATATCTTCCTTCGTTTTTTTTTTTTTAAGTTTTGTGTGTGTGTGTGTGTGTGTGTGTGTGTGTGTGTTTTTAGGGGCCGGAGCTGTGGTATAGCAGGTAAAGCCACTGCCTGAAGTGTTGGCATCCCATATGGGTGCCAGTTCAAGTCCTGACTGCTCCACTTCTGATCTAGCTCTCTGCTATGGCCTGGGAAAGCAGTGGAAGATGGCCCAAGTGCTTGAGCCCCTGCACCCGCGTGGGAGACCCGAAAGAAGCTCCTGGCTCCTGGATTCGGATCAGAGAAGCTCCGGCCATTGCGGCCAACTGGGGAGTGAACCAGTGGATGGAAGACCTCTCTCTCTCTTTCTGCCTCTCCTTCTCTCTCTGTGTAACTCTGACTGTCAAATTAAAAATTCATTTATTTGAGAGGTAGAGTTACAGACAGTGAGAGGGAGACAGAGAGAGAGAGAGAGGTCTTCCATCCGCTGATTCACTCCCCAATTGGCCGCAACAGCCGGAGCTGCGCCGATCCAAAGCCAGGAGCCAGGAGCTTCCTCTGAGTCTCCCACAGGGGTGCAAGGGCTCAAGCACTTGGGCCATCTTCCACTGCTTTCCCAGGCCTTAGCAGAGAGCTGGATCAGAAGTGGAGCAGTCAGGACTCGAACCGGTGCCCCTATGGGATGCCGGTGCCACAGGCAGAGGGTTAACCTACTGCAGCACAGCGCCAGCTCCCCATCTTCCTTCTGGCCATGACTTTTGACATCATGAGATGTCAAAAAGCTGTGTAAACCAGCTTGACGATACTTGCAACCCCAATGACGTAAATGTCCTCAGAGTTACCTCCCAGCTGCCTAAGTTATGCCCACGAGTGCTATTTGCCTTGTCATTTTGGGTTGAATTATTAAAAGAAACATTATCAGATCTGTAACAAAAGCTATTCAATGTTTAACAGTAGCTGTTTAGAAAAATTATCTCAAAAAAAAAAAAAAAAAAAGGAAAGAAAGAAAGAAAAACCAGTAGTGGCTTAGTGTGTTTCTTACTCAGAAGAATTTCACCCTCGGAGAAGGCTGGCGTTGTGTTGCAATGCCTACAGGCGCTGCTTGCAGCATCCCTATCAGGGCACCTGTTCAGGTCCTGGCTGCTCCACTGCGGCTCCAGCTCCCTGCCGCTGTACCTGTGAAGGCTGTGGAAGGTGGCCTGAGTGTGTGGGCTCCTGCCACCCACTTGGGGGGTCTGGATGGAGTTCCTGGCTCCTGACTTCAAACCTGGCCCAGGCCTGGATGTTACAGCCATATGTAGAATGAACCAGAGGATGAAAGATCTGTCTGTCTCTCACTCTCTGTCATTCTTTCAAATAAATAAATAAATAAATAAATAAATCTTTTCTAAAAAAACCCGTGACTTTTACACTGCTAAGATGTCAAACTGCTGTGTGATAAAGAAAGGCAAGATATTCAGCTTCTATTTCTACAAAAATCGATGGAACCGACGATGGTTAATTATGTCTACATAAGAAGATGCAGTTCAAGATTGTCAGTATTGCTTCAATATCATGACAGATTCAAAAATTTCTGCAAAGGACTTGATGAATAATAATGTGCTTCAAAACGTTTGTGCAAACATGGAACTAAAAGATACATTTATTATTTATTTTGAAACCATGTATCATTTTCTCACAATATGTATGTTTTAAAGATTTATTTTTGAAATAAATCTTTGAAAGGCAAAGTTATAAAGAGGGAGACACACATACACACACACACAGAGAATCTTCCATCCACTTCTCTGCTCATGGCCAAACAGCTTGGGTTGTGCCAGGCCAAAGCCAGATGCTTCTTCTGGGTCTCACACGTGGGTGCAGGGGTCCAAGCACTTGGGCCATCTTCCGCTGCTTTCCCAGATGCATTAGCAGGCAGTGGATGGGAAGTGGGGCAGCCAGGTCTCCAACAGGCACCCATATGGGATGCTGAGATTGCAGGTGGTGGCTTAAGCCCATGTCACAATCCCTGCCCCCATAACATTCATTAATTTAATTAATTAATTTTTTAAAGCTGTATTTATTTGAAAGTGAGTTACACAGAGAGAAAAGGCAAGGCAGAGGCAGAGAGAGAGGTCTTCCATCCACTGGTTTACTCCCCAGATGGCCACAGTGGCCGGAACTGCGCCAATCTGAAGCCAAGAGCTTCTTCTGGGTCTCCCATGTAGGTGCAGGGGTCCAAGAACTTGGGCCATCTTCTGCTGCTTTCCCAGACACATTAGCAGGCAGCGGATGGGAAGTGGATCAGCCAGGTCTCGAACCAGCACCCATATGGGATGCTGGCATTGCAGGTGATGGCTTATCCCCCCCTATGTCACAATGCCCAACCCCATAATATTTATTTTGCATGACTTTTTGAAGACTATTCAGTTACTAATCATAGACTTTAAACACCTTACATTTTTACAATCTTTGTAAGTTTGTCCAATTAGGGCTTCTTCAAGTTGCAACACATCTTAGCAGATTCTACTTCAGTTCATTATGGTTTAGTGTCTTAATTTCTTTAAAAACATTCTTGACAGAGGTTGATTCGTGCAGACTACTCAAAGAGGCTAGTTCTTGAATCACTTCAAACACATCATTGATTCTTCAAATAAACAAAACTAAATGAACAGTATTGGTAAGATCTGCCCGACCATCAAAAACAGAGAAAAAACACTTAAAATCATTTGCTTTGTTTTAAAATTACTATTGATATTGCTCCCAATTTACTCAACCCTTTGAACTGTTCCCACCTGATGCCTATTAATTTTAAAAAAGTTATTTCTCTCTGGATGCATTTTTTTGGCTACTGTAATAAAATACAATTTAATTAACTCCCTGTAAGTAAACAGCTTTCCTTGCATAACCAATAAATAAGCCACATGGAAAATGACTGTAGCTTTGTGCTCTTTTTTTTTTTTTTAAAGATTTATTTATTTATTTGGAAGAGCTACACAGAGAGAGAAGGAGAGGCAGAGAGAGAAAGAGAGGTCTTCCATCGCTGGTTCACTCCCCAGTTGGCCACAACGGTTGGAGCTGTGCCGATCTGAAGCCAGGAGCCAGAAGCTTCCTCTGGGTCTTCCCACGCAGGTTCAAGGGCCCAAGCACTTGGGCCATCTTCCACTGCTTTCCCAGGCCATAGCAGAGAGCTGGATTGGAAGCGGAGCAGCCGGACTTGAACTGGCGCCCATATGGGATGCTGGCACTGCAGACGGCGGCTTTACCTGCTACGCCACAGCGCCAGCCCTTTGTGCTCTTTTTTGACCATGATTTTTTGTGAAGAAATTCTGCTGTGGTAAAAAGATTCTACTTGAGACCAGCTCACTAGGCTAATCCTCCGCCTGTGGCACCAGCACACCGGGTTCTAGTCCCGGTCGGAGCGCTGGTTCTGTCCTGGTTGTCCCTCTTTCAGTCCAGCTCTTTGCTGTGGCCCCGGATTGCAGTGGAGGATGACCCAAGTGCTTGGGCCCTGCACCCGCGTGGGAGACCAGGAGAAGCCCCTGGTTCCTGCCTTCGGATCAGCGCAGTGCGCCAGCCACAGCGGCCATTGTGGGGGTGAACCAAAGGAAAAAAGGAAGACCTTTCTCTCTGCCTCTCTCTCACTGTCCACTCTGCCTGTCAGAAAAAAAAAAAAAAAAGATTCTACTTGAAATTTTCTAGGTTTTCTTTTCTTTTCTTTCTTTCTTTCTTTCTTTCTTTCTTTCTTTCTTTCTTTCTTTCTTTCTTTCTTTTTGGTTGTTGCTTTCCTATGTGTTAGGAATATTGTGATGGGTGCTTGGTCTGGGAAACTCAGTGTGTACTGTGTGTTCTCACTTCTCTAAGTGCTATTGAATAATACACACAATGCTTTGACATCTGATTTTTTAAAATCAGATTTTTTTTGAAATGTAGAGTTATACAGGGATAGAGAGAGGGAGAAAGAGGCAGAGAAGGAGAGAGGGAGAGAGGGAGGGAGGGAGGGAGAGGGAGAGAGAGGGATCTCCCTTCTGCTGGTTCACCCCCAGAATGGGCCAGGTTGAAGCCAGGAGTCAGGAGCTCCTTCTGGGCCTCGCATGTCAGCGGAAGGGACTCAAGCACCAGATTCATCGTCTGCTGCCTCCTGGGCACATTCACAGGGAGCTGGACCAGCGGAGGGGCGCCTGGCGTGGGACTGGCGCTCTGCTGTGGTATTTGGGCGCCCGAAGAGGCAGCTACATCCCATCTGGCTCCTGCAGGCATCTGGGGAGTGAACCAGTGCATGGAAGATATGTGTGTGTCTCTCTGTGTCAGATTGCTTTTCAAATGCATAAACATATTTTTTAAAGAGAAGCTTGTCTGTAGATTTTTAAAAAGCCACCTATCACATTACTTAAGTCTGTTTTTTTAAAAGATGTATTTATTTATTTGATAGAGTTCCAAAGAGAGAAGGAGAGGCAGAGAGAGTGATAGAGAGGTCTTCCATTCACTGGTTCACTCTCCAATTGGCTGCAATGGCCAGAGCTGGCCTGATCCAAAGCCAGGAGCCAGGAGCTTCTTCCAGGGCTCCCATGTGGGTGCAGGGGCCCAAGGACTTGGGCCATCTCCTACTGCTTTCCCAGGCCATAGCAGAGCGCTGGATTGGAAGTGGAGCAGCTGGGACGCGAACCAGTGCCTATGTGGGATGCCAACAATGCAGGAGGTGGCAGCTTTACCCGCTACGCCACAGCACTGGCCCCACTGAAGTCTTTTAAAAAATTTATTTATTTATTTGAAAGTCAGGTGAAAGAGAGCGCGAGCGATGTCTTCCATCCGCTGGTTCACTTCCCAATGGCCGCAATGGCCATTGCTGAGCGGATCCAAAACCTGGAGCCAGGAGCTTCATCTGGCTTTCCCACATGGTTGCAAGGTCCCAAACACTGCTTTCCCAGGCACATTAGCAGGGAGTTGGATCAAAAGTGACACAGCCAGGACACGAACCAGTGGGCCTAAGGAATGCTGGCATCACAAGTGGTGGTTTTACCCACTATGCTGCCACGCTGGCTCTTGGTTTTCTTTTTCTTTCTTTCTTTCTTTCTTTCTTTCTTTCTTTCTTTCTTTCTTTCTTTCTTTCTTTCTTTCTTTCTTTCTTTCTTTCTTTCTTTCTTTTCTTACAGGTAGAGTTATAGACAGTGAGAGAGAGAGACAGAGAGAAAGGTCTTCCTTCTGTTGGTTCACTCCCCAAATGGCCGCCATGGCCAGCACTGCGCCAATCCGAAGCCAGGAGCCAGGTGCTTTCTCCTGGTCCCCCGTGCGGGTGCAGGGGTCCAAGCACTTGGGCCATCCTCCACTGCACTCCCGGGCCACAGCAGAGAGCTGAACTGGAAGAGGAGCAGCCAGGACTAGAACCCGGTGCCCATATGGGATGCTGGCGCCACAGGCGGAGGATTAACCAAGTGAGCCACGGTGCTGGCCCCAACGCTGGCTCTTACTTAAGTCTTTTTGAGGTGTGCACTGGTACAATGCACACTTCTGTGGAATCCAGCCACTGCAGTAGCACCAGGGCCAACACAGGGGAGGCAGCAGTGCGCTGAGCCTACATCTGCCGCCACCCTGTCCTGCGTCTTGAAACCAAAGGCCGATGCAGTGCCTTGGATATGGATGCCAGGCACCAGCAGGTCCCGGCCTGCCGGCTTCTCGTCCTAACTTCAGGTGCCCTCGTCCCTGTTTTGTGATTGCAAACCAACCTTTCCCTGAAATTCTCTCGTGAGGCCTTTAGTTGCTCCAGCAGATAACATCTCCTGTGTTTGGTCTTGTCTCCCGGGTTTCTCTTCCAGGAATTCCAGGCCCAGAGCAGAAAGTTACTACCACCTGCAAGTAGCCCCCAGCCAACTGAGCTCACTTTTCCCATCAAAAAGAGCATGGGTTAGTCAGCCAATCAAGGAAGAGCGTGGGATGGCCAGCCAATCAAGGAAGAACATGGGATGGCCAGCCAATCAAGGAAGAGCATGGGTTAGCCAGCCAATCAAGGAAGAGCATGTGTTAAGCAGCCAATCAAGGAAAGGCATGTGTTAGCCAGCCAATCAAGGAAGAGCACGGGGTATGGCAGCCAATCAAGGAAGGCCACGAGCACCATGGCCCACCCGGAACGCGGTCAAATGTCCAACAGCCCCAATTTCCATCTTTAAGAAGCTTCACCCTGAGGCCAGGTTGTGGCACAGCAGGTTAAGCCGCTGCCTGAAAGTCCAGCATCCCATGTGAGTCCAGGGCAGTTCGCTTCTGACTCTTTCCCTGCTGATGCCCCTGGGGAGCGGTGGAAGATGGCCCAGGTACGTGGGCCCCTGCACCCTCAGGGGAGACCCAGATGGAGCTCCAGGGTCCTAACTGCAGCCTGGCCAGGCCCAGCCACTGTAGCCACCGGGGAAGCCAATCAGTGGATGGATGACCTCTCTGTCTCTCTCTGCACTTTGTTTTCCAAATAAATTTAAAAAGCAAAAGGACCTTCACCCCAGGAATTAAGCGACAAGCCCAGCTTTTGCTCTACAGTAAATGCCTGCCACCCTGATGTCTGTGATTGACATCTTTAAAAAAAAAAAAAAGACTTATTTATTTATTTGAAAGCAAAGTTACAGAGAAGCAGAGGCAGAGGCAAAGCCTGCAATGGCTGGAGCTGGGCTGGTCCAAAGCCAGGAGCCTGGAGCTTCTTCCGGGTCTTCCACGTGGGTGCAGGGCCCAAGGACTTGGGCCATCTTCCACTGCTTTCCCAGGCAATAGCAGAGAGCTGAATTGGAAGTGGAGCAGCTGGGACTCAAACTGCCATCCATATGGGATGACGGCGCTGCAGGCAGAGGCTTAACCTAATAGGCCACAGTGCTGGTCCCGATTAATTGACTTTCCACACATCGGGCCAGCATATCCAGTTTGGAGGGTTCTAGAAGAACTCCTCCTAGCAGTTTTTTTTTTTTTGGGGGGGTGTCCCACATCTGTGTGCTATTTGGAGCCTTTGGGGGTATGAATGGGGTTGGGAAGGGGAGGAAGGGGGGAGTCAGCCGAGATTGGGCAGGCCCAGCCCGAACACGTCAGGATTATTGGCGCCCTTTCATAGAACATCTGGATTCCACCTGACGATGGTGTCGTCATCGGCCTTGAGCAAGCCCCTGAGCAGGCTGAAACTGTAGATACCTGTGCGTGCTGGAGGGCCAGACTCCCTGGCACCTCTGCCAGCTCAGCGGTCTGGCATTAGAAGTAATTGGTGGAGACGAGGAAAGAGCTGGGTCCAGCCTGCTCCCAGGGGCTCATCTCCCATTCTCGAATGTTTCTGAGCCTCACAGAGACCTGAGGGGTGGGCACCGTGGAGGCACTGGCGGTGATGACCCAATCGTCTGCCCTCCTGGCTTCCTTTGATGTGGGCAAAACACGGAGTCAGGAAGGGATGTGAAGGGGCCGGTGCTGGGACATGAACTGGCGAAGCCGCTGCCTTCGATGCTGGCATTCCATACAGGCGCCAGTTCGAGTCCTGGCTGTTCCCCTTCCGATCCAGCTCCCCTGCTGGTGCACCTGGGAAAAGCAGTAGCAGATGGCCCACATCCTTGGGCCCCTGCCACCCACATGGGAGACCTGGAAGAAGCTCCTGGCTCCTTGGCAGCCATCTGGGGAGTGAACCAGCAGATGGAAGGTCTCTCTCTCTTTCTCTCCCTCTCACTCTGACTTTCAAATAAATCCTTAAAAAAGTAAGGAAGGGAAAAGAAGCCAACACTCGGGGCACATGCAGCCGATTCACCTGAGCCTTGCCTTCTATCGTGTTCCAGAACGCCATGACACCTGCTTGGAGACCACCTCGTGCCCTGCAGCCCCACCCCCATTCCTGTCCCCTCTGGAATCAGGCCCTGCCCTGAGCACCACGCCTACCCTATAAAAGGATGACCCCAGCCCAGGCAGGGGCAGTTCTCTCTCCTGAGGTTGCCTGCACTCTTGTCTGAGTGTTTTCCTTTTTCCTTGCGATACACCCTACTCTTCTGTTCGCTCCTACCTGCTTCTCTGGTTGTCTTCTTACACATGGGAAGGCAGGAACCCGGGCTGTTTCTCAGAGCCCGGCCAGGGCTCTCAATCCCTCACAACATTCTTCGGGGATCCCCACCCCACAATACCGTCACCCAGCACCCATGCTGTGCACACGTGTATTTCATCCCTCGTCATTGTGGAGTAAGGTCTCGTCTTACGGAGCGGCCTTGATTTGTTTACCCGTTTGAGGCAGGAGCTGGTTAGGGCTCGGGAAGCAGAGAGAGGAGAATTCCAGACTTGTAGAAGTTGAGAAACTGCTTGTTTTCCAGCCTGCTGGAGAAGCTGTTTGCTCAAGAGATGGCTTGCATAAGATAATGAGCCAACAAAGGGAAAACACCTAGCTATTGCTTACGTTTAATCTTGGGAAACATTTGTTTGCCCAGAGTAGTTATACAAAAATCAATGTTTCACAAAGATCCAAACAGCAAAGCCAGGGCTGGCACTGTGGGTTAGGCTGTTGCCTGTGACGCCGGCATTCCATGAGTGCTGGCTCGAGTCCCGGCTGCTCCACTTCCGATCCAGCTCCCTGCTGATGTGCCTTTGGGAAAGCAGCAGAGGATGGCCCAAGTACCTGGGGTCCTGCAGCTACAGGGGAGAACCAGAAGGAGCTCCAGGCTCCTGGCTTCGGCCCGGCTGTGTGGCCATTTGGGGAATGAACCAGCAGATGGGAGACATCACTCTCTCTCCCTAAACTACCCCCATCCCTGTTTTCCTCTCTCTGTATAACTCTGCATTTCAAATAAATCAATTTTGGGGGGAAAAAAAGGGCAGGAAAGTCCACCAACTAAAAATAGCAAAAAAAAAAAAAAATTCACTTCCTCCAAATGCCATCATAAGGGAAACTGAGGCCATGCTTCCCATGATGACCTCTACGCCACCCTAAAGACCTCCTACCCCAAACCAGCCCTTATCAAATCAGCCCCAACAGCCCCAGGCCACCTGCGCCCTCACTCCCTTTACCCAGGGCTCCAAGCTTTGTTCTCGGGACTGGACTCTCACTTTCCCTTTTACTTTCTCTTTCCCTCTCAGATTTATTTATTTATTTGAAAGGCAGAGTTAGAGAGAGAGAGGGAGAGACACCGAAAGATCCACTGGTTCACTCCCCAGATGGCTACAACAGCCAGGGGCAGGCCAGGCCGAAGCCAGGAGCCGGGAGCTCCTTCCAGGTCTCCCACGTGGGTGCAGGACCAGGCACTTAGGCCGTCTTACACTGTTTCCCCATGTTTGCATTAGAGGAAGCTGGATTGGAAGCAGAGGTGGGACTCGATCCCAGGCACTCAGATACAGCAGTTTACCACTGTGCCACGCCTTCCCCTCCATGAACTTTTGTTTTAAATGAGATTTTATTTACTAGAAAGGCAGAGTGAGAGAGAGAGAGAGAGAGAGAGAGAGAATCTTCCATCCACTGGCTCATGCTCTAATTCCTGCAACACCCTGGCAGGGCTGGGTGGCAGGGGCCCAGTAGTTGGGCCTCCTTTGCTGCCTTCCCAGGTGCATTAGCAGAAAGAGGCTGGATTAGAAGTAGAGCTAGGACTGGGTCCTGGGCGCTCTGATGTGGGCTGCAGGCACCCCAAGCAGCAGCTTAACCCATTGGTGCCACAATGCCCACACCAGGAATTGTTTTAAAATTTTGAGTGTCAGAGAGAGAGACCCTCCCATCTGCTGATTCACTCCCCAAATGTATGGGAGTCTGGACTTCATCCAGGTCTCCCATGTGGGTGGCAGGGACACAAGCACCTGATGCCTCCCAGGGTGTGCGTGGGCAGGAGCTGGAATCAGAAGTGGAGCTGGGACTAAAACCCAGGTGCTCCAATACGCGGCTCAGGCCTTTTACCAGAGCAGTGGTTTTACAGCTGCGCCAATAGCCCACCCCAAACACACAGTAATTAACAGGAAGGTTTCGTCATAGAGTGATGCGCCATTATAGAGATTACTGCTCGGTGGGAATAAAAGAGGTCGCTAGAAAATACCAAAGGCTGAGAGAGAGGATCCAAACAGAAAAAAAAAAAAAAAAAAAAAAAAACCAGAACAAAAAAGCGACGTGGCTGCAGCCCAGTGGACGGTCAAGTTGCTGGGCGGCCGCAGGCTGGAGCTGGTCTACAAGCGGCCGGCCTCGGCTGCTGGCGGGGGGAATCCCAGGCGGGAAGCCCTCCCGCTGGGGCGGGGCTCTGCCGGGTAAGGAATCGGGGGCGCACTGGATGTGCTGTGCAGCGCTGCCTGCCACAGGCCACGAGGCAAGCGAGAAGGGCAAGGGAGCGTGTCCCTCCGGCGCCCTCTACTGGCGAGGAAGAAATGCTTCCCGGTTCCAGTAGCAGGCAGCGCAATGACTTGCAGCTGAACCTCAGTGAATTGCTAAGAGGCACAAGGAACGCAAGTGCTTGAGCCATCACGGCTGTCTCCCAGGGAGCACAGCAGGAAACTGGAGTCAGGAGCCGGAGACTGGAGTCACACCCAGGACTCCAACATGGGACACGGGCATCTTCACCAGGGTTTCAACCAGGGCGCCGGTTTGTGTCCCACCTGCTACACTTTTTTTTTTTTTTTTTTTTTTGACAGGCAGAGTGGAAGAGTGGATAGTGAGAGAGAGCGAGAGAGAGAGAGAGAAAGGTCTTCCTTTTGCCGTTGGTTCACCCTCCAATGGCCGCCGCGGCTGGCACGCTGCGGCCGGTGCACCGAGCTAATCCGAAGGCAGGAGCCAGGTGCTTCTCCTGGTCTCCCATGGGGTGCAGGGCCCAAGCACTTGGGCCATCCTCCACTGCCTTCCCGGGCCACAGCAGAGAGCTGGCCTGCAAGAGGGGCAACAGGGACAGAATCCAGCGCCCCGACCGGGACTAGAACCCGCTGTGCCTGCGCTGCTAGGTGGAGGATTAGCCTAGTGAGCCGCGGCGTTGGCCACCACCTGCTACACTTTTTAAAAAGGATTTATTTTATTTATTTGAAAGACCGAGTTACACACAGGGAGGAGGGGAGGCGGGGGGGGGGGGTCTTCCATCCACTGGTTCACTCCCCAATTGGCCGCAATGCTGGAGCTCTGCCAATCCAGGAGCTTCTTCCAGGTCTCCCACGTGGGTGCAGGGGCCCAAGGACTTGGGCCATCTTCCAGTGCTTTCCCAGGCCACAGCTGAGAGCTGGACTGGAAGTGGAGCAGCAGGACTCAAACCGGTGCCCATATGGGATGCTGGCACTGCAGGCGGCGGCTTTACTCGCTATGCCATAGCGCCCGCCCCAGGCGGCTCCACTTCTGACCCAGCTCCCTGCTATGGCCTGGGAAGGCAGCAGAGGATGGTGCAAGTCCTTGGGCCCCTGCACCCACGTGGGAAACCGGAAGAAGCTCCTGGCTCCTGGCTTCAGCCTGGCCCAGCCCTAGCCATTGTGGCCAGTTGAGGAGTGAACCAGTGCATGGCAGATCTATCTCTACCTCTCTATCTCTCTGTATAAATCTTTCAAAAAAAGAAAAACGCATCTTAAAAATCATACGGAATTCCAAGAGATTCCCAAATGGCAAGAAAAAAAAAAGTTCAAGAAAAAGAGAAGAAAACCCGCAGCACTCCTATTTCCCGATCTGAAAACCTCCTCCTCAGCGCCAGTGCGCTCAGGACAGAACAGAGAATGAACTTTCGCATCTGCACCCACTTGGCTGTTTAAAACTTATTTTTCTTTTTCATTGTTTATGAGAGCGACAGAGCACATGCTCCCACCCGCTGCCGCACTCCTGAAATGTCCCCGCGAGGAACTGGGTGATTTCTAAGGGCAGGAGGTTTATTCTGACGCAAGGGCACCGGCATCTGGCGAGATTGCGGCTGAGCAGCAGTGCGCATGTGCACAAGAGAAGCCCCCTCGGCACCGGCTCCGGCAGCCCCTAAGCTGCTGGGCCAGCATCTGTACTGAGCCCTTCCTGCGGGCACAGCTCCCCCGACCCCACTCACCGCCCAAGGCTCCTGTCGCCTCTAACACGATTTATTCCAAAGAGGGACGGGGACAGGGAGAGAGAGGCGAGACGGTTGTTTTGGCTACTCTGAGTGTCTTGCATTGGCACAGGAATTTTGGAATCAGACTGCAAAAGACAAGCAAAGTCGGACAGGCAACGAGTTGACTCCATAGATCAATTTGGGGAGCGTTGCCACGCTGCCATCTTAATGTTAATCTTTTCTTTGGTCCCTCACTTTCTTCATTTTTCTCTTTCTTGTTTAAATTAATTATTTGAAAGGCAGAGTCAGAGAGAGAGAAAGAGAGAAATTTTGCATCGATTGGTTCAACCCCCAAATGCCCACAACAGCCAGGGCTGGGCCAGGCCTAAACCAGGAGCCAGGAACTCCATCCTGGTCTCCCGTGTGGATGCCAGGGGTTCAAGTACTTGTGCCATTATCTGGTGCCCCCTAGGCACATTAGCAGGAAGCTGGACCAGAAGTGCAGAGTAGGGACCAGCATTGTGGCGTAGCTGCTAAAGCCACTGTCTGCAGCTACCAGTTCGGGTTTGCTCCACTTCCTGGTAATGGCCTGGGAAGGAGGAGGATGGCCCAAGTGCTTGGGCCCCTGCACCCACGTGGGAGACCCAGAAAAATCTCCTGGTTCCTGGCTCTGATCTGGCCCAGATGGGCCATTGCGGCCATTAGGGGAGTGAACCAGTGCAGAGTAGCTAGGACTTGAACTAGGCACTTCAGGACAGGATGTGGGCATCCCAAATGGCAGATTAACCTGCTCTACCATAACACCTGCCCTAAAGTTCTTTTTAAACAACATACTTGGGGGGCCGGTGCTGTGGCACAGCAGGTTAAAGCCCCAGCCTACAGTGCTGGCATCCCATATGGGCGCCAATTCGAGTCCCAGCTGCTCCTATTCCGATCCAGCTCTCTGCGATGGCCTGGGAAAGCAGAAGATGGCCCAATTCCTTGGACCCCTGCACCCGTGTGGAGACCTGGATGAAGCTCCTGGCTCCTGGCTTTGGATCAGCTCAGCTCTGGCCGTTGCGGTCATTTGGGGAATGAACCAGCAGAATGGAAGACCTCTCTCTCTCTCTCTCTACTTCTCTGTGTAACTCAAATAAATAATTCTAATATATATATATACTTGGCATATGTGTTGAAGTGAGCACTGTTTTTTTTTTTTAAGATTTATTATTTGAAAGAGTTACACAGAAAAAGGAGAGGCAGAGAGGTCTTCCATCTGCTGGTTCACTCCCCAATTGGCTGCAACGGCTGGAGCTGCGCCGATCTGAAGCCAGGAGCCAGGATCTTCCTCCAGGTCTCCCACGCAGGTATAGGGGCCCAAGCACTTGGACCATCTTCCAGTGCTTTCCCAGGCCATAGCAGAGAGCTGGATCGGAAGTGGAGCAGCCAGGACTCGAACCGGCGCCCGTTTGGGATGCTGGCACTGCAGGCGGCGGCTTTACCTGCTATACCACAGCGCCAGCCCCAACAGGCACTGCTTTTCTAATACTTGGATGAGGAAACCTACATCTATGTTCAAGAGATACTGGAGGCAGGTTGGTGCAGTGGCTACGCTGCCTTTGGGGATGCCTGCGCATGCTGGATGGAGTTCCTGGGTTTGAATACTGGTTCTGCTCCCAATTCTAGATTCCTGCCAGTGTACACCTTAGGAGCAGGGGAGGGTTCAAGCATTTGGATCCCTGCCACCCATGTGGGAGGCCTGGATTGAGTTCCCAGCTCCTGGGTTCAGCCTGGCCCAGCCCTCGCCATTGTGGGCATTTGGGGAGTGATTTTTTTTTTCACTTACTTTTCTGTATCAGTTAAAATGATGTTGTAGCCTCTTCCTTCACTCTGTAAATGTGGTATATTCCACTTACTGACTTTCAATGATTGAATCCCTTCCAACTCAAGGGTAAGTCCCCCTTGGTCATGGTTTATGATGATTTTAATATGCTGCCGAATTTAGTCTTTTAAGTATATTGTGCATTTTTTGTGAAGATTTCTTTTTATTTGAAAGGCACAGTTTTGAGAGAGAGGGAGAGACAAAGAGATCGAGAGATCTTCCATCTGCTGGTTCATTCCTGAAATGGTTGCAATGGCTGGAGCTGGGCTGGTCCAAAGCCAAGACCTAGGAGCTTCTTCCGGGTCTCCCATGTGGGTGCAAGGGCCCAAGCAAATGAGGCGCAATAGCAGGGAGCTGGATCAGCAGCAGACCAGCCGGGACTTGAACTGGCGCCCATGTGGGATGCTGGTGTCACAGGCGTCAGGTTTACCCACTACACCACAGCACCGGCCCCTATATGGTGCTTTTTTATATCAGTGTTCATCAGGGTACGGGTCTGTGGGTTTTTGTTTTTCCTTGTAGAAACACGGTGTCTTTGACATCACAGTAATGCTGGTCTCATAGAATGCATTAGCAGGTGTTCCCTTCAGCTTTTTGGAAAAATCTGAATATTGAGTGTGCTTTTGTTTGCTTTTAAGATTAATTATTTATTAGTTGAAAAGCAGAGCTAGAGAGAGAAAGGGAGAGACACAGGGAGAGATTTTCCATCTGCTGGTTCACTTGTCAAATGGCCACAACGGCTGGGGCTGGACTGGGCCAAGGCCAGGACCCAGGATCTGGGATCTTCCTCCTGTTTTCTACGTGAATGGCAGGGCTCCCAACACTTGCGCCATCATCTGTTGCTTCCCGGGTGCATTAGCAGGGTGCTGGATGGGGAACAGCAGCCAGGGCTCCAGTCGGTGCTCTGAGACGCCGCTGTCAGAAGCACTGCGTCACAACGCCAGCCCCTGGGTCCGTCTTCAGATGTTTGATGGAACCTATCAGGGAGGCCATCGAGTCCAGAGATTCTCATTGTTGGGAAATTGTAAATTTTTTGCTCACTCTCCCTGCTGATTTTAGGTCTGTACAGGTTTTTTTGTTCTTCCCGATTCAGGCTTGGTAGGTTTTGTGTTTCTAGAACTTTGTCCACTGCATCTATGTTACCCAATTTGTTGGCATGACCATGTTGGTGCTGTCACTTCTGTGGAAGGTGGCGGTAACATCTACCTTTTTTTTTTTTTTTTTTTTTTTACAGATTTATTTATTTATTTGAAAGCAGAGTTACACAGAGAGAGCAGAGGCATAGAGAGAAAGAAAGAGAGAGAGAGAGGCCTTCCATCCGATGGCCCACTCCCCAACTGGCTGCAATGGTTGGAGCTGCTCTGATCCGAAGCCAGGAGCCTCCTCCGGGTCTCCCACGCGGGTACAGGGGCCCAAGGACTTGGGTCATCTTCCACTGCTTTCCCAGGCCACAGCAGAGAGCTGGATCGGAAGTGGAGCAGCCGGGTCTCGAATCGAAACCCACAAGGGATGCCGGTGCCTCAGGCCAGGGCGTCAACCTGCTGCGCCAGAGCGCCGGGGCCCCTTCCCTTTGCTTTCTGACGTTAGCAATCAGTCTCCTCTCTTCATCAATTTAGCCACAGGTTTATCGATTTTATTGGTTTGCAGGCTCCTTCCAACCACATTCCTCACCTCCTGGAACCCCAGGCCTGGCCTGAGCCCATGTAAGAATCGGGGTTTTAGGAGGCACAAGCACAGCTTATTGGTCAGAGCTTGTTTTTCGAGTCAATTTTTACCACGCAGCCCCTGAAGAATTGCAATGCCTGAGCAGGTTTTCTACAACCTGGACACTCCCATAACCCCACGCTGTGACAGCCCTGGCAGGGGCAGCTACTGGGGCGCAGCCAGTGAGGCGACAGCTTGTGACACCAGCATCCCATATCAGAAGGCCAGTTCAAGTCCCAGCAGTCCCACTTCTGATCCAGCTTCCTGCACTTGGGAGAGCAGCAGCAGATGGCCTGAGTGCTTGGGCCGCATGTGGGAGACCTGGATGGAGTTCCTGGCTCCTGGTCTGGCCCAGATCTGACTGCTGAAGCCATTTAGGGGAGTAAATCAGCAGACGGAGGATCTCTTTTTAAATTTAAATTGAGAGGTAGAGTTACAGAGAGGGGGAGACAGAAATGTCTTCCATCTGCTGGTTCACTCCCCAAATGGCCACAATGGCTGGAGCTGCGCTGATCTGAAGCCAGGAGCCAGGAGCTTCATCTGGGTTGCCCACATGGATGCAGGGGCCCAAGTACTTGGCCCACCTTCCACTGCTTTCCCAGGCCATAGCAGAGAGCTGGATTGGAAGAGGAGCAGCCAGGAACCGGCCCATCAGATGTAAAGATGGGAAGCTGCACTGCAGGTGGCAGCTTTTACCCACTGTGTTGTTAGGTTTTCAAGTGTTTTATATATTCTGGATACAAGTCCTTTATCAGATATGTGACTTACAAAGTTCTCTCAGTCTGTGGCTTATCTTTTCATCCTTGTAACAGTATTTCTTTTATTTGAAAGTCAAAGTTACATACACACAGAAGAGAAGCGGAGGGAGAGAGGTGTCTTCCATCCACAGGCTCACTCCCAGTTGGCAATGGCCAGAGCTACGTTGATCCAAAGCCAGGAGCCAGGATTTTTTCTGGGTCTCCCATGCTTTCCCAGGCCACAGCAGAGCTGAATCGGAAGTGGAGCAGCTGGAACTCAAACCAGGGCCCATATGGGATGCCAGCACTGCAGGTGGCAGCTTTACCCACTAGCCACAAAGCCAGTCCTGTAACAGTATCTTTTGAAGAACAGTTAAAGTCTATTTTTTTTTTTTTGTGGCTCACACTTTGGTATTTATAGCTAATAAATCCTTTGTTTCCTTCATGGCCATAGAGATTTCTTTCGATAATTTCTTAGCCTTTATAATTTTTAAAAAATTTTATTTAAAAGGCAGAGTTAGAGAGCATCCAAGTTTTGGTTCACTCCCTAGATGGCCACAAGTCAGGGACCGGGAGCTCCATCAGGGTCTCCCACAGGGGTGGCAGGGGCCAGGGTCCCAGGCAGTGGCTTAGCCCACTGCTCCACGATGCCAGCCTGGGTTTTCTGATTTTACATTTAAGCCTATGGTCCATTTTTGTTCTGTTGTGGCAGGAAATATATAACATCCAGCTCTTTTGTATTTTTCCTTATTTTGAGTGGAAAATTAGTGGGAAACAGACCTTGGCCAACAGCAGATGCTGGAAGGCTAAGAATTCTTGAATTTGATACTGTTTGCCAGCTACACTGGTACAAACTCACCGTGAGAAAGCAACCGCGGTGACCCTTCAACCCGAGCTCCTCTGCTCGGAAATGGAGACTGTTCAGCGGGCTTTGCTCACTTACGCTGGAATGTCACTTTTCAGGGCTTGTTTCCAAACCACTATTCTTTTTCCATCTAAATTTGCTAAAATTCCGCTAGGAAGGTGAAATATTTGTACGCCTGGGCCTGATGTTACAAAACCTGCATGTTTAATTAAAACGCACTCGTATGCACACCTTCCTCTGGAAATATAATCATGGCTTACATGAACTATCTGATTTTCTCAAAACACTTTGAGAAACACTTGTGAAATCTGAGCTTTTCAGACACTGAAAGAAGACATCTCTGGCCTCCTCTGTGACTGTCCACTGCTAGAGGCCGGCGTTGTGGCAGGGGGTGAAGCTGCTGCTTGGGATCCCAGCATCCCACACGGCAGCAGCAGTTGGAGTTCCGGCTGCTCCGCATCTGATCCAGCTCCCGGCAAATCCACCTGGGAAGCTGCAGATGACGGCTCAAGTCCCCGAGTTCCCGCCACCCGCATAGGAGACCCAGATGGAATTTCTGGCTCCTGGCTTTAGTGCGGCCCAGCCCTGGCTGCTGGGGCCATGCTGTGAGTGTACCAGCAGATGGAAAAATCACCTGTTGTTCAAATAAGTGAGGCCAAAGCTGAGACAACATCTCATCTAAGGTGCTGTAAGCCCGTCGGTCACGCCATGTTGCACAATTCCAGGGAATGCTAATGTATTTGGGGCAGAGTGCAGCAAGTGATGGTCCATGGACCAAGGCTGGTCTGTGACTGCTCCTGTACTATGCACCAGCCCAGAATGGATTTTACATCTGATGAGTTAGAAAGAAAAGGAATCCATGACAGTCCACATGCGGCCCACAAAGCTCAAAATATTTGCTCTAAGTTAGCCCCAGACACAACAGGCTTTGACAACACTGCTCCAAGGTCACCACTCGGACTGGAGGAGGCGGCATTGCCTGGAGCTGCCCAACACAGTGGCCAGAGAACGCAATCAAACAGGCCAAATTCAGCGCACAGCTCCTCAGGTCCCAGCACCTGCCGGTCCTGGTCCCACGGCCTCTCCACACCAACCCCCCTCCCCCGCTTCCCCTCAGCCGCTCCATGTAGAGAGGTCAGCCTTGAACCTTCCCTGCTCTCTGTCACCCACGCTAGAAATGAGCGCAGCGGTTAGCAGCCAGGATGGCGGCAGTAACTCAGGCGCTCATGTCCCTCACTCCAGAACCTGTTCTTTCCTGTCTGACAGACGACGGCAGTCACACACTGCCCGGGGCGAGGTCACTTCATCCTTACACAAACTCCCCATGGGAGGCACTCACAGATGAGGATGGCGACGCCCCTGCTCGAGGCGAGAACCCTAAGGGGCCCCCACTGACCAAACACGCAGCACCTGACTGTCCCTGGCACCTTCCCTTTCTTTCTCTTCCTAATCTGAAAATCCACCGTGCTCCAGTCTGTCACTTGTTGAGCGCTGACGTGACACAAGTAGGAACTTCCACACCTGACCTCACATGACTCAAAGTGCGGACGTGGTCACCCCTGGCTGTCTGCATAAGGTGTATGCATGTGAAACATAAACGAAATGTACTTGGACTTGGGGCCAACCTTAAAGCAGAAGATGGCCCTGCCAACCCCGTGTGAGACCCAGAGGGGAGCTCCTGGCTTCAGCCTAGCCCAGCCTGTTGGGGGCATTTGGTGAATGAACCAGCGAGTGACGAAAGCTCTGTCTGTCTCTCCCTGTCACTCTGCCTTTCAAGTAACTACATCTTAACAAACAAACATGAAGCTCGTCTCGGGTGCTGTGAGCTGTGGAGCTCCCAGAGCATTCCTCCTCTTCCCGCCACCTTCAGAGGAGCTGCTGAGCTGGCTTTAACCAGGCAACTGGGTCCACCCGCCTAGGGGAGGCAGAACAGTGGGATCCTGGATCCCCAGATGATCTGTGGAAGCTGCTGCCCAATCCCAAGCCTGGCTCACTAATCCACCTCTTTACTGTCACATGAGAAATAAACTATTTGCTTGAATCACTGTTTTGGAGTTCACCTTATGGCCAAATCAATATATGTCCCAAAGTTTTTATTTCCAGTTGCCCAGTTTGTCTCAAAGGTAAGTGCCTTTTAAAACCAACCTCATGGGGCCCGCGCTGCTGTCTCCCGACCTGTGGCACTGGCATCCCATACGGGTGAGGGTTCGTGTCCCGGCCGCTCCTATTCCCATCCAGCTCTCTGCTGTGGCCTGGGAAAGCAGGGGAAGATGGTCCAAGTGCTTGGGCCCCTGCACCCGCGTGGGAGACTTGGAAGAAGCTCCTGATCAGCTCAGCTCTGGCCACCACAGACATTTGGGGAGTGAACCAGCAGATGGAAGACCTTTCTCTCTGTCTCTTCTTTTCTCTATAACTCTACCTCTCGAATAAATAAATAGAACCTTAAAAAAAAAAAAAAAAAAAAAAAAACAACCCTCATTCTCAGCACCCTGTGTGTGTTGTGCTGTGTTTTTATTACTGAACACCAAGAACATTCCAGCCGCTTCTTGGTAGCAGCCCTGCTCCCAGTCTGTCCTCCGGTGCGGAGGATCTGTCACTCTTCTCCCGCCACTCCCAGCTCCCCTTCGGTGCCGCTTCACACACACTCCCTTCCATCCTTGCCCGCCTCATCCCAGCTGCCTTGGCTTTAGATGTGTTTTGCTTTCTAGACTGCTTCTCTGCCTCCAACCTCACACCCCACCTGCCGCTCTGTTCTCTGAAAATTCAATGCATTCGTTTATTTTGTCTACAAAAGTCCAAGCACCAGCCGGCGCCGTGGCTCACTAGGCTAATCCTCCGCCTTGCAGCGCCGGCACACCAGGTTCTAGTCCCGGTTGCCCCTCTTCCAGGCCAGCTCTCTGCTGTGGCCTGGGAAGGCAGTGGAGGATGGCCCAAGTGCTTGGGCTCTGCACCCCATGGGAGACCAGGAGAAGCACCTGGCTCCTGGCTTCGGATCAGCGCGGTGCGCCAGCCACAGCGGCCATTGTGGGGGTGAATCAAAGGAAAAAAGGAAGACCTTTCTCTCTGCCTCTCTCTCACTGTCCACTCTGCCTGTCAAAAAAAAAAAAAAAAAAAAAAAAAGTCAAAGCACCAAAGCCTCCCGAGAACCCAGCGCCCACCTCCAGCCACTTCCTGCACATCCCCACCCCCACTCTCCACCAGCCACACCTCTGCCCACCGCGCAGCCCTCGGCACTCACTCCCTCTTCCGTGTTTACGCGTCCAACCTGCGGTCATGGATCATTTTTTCCAACTCCCAGTCTACTGCTGACCAGTATTTTTGGACGAAACAAGACACGTGAATTACAGGAGTTACCAGGAAAGCACTCACACGCTCAGGTGTCGCAGCAGCAGTGTTTGTCCGCGCACACTCCTGACTGCAGTACCTGTGTCGTCACGCACAGGTCACGGGATTCACCCTGGGTCCCGGCCCGCACCTCACTGTCTAGACTCCCCTTCTCCCAGCTGGGTGAGCCCTCCCGCCTCTGTTTTGCCTTCCCTGACAGTACAGCCCTAGCCACAGCTTGTGCCACACACCTGCCATCTTTTCCCTGACCTGTTAGAACTCGGCAAATGTCACTACGGTTTCCTGTTAAATGTCAAAGAGCAGCAAGCCCCGGGAGCCAGGGACGTGAACAGCTCCCCTCCGCACCCTGAGCCTGGTGGCTCAGAAACAACAATCAGCAAACGCACGAGTCCACGACACCTCTGCTGGGACACACAGACGCCGGGCACTGTAACTTGGAATAGACCTTTAATGACTGGGGCTCGGCTTAGGACTCGGGCTGAACGGCCCGGCCCAGGGCAGAGGTGCGCTCAGTAGGCCGTCTGAGACTGCTGCTGGCGGTAGCCGCCCCGGCGCATGTAGCCCTCGTTTTTGCGGTAGCCATCCTTCTGGTCTGCAGGAGAGACGGAAGAAGGGGAAGGGTGAGTGCCAATAAGAGGCAAGCGGAGGGCTGGGGTCCTGGGACAGCAGAGCGGACGGGGCCACTCACCCCGGAAGTAGCCGCCGTAGGTGCCCTGCTTGTGGTCGAACACCCGCTCGTTATTCTCCACCAGGCTGCCCAGCTTCTCGGCCAGCTGCAGGGCCAGGTTCTGCTGGGCGGTGGGCTCGGTGCGGTGCATCACGACCGTTTGCGTCGGCTGGTCCAGCGAGGCCTGTCGGGAGCAAAGCGGACGGAGAGACAAGACGCAGATCAGACCCCCAGTCCAAGCTCGCCACGGCCGCCTGTCCACTCCCTGGCCGGCTCTCACCATCAGCTCCTCGTTGATGATCATCTTGCTGATGATGGAGTGCACAGTGGGCAGATCCAGCTCAAACATGTCAGACAGCGTCTCCATGCTGGGAGGAACGAGGCGGAGAGAAGGGGCAGTGAGGAAGTGAGGACCCTGGCAAGAGGCCGGGGCCCCTGTGGCCCAGGGCCCACCCTACCTGATGGAGTCATAGACACTGCTGTAGGTGAAGAGGTAGGTCCTCAGCGATTCTTCCTGGATCTTCCTGGGGGGGGGGGGGGGAACAGGGGGCAGAGTCTCAGCGCAGGAGGCCAGCCAGTCTCCCCGCCCACCCGCTTCGCTCTGCTCACCTCACCAGCATGGTGCGGACTTTGTCAGCCTCAGGGAAGAGGTCCCATACTTTCCCATTCATCTTCTCGTTGATGATGAAACTGTGGCAGGTCTTCCAGTCGCCCATCTTCATGGCCTTGGAGGCGGCGACCACATGTTCCCTCATTGATTCAGGGGGACCTGACAGATTGGGAATGAGGGACCACGCACACGGTTCATGTTGGAACATAGGCCAGGGAAGCAAGCCACTAAACTAAGGCCGCTCCCATCTCTCCACTAGGGGGCGCTAACACAAGTCACTTGTTGCCCTATCTATACATCTGTTGTCAGCTTATTACTTCTCAAGTTGCTTCTCTCTGCCCCCCCCCCCCCCAACCTTAAAAAACTCGAGCCTCAGTCTAAGGGACCTCTGTGAAATGGCAGGTCTGATGTGCTGACAGGGCAGGAAGCTGAGCACAGCAAGCAGGAATTCAGAAAGACCAACAGCAAAGCCCTAAGACTGCGAATGGGTGGCAGAGGTAGAGAAACAAAAACCTAGCAGACCCTACAACAGGCACAGCAGGGTCAAACCAGGCCCAGACAGAAAACAGGGAGTAGGCTTGCAAGTGAGGCGACGCTCACGACCCTCCTGGATCAGTCTCCACTTGAACTCTTTAGAAACGAGGCAAGGTCAGGGACTCAACAGCTCTCTACAAACCACACCAGAGAGCAGGGCTGAAGCAGACCCTGGCTTTTGACTGCAGGGAGTAACAGAGAAGCAGGGTCTGCGGTGACCCAGGCCGCTCCGCCCACAGCTGTGACTTCAGCAGCAGCCTGGGCCAGCTCTGTGCAAATCCACCAACATTCTAAGACGTGCAGAAGTTCAGACCAGCACTGGAACCTTTCCTACAACGTCAACTATCGCTACAAAAGCCGGACGGAATCTGCCAGGGCTCGAGCATGACACAGCCAGCAGAGGCCAACTCTGCAAGGGGACGTGGGTGGCTGTGAGCAAAACTTGGCTCCTTGGGGCCAGCGCAGTGGCGCGGGTTAATCCTCCGTCTGCGGCGCTGGCATCCCATATGGGCGCCGGTTCTAGTGCTGGCTGCTCCTCTTCCAATCCAGCTCCCTGCTGTGGCCTGGGAAAGCAGTGGCAGATGGCCCAAGTGCTTGGGCCCCTGCACCCGTGTGGAAGACCAGAAGAAGCTCCTGGCTTTGGACTGGCACAGCTCCAGCCATTACAGCCATTTGGGGAGTGAACCAGCATATGGAAGAACTCCTTCTCTGTCTCTCCCTCTCACTGTCTGTAACTCTCTCTCAAATAAATAAGTAAAATCTTAAAAAAAAAACAAAAACCACACAACTTGGCTCCTCAAGTGCTTCCATGAACTGACCACAATCAGGGCTCTGCACAGCGATCAAGTCGCCAATGTGAGATAATCGAATGGCAGAGGCTCTAACCCGGCTGGGCTGGCTGGGATTTACACGTAAGGTGCACGCAAGGGAGAAACGAGACAAAAAGGTCAGCTGCGTACGACTCGGGCAAGGCTCTTCCTTGTGCCTCAGTTTCTTCACAGGAAATGGGGTGGCAACAGGACCTCCACGGGGCAGGGGAGGAGGGCTCAGCGAATCCAGCGGCCTCGTCGGGCGGCAGAGTTCTCTTGACCCCTCTCGCAGTGAGGGCCAGAGCACACCGGGGCACGGAGCCCGCACTCACCCAGCAGGGGCTGCCGCTCGCCCACCCGCAGCTGGTGATGGAACTGCTTGCTGATCATGCGCCGGCGGGCGTCGCTCTCGTGGGCGGCCATGTAGGGGATCTCCAGGAGCATGGCGGACACCAGATAGACACACTCCAGCAGCTCCAGGTTGATGTGCAGGTGGAAGGGCACCTGCCGGCGCCGCTCCACCTTCTCCTGTTCCTGGTTGCGCTCCTGCAGGCTGCGCAGCAGCAGACCCTGGCCCAGGAGCTCCTTGGCCCGGCC
Organism: Oryctolagus cuniculus; assembly: GCF_964237555.1. Lineage (NCBI taxonomy): Eukaryota > Metazoa > Chordata > Mammalia > Lagomorpha > Leporidae > Oryctolagus > Oryctolagus cuniculus. Next base: position 7,643,422 of record NC_091450.1, on the reverse strand, counting down.
ACTCGACTGGATGTCCAGTAGGGCGTTGTGGGCGTCCTTGGTCAGACCTTGGCGGAAGGCACAGATGCCCAGCTGCACCATGGTGCGGTTGTACAGGATCTGGGGGCAGAGGGGGACGCACTCAGGGGACAGCCACAGGCAGGCCGGTCACGGAATCAGCAAGTACACCGCGAGGGCCTGTCACACGCACTGGGGCAGGCACCTGGCCTAGCAGTAGAGATGCCAATTAAGATGTCTGAGTTTGACACCGGAAGCTCCATCTGACTCCAGCTTCCTACCAACGCACACCCCGGGGGACAGTGGTGACGATTCAGCGACAAGGTTCCTGCCACCCATGGGGGAGACCTGGACAGATTTCCCAGCTCCTAGCTTGGCTCCCTGTGGGCACTTGGGGGCCGAACCAGAGGATGTGTGAATCAGCAGAGAGAGAGGTTCTGCCTCTCTCAGATTTTAAAAAAAGATTAGTAAATTAAAAATCTAAAAAATCCTTGCTATGTTACATGAACAGAATAAAGGAGAAATAACTATGTTATTTCAATAGATGAAGGAAAGATGTGACAAAATTCAAGATTTATTTATGATAAAAATTCTCAGCCAACTAGGATCAGAAGAGAATTTTCTCAACCTGAAAAGGGTATTTTCAGGGGCTGGCGCTGTGGTGTAGTGGGTAAAGCAGTGCCAGCATCCCATATGGGCGCCGGTTCTAGTCCCGGCTGCTCCACTTCCGATCTGGGAAAGCAGTGGAAGATGGCCCAAGTCCTTGGGCCCCTGCACCCACACAGGAGACCCAGAGGAAGCTCCCGGCTTCAGATCAGCCCGCCATGGGCATTGCGGCCATTTGGGTAGTGAACCAGTGGATGGACGACCTCTCTCTCTGCTTCTGCCTCTCAAATAAATCAATCAACCCTGAAGGTGGTGGCTGAGCCCAGGTCTGCACGGCCAAGGAATCTAGCACAGGAAGGTGCAGGAAGGCTGGATGTCCGGGGAAAGCAGCCAGCAGCTGGCGGGGCCGGCCCTCACCCACCTGCACCGGCGGGTCCGCGTGCTGGATGTTGTCCTGCAGGTGGCTCATGAGCATGAGGTCCCGGGCCTGGTACCAGCGGGAGTGCAGCGCGTGGTGGTAGATGTGGCAGAGGATGGCGCACGTGCGGATGCGGTCGGTGCGGTCCTTGGCGTAGATGTACTTGCACAGCCGCTCCATGAGCACGGCTGAGTCCTCCCCTTCGTTTTCCGCCTGGTCTTGCTCAGACTACGAGGAGGAGGCAGGTGGGAGGAGGCACTGACAAAGACCGCGGCCTTAACTGGCTCCGCCGAGGTTCCCCCGGCCCCAGTCTACTCCCTTCTTTTCCCTTGTGAGGGAATGGATTTTTCCATGGGGTGCACTGACGCACAGTAAGGACACGGTGACACACGCCCCCCTGCCCCCCACTGCAGGCGCTCACCTTTGAGGAGCCCTCGGGAGGGGTGAGCTGCCGCTGGTGGGCCTTGTAATCGAACTTGTAGTAGGTGTGCAGGATGCGCCTCAGGTAGACGCGGCAGATCTCCTCCGTGGTGCCCTTCTCCTCCAGGTAGCGCTGCACGCGCTCGATGATGGCGCACACCTGGGCCTCGTCCTTCAGGTGCTCCACGTACTCTGGAGGGGGGCGAGGGGGGGGCGCCGCTCTGCTCAGCCAGGCCCCCCGACCAGCCCAGGGACCCGTTTGTTTTCTGCGCCAGTCACAAAGCTCTGCTCACTGAACCTTGGAAGCTCCATCCTCACCCAGGACCTACGGCGTTCCCCTCCCACAGACCAGCAAATGCACCAAGCACCCACCTTGGACCCTCGGGGCCTACAAGTGTGGCCCCTGCCCTTTGCTCCACGATTCTGCCCCGGCCGTGCCAGGATCAAACCACGCGGCCGCTCCATTCCCACCACCCACCACGCCCACCGTCCTCCTGCTGCCAGGTACTCTCTTCTGCTGAGTCCTCCTCTGAGGAGCTCCTCACTGAGCTCACCGCCAGTGGCCCTACCTAAAGGTGCCACAGCTGAAGCCACCCCGCCCGTCACTTTCTCCTCACAGGGCCCTCTCTGAGTGTCGACGTCACACTTCCCCCGTGCAGAGGTACCGCACCATCTTGCTATCACTGTCTGCCGCACTGCCAAAAATCAGCTCCACAGGCACCGAGCCCTTCGGCTGCCTCGTTCATCACGACATCTTCGGCTTGGCAGGCACATTCAGGTTTTTGCTGTGTAAGCTGCCCTGCACTTTCCCATCCCAAAGCCCCCAGTCCAAGATGAACAAGCCCAGCGAGTAGACGCCCTACCCCGGGTTTCTTAAAATCCAGTCCTGGCACCAGCACCCAGGAGCACGTCAGAAATGCCATTCCCAGGCCCGGCGACTAATGCATCCGAAACGCCGGCAGTGGGGCCCCGCAGCTCAACAGCGCCTCCAGTGTTGAAAGGCAGGTAAGGAGGGCTGGCACTACACTGCTTTAGCATAATCCTCACAAACCCCAGAAGGTGGTGTTCCTCTCACTGTAGCCCAGGCCTGGCTCACCTTGGGAATGAGGATCGGTATTTTGCATTATTTTGGTGAATTCTTCATCCATTCGTTCTACCAGAGTGAGGATACAGCCACGGACACGCAGAGGCTGAAGAGGAGAGCAAAGGAGGAATACATAAATGAGCCCAGGTCTCGGTCCCAAACCTCAAGCGGGGAGCCTCCCCGAAGCGGGCCACATCCGTCTCCAGCTCCCCCGGCCGCCCCAGGCCTTCACCTGGTCAACATTTTGCAGGTTCTCACTCTCTTCCAGAATGTTCTCTCCAACAAAGATGTTGGGGTTTGCAAACAGGATGTCCATCAGCTCGTTGATGCAGTCCAGGCACTTCTGCCACATCTCCGGCTGCGAGAGGCCAGCAGTGGGGGCAGAGGCAGAGGCTTGAGCGTGGAATCAGCAGTTGCCTCCCAAGCCCCATTTGCTGGGAATCACGGGGGGTGGGGGGTGGCGGGTGGGGTTCAATTGCCAAGGCTGTTCCCACAGCCTGAGTCGTGGGACGAGAGGCGCCCTCCGAGGACCACCCGCTCAGCCCCGCGGCGCTCCTCTCTGTTGCCCTCACCTTCATGTACGTGGCCAGGTTGGGGTTGTAGTCGTAGAGAGAAGCGATGATGTTGAACTTGATCTTGACGATGACGCCCTCCCCCAGGTTGTTCTCGGAAGCAATCTGAACCAGCAGTTGTAGCAGCTCGATCTGGGCGGCACTGGGGAGACACAGGACAGGGGGAGGCTTTGTGAGAGACAAAGCAAAGTCGCACCCCATCATCCAGGGCGCTCTCCTTCGACAGGCAAGGAAGGCCTGTCCCTGAGAGCTGGCTCCCAGCCACCATCACTTGAAAACCCAGTTCTCCTATAAGAATTCCAAACAGGAACAGTAGTAACGCTAACAATCCCGGCATGCTTTCACATCCACCATCCCCAGTCACCTAATAACTAAAGAAAGTGGCCACTGTTCCCACTTTCCAGATGGGGTAAGCCAAGTCCACAGATGGTATTCTGTGGCAAATGGCAGGCAAGTCCCAGGTATGCTGCTCCTGCACTACAGTCACACACAGAATCCTCCAGAAACGGAACAGCCTCCTCCCAGGACTGCCAGGCCCCCGATCTTACCGATCAGTGCCCTTCTTGCCCCGTGCCTGCAGGATCTCATTCAGTTTCTTGATGACGACAGCGTGGGTGATCTCAGTTCCCTTGGCAAACATTTTTGGCTTTTCCTACGCCGACACACATCTATCAGGACCATGGCAACAGGTACCCCCTTCTTGCCTTTCCCCACCCCAACCAGGAGGGCACCTGTCTGCTCTCCCCAGCCGTGCCAACTGATTTTTTACCGCGACGATCCTCACCTTGACAAGGGGCACTCCCCCTCGGACCCGCTCCCACTCCCCGCCTTCATTGTCCTCCTCCTCCTCATCCAGGCGCTTCGACTTCCTGTCGTGCTTCTTCTTGGCTTTGTCCTCCCGTTTCTTCTCGGCGGCCTTCTTGTCCTCCTCTGTGGTGGGGGCCCTGCCAGGAGACACGGGGGAGCATGAGCAACCTCTCCCTCCTCACCTGACTCTCCCTCCTCTCAAGAACTTTCTCTCCCTTCATCGCTCCTGGGTCCAAGTCATCTAGGACAATGACCTAGAGCATCAACTGCAGCCATAACCAAGGCCAAGGCCACCAAGCATTTGGACTTGCTGACTACTCCCAAGGTCTGTGACTGCACCACACACTCATTTAGATACTCTTGCACATAGGGAACGGCCCAACAAGGTCGGCTAAGGGAAGGCTCAACCAAGCCTCGAAGCAGAAACAACCGGCCACACTGCTCGAAAGCTAACCCGTCGGGTTTTCCGAAGGATCCAGAGCAATCTTAGGTATCTTCCTTGACGCCAGTTGCTCTATCCACTGACCATTTTTTACCAGAAGGCAACTCATTAGTTCATCCAGAATGCATGCAAAAAGAGTGCTGTTCCCAGACTATCCGATTTCCCCTTTCCTCTCCTCTTATGACCAGCAATTAATCTAAATTCCAGATTCAAAGAGGAACTGTTCAATACCACAAAATGTCCCCGCAAGAGAAAAAGACCACTGGCTATCTCAAAATGGTCTCTCAGGGCACTTGATGTGGCCAGAAACTTTAATGCATAACAAGGTGTAAACCAAATGACAGAGACAAATTATCCAAACTTTCCATAGATACTGATGAAAACATCTTTCCAGAAAGACTCAACAGGTTCTCAAATCCTCATCTAGAACCACCACTGGATAATTTACAAATAAATTCATTTTAACTACTTAAAAGCTTTGAGTAGGGGCTGGGAGTGTTGCAGTTTAAGTAGTTTAAGCTGCTTCTAAAACACCAGCATCCCACATGGGAGTGGGCTCAGCTTCCTGCTGACGTGCCTGGGAAGGCGGATGATGGCCTGGGCGCTTGCCCCGCCACCCTCTTGGGGGACCTGGACGGAGTTTCAGACTCCTGGCTTCAGTCCTGCCCGGACCTGGCCGTTGTGACCATTTGGGGAGTGAAACAGCACATGTCTCTCTATCTTCCAAATACCTGAACCTATTTTAAGTTCTGATTTAGTAATTGCTTATAAATTTGCTGGTTGGATTAAAATTTTCCTTTGCCAGAGAGTGACATCATAACATCTAGTACAAGTTTATGAGGACAGGCAGAATCTTGGAATGCTCCAGAACGTCTACTCTGGTCTTCGTTGATAAGGAGAACAAAGAACCTGGCACCCACATGGCTCCTAAGGACGGGCAGAAGCTGGGTCTGGGCCTTGTAAGACTTTGCTCCAGCAGCAAAAACTTTAGATGGGAGCGCCGAGGCTTAAACCTACTTGAAAGGCTTGAGGCGCCACCAGCCTTACCTAAGGCTGCAGCAAAGGCTTTGGGAACTGTCAACAGCAGTCAGGGAAGTCGAACGGACTCCCACACACACCCAGTCAAGCCTCTCTGCCCCAAGGATGACCAAGACCATTAAAGCAAGAAACTCTGCCTGCCTCAGACACCTACCCAGAACAGAAAAGCCTCTCCCTCCAACCCTCTAACTTTCTAGAGCTTTGAGCCCCTGAGCAGCGCCAGATTGCATGCCTCCCCTTGAACGGAGTGCCTCTCGTGGTCCTGGATGAGTGTTCCAGCCAGGCCCCTCGCCCACGACGATGGCCTCTCCACCACGGGATCTGACCTACTGCCATCTCCTTCCAGCATTCTTTCGGCCCTGCGTGGTGATCCTGTGTCTCGACGTGGATGCTTGCATTTCTCACTGTTTCACAGTTCGTGTGTTTGTATTAATAAAGCCACAGCAGGTTGGTGGCGGCTCGGGATGACTGCATCCCCTATTCGGGCGCCTGATTTGAGTCCCAGCTACTCTGCTACCTATGCAGCCTACTGCTAATGCATCCCAGGAGACAGCAGATGATGGTTCGACTGCTCGGGCCCCTGGCAACCATGGAGACTTGGATGGAGTTCTTGGCTCCTGGCTGTTTGTAGGCATTTGGAGAAACGAACCAGTGGATAAAAAATCTTTTTCTTTCAAGTAGATGAAAATGAAATAAATATTAAGCTTCTGGAGTCCTCCCCAGTACACAGCTTCCTAGCGATAACTTCCTTTGCAGGGTGGGGAGCACCCGGCCCACAGCTGCAAGAGGCCTGCACATCATTTGGTCTGGCTGAGGCAGCCACCGGCAGGACTTCAAATTCCACACACCGAGAACAGACTAATTTTTACACTGGTAATTGTGAATTTTGATTTTGTTGGCACTTCTGTGTAAACCCTGGGTTTCCTTGAGTAAGCCAGCCTGGTTTGATGGGTCTGCTTTTTCCTTTTTTTAAGATTTTATTCATTTATTTGAGAGGTAGAGTTACGGAAAGTGAAAGGGAGGGAAAGACAGAGAGAAAAAGTCTTCCTTCCGTTGATTCACTCCCCAGATGGCCACAATAGCTGGAGCAGAAAAAAAGGTTCCTCACATTTGCTTTACAAGTTAAAAAGAAAATTTCGTGTTCACCTCCAGATGCCTACAATATCCAGGGCTGGACCACGCCAAAGCCTGGAGCCTCCAACTCCATCTGAGTCTCCTGCATGAGCAGCAGAGGAGCTGTCTGTCTCTTCCTCTGTGTAACTCTTTCAAATAAATCAATCTTTAAAAAAAAAAAAAAAAGAGCGAGTGAGCGAGATCTTCCACCTGGCATTGCAGGCAGTGGCTTTACCAGCTACGCCACAACACTAGTCTCATCCCACACCACATCAAAACCACATTCAATGCCCTCTCCCCAGGGCTGGTATTGGTGCAATGAGCGAAGCTGCCCGCTGCAACATACTGGCGTGCCAGTCTGAGTGCAGACTGCTTGGTTTCCCATTCAGCTCCTTGCTAATGTGCCTAGGAAGCCAGTGGGAGACGGCCCAGGTACTTGGGCACCCACCAGTTCAGCCAGCTCTGAGCTCCTGGCTTTGGCCTGGGTCAGTCTGGCCATTGCGGCCATCTGTGGAGTGAGCAAGCAGACAGAAGAGAAAATTTCTTTCTCTGCTCTCTCTCCCTCCCTCTATCACTTTACCTTCCAAATAAACAAATAAATCTTAAAACAAAAAAAACAAAAAAAAAAAAAACAAAAACCACCCTATACCCACTGAACATCAGGAGAATCAGCTGGCCCCGCCCCTCAGTGTCGTGTGATCTCAGGGCTGAGTGGGCGCTGCGGCCGCGGCCACTGCCCAGCATCACAGATGTTTTCTTGCACACGGCTGCCACAGCCTGGGAAAAGACCAAAAGCCAAAGGATGGTCTCTACTGAGCACAGATTGGTTTTTGAAAAACCCTAAGCCAAACATCACAAAGGAGGGACCATCTGTAAATCCTGCTTTTGTCTCAGTTGGAAATCATTTTAACTCTCTCCCAGAGTCAGTGCTGTAGCACAGCAGGTTAACCCTCTGCCTGTGGGGCCAGCATTCCATATGGGTACTGGTTCCAGTACTGGCTGCTCTACTTCTGATCCAGCTCCTTGCTGATGGGCTGGGATAGCAGTGGAAGATGGCCCAAGTGCTTGGGTCCCTGCACCCACATGGGAGACCCAGAAGCTCTTGGCTCCTGGCTTTTTATCAGCCCAGCCCTGGCTATTGTGGCCATTTGGGGAGAGAACCAGCAGCTGAGAGCCCTCTCTCTCTGTCTCTCCCTCTCTCTCTGTAACTCTGCCTTTCAAATAAATAAAATACATCTTTAAAAAAAATTTCTCCTTTGTTATACAAATGAAACAGTCTGAATTACCCTATGACATACAAAGTCATAAACTCTCAATGTCAGAAAAACCTTTGACATTTGAAATTCTAATATTATTTCCTCGAAAGCTTTCCTTAAAACACTGATTTAACTACTAAAAAATGTTTTTTGGATAGGCATACAAGGTAAAATTTCACAGGTTAAGAAAATCCACAAGGGTAATTTCTAAAAGACATGTAATCCCAATCTAACAGAGAAAAACATGAGAAATATAAATATACTTTAAAAAAAAAAGACTTTATTTATTTGAGAGGCAGAGTTAAAAAGAGAAGGAGAGACAGAAAGAGGTCTTCCATCTGCTGGTTCACTCCACAAATGGCTGCAACGGCCGGAGCTGGGCCAATCTGAAGCCAGGAGCCAAGAACTTCTTTTTTTTTTTTTGACAGGCAGAGTGGACAGTGAGAGAGAGAGACAGAGAGAAAGGTCTTCCTTTGCCGTTGGTTCACCCTCCAATGGCCGCCGCAGCCGGCGCGCTGCGGCTGGCGCACCGCGCTGATCCAATGGCAGGAGCCAGGAGCCAGGTGCTTTTCCTGGTCTCCCATGGGGTGCAGGGCCCAAGCACCTGGGCCATCCTCCACTGCACTCCCTGGCCACAGCAGAGGGCTGGCCTGGAAGAGGGGCAACCGGGACAGAATCCGGCGCCCCGACCGGGACTAGAACCCGGTGTGCCGGCGCCGCTAGGCGGAGGATTAGCCTAGTGAGCCGCGGCGCCGGCAGGAGCCAAGAACTTCTTCCAGGTCTCCCACAGAGCCAGGTGCTTTTCCTGGTCTCCCATGGGGTGCAGGGCCCAAGCACTTGGGTCATCTTCCACTAATTTCCCAGGCCATAGCAGAGAGCTGGACTGGAAATGGAACAGCCAGTACTCATACTGGTGCCCACATGGGATGCTGACGCCACAGACGGAGGCTTAGCCCACCACACCATAGCACCAGCCCCAAGCATACACTCTTATGGCCAGCTGATTGAGGCAACACCGGCATCCCACGTGAGCGTGTCCAGCTCCCTGCTGATGCAGCTGGGAAGGCAGCAGAAGATGGTGCAGGTACGTGGGACCTGCCACCCACGTGGGACACCCAGGTGGAGATCCAGGCTCCTGCCTCAGCCTGACCCAGCCCTGGCCATTGTGGCCATTAGGGAGTGAACCAGCAGATGGAGGACCTCTCTCACACTCTCTCTGTAATTTTGTCTTTCAAATAAGTAAATAAATCTTAAAAAAACAAACAAACAAACAAAACACACAAAAAAACACACTCTTACGGAACAGTCATTTAGCCTAGCATTTAAGATGCCCACATCCCACATCAGAGTGCCTGGGTCAAGCCCCAGCCCCAGCCTCAGCCCCAGCCTCAGATCCCAGTTTTCCTCTGATGCAGACCCTGTGAAGCAGTGGTAATGGCTCAGAGCATTGGCTCCAACATGTCAAACAAAAAGCACAGATCAAGTTCTGGAGGAACAGCGAGATTGTACGACACAAATACACTTAATGCCACTGAGCTATACACTAAGAAAATGGCTCAAATAGCAAATTTTGTTACGGACCACACTAAAACAGGGCGAGGGGAAGGGAGGAGGGGGGAGGGAGAAGCAGAGGCAATTATATGAGATTTAAACAAAACAAAATCTAATTGTGTTCAGAAGAGAGATCTCTAAAAAACACGGAACAGTTCAAAATAAAAGGCAGGGAAAGATTATGCGGACTTCTCATCTGATTTCCACTGTTCAGTGTCTTCATCATGAAGGAGCAGTAGCATTTTTTCAAATGCTTTCTTGTACCTCTTTTGAGATGACTATGTTCATCCTCCTTATTCTACTGAGATGTTATATTATTCAATCAGTTGACTTCTGTTATGTTAAACAAATTTTACATTATGATATATAATCCATTTTTAAAAAATTTAATTCAGAGGCTGGCATTGCCTGCAGCACTGGCATCCCATACAGGTACCAGTTCGAGTCCCGGCTGCTCCACTTCTGATCCAGCTCTCTGCTGTGGCCTGGGAAAGCAGTGGAAGATGGCCCAAGTGCTTGGGCCCCTGCACCCACGTGGGAGACCCGGAAGAAGATCCTAGCTCCTGGCTTTGGACTGGCACAGCTCTGGCCATTGCAGCCACTTGGGGAGTGAACCAGCGGGTGGAAGATCTCTCTTTCTCTAACTCTACCTTTCAAATAAATAAGTAAATGTTTAAAAGAAAAAAAAAACTTAACTAATTTATTTGAGAGGCAGAGACAGAGCCCATCTGTTGGTTCTCAGCCTGGGCCTCGCCTGTGGCAAGGACTCAGCTCCTCAAGTGGCATCCTTGCAGGGTGCACACTAGCAGATTGCTGGAATCAGCAGTAAGGACTGGAAGCTGACAGGGGGTGGGGTATGCCAAATGCTCACCCCTCTGAAGAATCTGAGTCTATATTCAAAACAGATAGCAGTCTGCAGTCTCCTTGTAATGTCCTACGTTTCACTTTAGTCCTCACTTGTTTCTTCGCAACAAGAGAAGCTTTTGTGAAATACACATGCGCAGTGCACAACGCACACACTGGCCTAAAGACTTCAACACGCAATTACTGAAAGCCAGAAAAAGTCAAGTAGATATCACAGATCTGAACCATTGATACTTACCTACGACATCAATAGGTTTAAAGAGTTTTATGATCCGGGGCTGGCGCTGTGGCTTGGTGGGTAAAGCCGCTGCCCACAGCACTGGCATCCTATATAGAGTCCTGGCTGCTCTACTTCCGATCCAGTTCCCTGCTAATGTGACTGGGAAAGCAGTGGAAGACAGCCCAAGTCCTTGGACCCCTGCACCCACGTGGGCGACCTGGAAGAAGCTCCAGATTCCTGGCTTTGAATTGGCCCAGCTCTGGCTGTTGCAGCCATTCGGGGAGTGAACCAGAAGATGGAAGACCTCTCTGCCTCTACCTCTCTGTAACTCTGCCTTTCAAATAAATCTTTAAAGAAAGTTTCATGATCAACAAAGTTGAGAGAACAGTTACTAATAAAATAAAACCAGGCATATCTACTTTGATGGATACTTTCTTACTCTGCTCTATTTGTAGAGTTGCAAACACTCCAAGGAGACCTGACAGACAGTACCTCCCGGGCCCTGCCCTCTGTGTTCCCTGGAACACTCAGCCACAAACCCTTCTCAACAAAATGCCCACCAGTGGCTGTTCAACCAGTATGCAAAGCCTCTAGTGTCAGGTAGCTCAATACTTCCCGAAATAGCGTGACTCCACCTTTCAAAAAGCAAGAAAGCAACCGAAGTGCAGGAACAGAGCTCCCTGTGAAAATAGCACTGCTCTCTGTGGGCTCGAGACTTTACCCACCAGGCAGATTATCACCTTGTTTTAAAAGAGGAACCTGAGGCAGGCACCATGGCTCAATAGGCTAATCCTCCGCCTGTGGCGCCGGCACCCCAGGTTCTAGTCCCAGTCGGGGCACTGGATTCTGTCCCGGTTGCTCCTCTTCCTGTCCAGCTCTCTGTTGTGGCCCGGGAGTGCAGTGGAGGATGGCTCAAGTGCTTGGGCCCTGCACCCGCATGGGAGACCAGGAAAAGCACCTGGCTCCTGGCTTCGGATCAGTGCGGTGCACCAGCCGCAGTGGCCATTGGAGGGTGAACCAATGGTAAAGGAAGACCTTTCTCCCTGTCTCTCTCTCTCACTGTCCACTCTGCCTGTCAAAAAAAAAAAAAAAAAAAAAAAAAAAAAAAAAAAAGGGAACCTGAGACCTAACAGGTCACCCAGCCCAAAGACTGAGGCTGAGAGCCACGCCCATTCCAGGACTGTCCCAGCAGATGTCCCGAAGGCTTCCCGCCGCCCATCTACTCACTACATTACTAACAAATTCTCAGCTGGATGACAGTTACCTCAGAGGCCTTACCACCTGTCTGTCCTGGACTCACTCTATTCCCTGCATCACCTCCCTGTATTCTCACCGTACTCCCGGGAGGTGGGGTCCCGGCCACATCTTACAGACGAGTGAACTGAAGACTAGCAGACGGCACCCAGTCTACAGGCAGTGAATCACGTGTGATATCTGGACTCTGGGCCGGCGCCGCGGCTCAATAGGCTAATCCTCCGCCTAGCGGCGCCGGCACACCGGGTTCTAGTCCCGGTCGGGGCGCCGGATTCTGTCCCGGTTGCCCCTCTTCCAGGCCAGCCCTCTGCTGTGGCCAGGGAGTGCAGTGGAGGATGGCCCAGGTGCTTGGGCCCTGCACCCCATGGGAGACCAGGAAAAGCACCTGGCTCCTGGCTCCTGCCACCAGATCAGCGCGGTGCGCCGGCCGCAGCGCGCCGGCCGCGGCGGCCATTGGAGGGTGAACCAACGGCAAAGGAAGACCTTTCTCTCTGTCTCTCTCTCTCACTGTCCACTCTGCCTGTCAAAAAAATAAAAAATAATAAAAAAAATAAAAAATAAAAAATAAAAAAGATATCTGGACTCTGTAGCCTCCCAATGCCACCTTCAGGGTATATGTGAGCCTTGTGACCCTAGCCAACTAGTCATGTACTTGACAATGAGTCCCCTTGTAAAAACGGCAGCAGCTGGGCCTCTCCAACCTAAAAGGACTCTGGAAGGAAGCAGCAACCTTCAAGAGGACCAAAGGCTCTCTTTCTGCCCCCTGCCCCCCACCCCGCCCGTTATCCTTACTTTTTAAGGAATCTGGAGGCCAGTGCGGTTTGTTTCCCTTCTTCCTCCTCTGAGTCCGAATCTGAAGACGTGGAACCGGTGTCCCACTCTTCGTCATCTTCCGAGTCCTCCGAATCCTCGTCTTCGTCCTTAGGGGAAAGAAGACAGGGTCAGCAGGAAGGTGACAGGAGACTGGCTCTCTGCTCTCCCTGAGGACACAGGAACAGATCCACAGCGGCAGTACCATCAAGGTCAGCAGGAGCTGCCATGGACCAAGCCCAAGTTCTGACTGCCCCAGAGGCACCCGGTTCCCCAGGGCCAGAGCTGGGCCCAGCATCCAGGTCTCCACGTTCCGCATCTCTCACTCCAAATCAGACTCCACTAAATCCAACCCCTCCCAACTCCAGGGTTCTCCTTCCCAAGCGGCCTCGGGCCGGCCGGCGACTCACCCCGCGGCTCGCCCTGGCCCCTACCTCCATCTTTTTGAGGAACTTGCGACTCTCCCCAGAAGGAGCTTCCGCTTTCTTCTTCAGGAAAGCTGCAGCGCTGACGCCGTCCTCATCCTCATCCTCATCCGAGGAGCCTGGTGAGATGGGGAGGGAAAAACGGCTGAGGGCAAGACCAAGGGCAAGACCGAGGGCGAGCAGGGGCCCCGGCCTGGGAACCATGGCCTGGGGGCGGCCTAGCTGTTTGCCATGGGTGCTCCTCTCACCTTCCGAGTCCTCCTCGTTCTTCTCGGCATCTTCATCTGCAGACTGCTCAGGGTTCTAGACAGAGGGAGACGGAGAGCAACTGAGGAGGCCGCCCAGCCCCAGCCCCAGCCCCAGCCCCAGCCCCAGCCCAGCCCAGCCCAGCCCTCCACCTCCGAGTTCCACCACGGTTCCTCCCCGCTGCTCTCCTGAGTGCATCGGAGGCATCATCCCCACCGTTCACCAGGTCTGCCGCGGGCACCCCTACCTGCTTGTAGTTGGTGATGTGGGACTCAAAATCTCGGTTGTATTTGCGGATCTTCTGGCGCAGGGTGCTCAGAGCTTTGGCGTTGTTCTTGTTCATTTTCTTCTTCCCTTCCTTATCTTCCCAGAGCTGAAAGGGAGGACGGCGGCCTGAGACTACGCAGCATCCCCTAGATTCCAGATTTCACCACTTTCTAGGGGGCCTGCTCCCATATACCATCTCCCCTGCTTTCTCAGTACACCTTAAACCTATTTCTTAAATATGCTTTATAGGGGCCGGCGCTGTGGCTCAGTAGGCTAAGCCTCTGCCTGAGGCACCAGCACCCTATATGGACACCGGTTTGTGTCCCGGCTGCTTCTCTTTCAATCCAGCTCTCTGCTGTGGCCTGGGAAAGCAGTGGAGGATGGCCCAAGTCCTTGGGCCCTGCACCCACATGGGAGACTGGAAGAAGCTCCTGGCTCCTGATCAGTTCAGCTCTAGCCATTGTAGCCATTTGGGGAATGAACCAGTGGATGGAAGATCTCTCTCTCTGTCTCTCCCTCTGTCTATAACTTTACCTCTCAAATAAATAAAATCTTTAAAAAAAAAAAAGTTATATACGTCCCCACAATAAATACAAAATGAAGAAGCAGCAGTCATAAACATAAGGTTCTTGGTCAAAGAAGAGGACTCTCCTTGTCTCCTTGTGCTCGGGAAAGGGAACACTACATAATAAGGCCAAGAACCTGGGGAAGACATGACCCCACAAGTAGGCGGGGATGGCGGCCAGGCTCACACCCTCTTCTAGGTTCTCCCTCACCCACAGGCATCTCACCTCATTAAGATAGTCCTCCAGGTCAGCCAGGATGCGGATATAGAAGCGGGGGACACCCTCCTTGTCCACAATGCTCTTGGCCTTCCCATATGCTTTTCCCAGGAGCTCAAATTCTTCCAGGCACTTGGTGACGTCCCGGATCTTCATGGCATTGCGGATGGTCCGGATGAGGTTGGTCAGCTCCTCGAACCTGGGTGGCAGGGCCAACGCCACACTGGGCATCTCCGCCGCCGACCACACTGACCACTGCCCCCAGAGAACCCTCGCGGCCCCCGGACTCTACCTCTTGTCCTTGGCGCTTCGGACAACTCTCTTGGTATCTTCTTCATCCTCGCTGAGCAGCAATGGCCTGTTTGGAAAAAGAGCCCGTTAACTTGTTCTCCTAGTTCCAGGCTTTCCAAGTGACTCCTACATCTCTCCTCAGACAGGGCAGGTGGAACGGAGAGACTCAGGCCAGCTGTACCGCACCCCGCCCGGCTTCCTCTGACTCCTCTTCCTCATAGCATCATCACGTAACACTCACTCTTTTTATCCACTTCAAGTAAGGGTTGTTTTGTCCATTGTTATAGTACAAAGATGACAGCGTCTTTCCTCTCAGAAACAGACAAATGCAAGCTACAGAAATACTCCAGAGTAGGGAAAAAGTGTACTTCAGCTACATGAAGGGAAGAGGCTTCAAGAAGGGGGTGGGGAACCAGGTCCTGGAAAGCAACAAAAGTACCACAGGCCAAGAGCCCTCCACTGCTGGTGTCTTTCATTAATAAGGCCAGGCACAGCCAGGCACCCACATGGCAGCAGTTACCTCCACCGTTTCTTTCCATTTTATCAACTCTTCCAATTACTTTCTATTGTATAGCAAGTGCTGTTGGTTCTCCAATATGGCAGTAAGAAGTGGCAGCAGCAATAAGAATGTGATAATATATGAATGTGGTGCATAGGAGGAGACTTCAAAAAGTTCACAGAAAAATGGAAACAGAAGATAAAGTAAAAAATAAATAAACTCTCAACCTAAACTCTCAGCTCTCCAGCGAAGCTCCGTCAGGTTTGACAGACACCATGGAGTCCATCCCTAAAGAACTGAGGCTCCTGAGAATTCACTCATGTCAATGCATTTTTTTTTTTAAGCAATATTAACTGAAGAAAACTGGGTGTCCTTTAAATATTTTTTCAAGGTCAGAAACAGAAGGCGTAATGAGCCTAAGCAGGCCTAGGGATCTCCCATCACAACTCGCACAAAACCGCCTCTGACGGCGGCATGAGCAAGAGCACTGTGACGGTGGAGGACTCCACTGCAAGCTCTCCTGAGAACTTTGACTTTTCTCAAAATATTCACAGCAAGCAGATGTTACTGCCTTTCTCTCTCTTTTTTTTTTTGCCCTTCACAAACTCAGTGGGAAAAGCTGCTGTCATGACGTTCGCCCTTGGCTGGCCTGCTTCTGTCATGACTGGATCACTGCCAACTCTTGGTAGCCACTGCTTTGACTGTGTTTATCTGTAACCAAAATTCTTCAGAATTTTGATTCCAGTTGCTTAAGGTTTCCATCGGGGGCTGTCATGGCGGTAGAGACGGGTAAGCCGCGGCTTGCGAGGCCCGCATCCCACCCCGGATGCTGGTTCGAGCGCTGACCACCCTCCTCCTGTTCCAGCTCTCTGCTGATGCAGCGGGGGAAGGAGCAGCCATGGGCCAAGCCCCTGGGCCCTGCCGCCTGTGTGGGAGACCTGGATGGAGTTCCTGGCTCCTGGCTTCAGCTGGGCCTCATCCAGGCGGTTGTGGCCATTGGAGGAGTGAACCAGCGCATGACGTGCAAGAACTCTGTCTTTCCCTGCCACTCTGTCTTTCAAATAAATAAATAAATAATTTTTAAAAAATGTTGAAAGGCAGAGTTAAAGAGGCAGAGAGGCAGAGGGAGAGGGAGGTCTTCCATCTGCTGGTTCACTCGCCAAACAGCTGGAGCTGGGCTGATCCAAAGCCAGGAGCCAGGAGCTTCTTCCAGGTCTCCCACACAGATGCACGGGCCCAAGGACTTGAGCCATCTTCTACTGCTTTCCCAAGCCACAGCACAGAGCTCCACACAGAAGTGGAGGAGCCGGGATTCGAACCAGTGCCCATGTTTCATATCTACTTAAAACGAGTTATCCATTTGTAAGCAGCTGATATCTTTGGGGCATTGTCCCCATAAGCTTCATAAAACATCAGCGATTTCTCCCAAAATTTGATTGTTCTTGCTTCGAATTTAGCAGACTTCACGGCGCCCAGCCAGGTGTTCTTTTCAAACTGGTGCAAACTAGGTCCTGCGAGTTCGTAGCAGCTTAATTTGGTTACAGCAACGTTTTCAAAATCCATGCAAAGCTTTTCCATAATATAGTTTCACCATGAACTCTTGGAAGCCCCCTCCTGTATGTGTAGGCATATATACCTATTTTCAACAGCAGCCCAAGAATACAGCAAAAACAACGAAGGCGGCAGGCGAGTGCCCTAAGTTGTTGGAGAGCCAACATTCCACTGCTTCAAAGGCTAAGAGAGTTTTAACTGGCAGCGCAGAGGAACAGATATTTTAGTGGCGATGAACAACTAGAGAGTACCAGATGTTTAGGAGCCTGCCTGCCGCGCCGGGAGGGCTCCGGATGCCAACCAGGCACTCGAAGCTTCCTCTGCGGGTTGCACTCTGGGTAAGACCAGCGGCATGCAGAGGTGCGGGGCGGCGCAGGGGAGGTAAGCTTAGGGGGCAATCGGGAAGCGGATGCAACAGCTGCGGGCCTGGGGCTCTGTCTCCGGTGGCCGGTGGGTGGACTCCCCCAGTCCCCGGCACACGCTTAGCATCCCCCGGCCCCGCTCCCGCCGCGGCCCCACGGGCTCCCCACGGGCTCCCACCGCCCTCCTGCAGCCGGCCGAGGCCCTCCAACTCACTGTTTGCCGTAGTTCCCGCCGACGGGTTTGGTGACGAGCTCCTCCCCGGACAGGGACGACTCGGACTCACTGTCCGATCCGGTGGTGAAAAACCGCGACATGGCGATGGCGCTGAGGGGCTACGGCCCGCGCGGCCCGACCTGCGGGAAAGCCAGAGCGTCACGGGCCGCCAGGAAGGAAGGGGCCGCGGCCGCTCGACCCCCGACCCCTCACGGTCCCCGTTCGCAATCCGATCCCTCCAAGCACGAGGACCAAGAAATACGAACCAGCTGAGCTCGCGAGTCACACCGCGAAGCCGAACCGGCGGAAATGCCGAGAGAGGAAGAGACAGGGTCTTGCGTCACTTCCGGGAGGGGGCTGGCTTATTAGATTGGGAGACTACAACTCCCAGTCATCTTCGCGGCACGTAGGGGCGGGGACAATCATGACGTCACTGGCCCTAAACCTTGGGCGGGAGTCTTCCCCATTCCGACTGCGCGTTTGCCTCAAGCTTAGAAACCCGCAGGTTTCCTGACCTGCAGAATTGGAATCTAAGGGCCAGCGCCCAGGCAATGCTGATGAGCTGCTGGGTTTTGAATCTAGGCTCAGAGCAAAATTCCAGACTACCTGGGGTCCAGGCCCAGAGGAGCTACTTGCTTAAGCAAATTTCCTAACCCCTGCGTGTTTCATAAAGTCTACTCAAGCTATAAAATAAAGGCAATAATAACACCGTCTTCATAAGGCCGCTACGGCTGGAGCTGTGCTGATCCGAAGCCAAGAGCTTCTTCCAGGTCTCCCACGCGGGTGCAGGGGCCCAAGGACCTGGGCCATCTTCTACTGCTTTCCCAGGCCACAGCAGAGAGCTGGATTGGAAGTGGAGCAGCTGGGACTGGAACCGGTGCCCATATGGGAAGCGGGCACTGCAGGCGGCAGCTTCACTTGCCACTCCACAGCGCCGGCTGCAGGCTTGTAGATTTAAATCCAGGTCAGGGTACCGGCATTGCGGTGCAGTGGGTTTGGTGAAGCCACTGCTTGTGACAGCAGCGTACCATATCGCAGCACTGCTTCAAGTTTACTTCCCACCTGGGAAAGCAGCAAATGATGGCCCAACTACGTGGGCCCCAGCACCCACGTGAGAGACCCAGATGGAGTGCGGGGCTCCTGGTCGTGGGCTGGACCAGCTGTGGCCATTGCAGGCATTTGGGGAGTGAATCTGCAGATGGAAGATCCCTCTCTCCCTCTCCGCTTCTCTACCACTTTGCCTTTCCAACAAATAAATACATCTTTGAAAAAAAAAATGAATTCGGATTAAGGTGAGGGTGAATTTAAATCCAGGTGGATTGGAGAAGCTGTCAGAAGGCTTGCATTTATAAAGGTGGTTTTATTCATTCAGCATTTGCTGAGGGTCTCACCCTGAGTTTGGCACTGGAGGCACAACGCTTCCCTGGAAGAAAAGCAGGACTTAGCAGACTATGGGGAGTGGGGGAGGCCACTTGAGACAGAGGAAACATCAGGGCCAAAGTCCTGGAGGCGAGGAAGCTCAGGGGCTGGAGCGCTGGGTCTCTGCACACACCCTAGTCTCACCCCTTTCCCCCCTTCCTCCCTCCTCCACCCCACTCTCTCCCCCTGCACACACCCTAGTCTCACCCCTTTCCCCCCTCCCTCCCTCCTCCACCCCACTCTCTCCCCCTGCACACACCCTAGTCTCACCCCTTTTCCTCCCTCCCTCCCTCCTCCACCCCACTCTCTCCCCCTGCACACACCCTAGTCTCCCCCTTCTCCTCCCCTCCCTCCCTCCTCCACCCCACTCTCTCCCCCTGCACACACCCTAGTCTCACCCCTTTCCCCCTCCCTCCCTCCTCCACCCCACTCTCTCCCCCTGCACACACCCTAGTCTCACCCCTTCTCCTCCCCTCCCTCCCTCCTCCACCCCACTCTCTCCCCCTGCACACACCCTAGTCTCACCCCTTCTCCTCCCCTCCCTCCCTCCTCCACCCCACTCTCTCCCCCTGCACACACCCTAGTCTCACCCCTTCTCCTCCCCTCCCTCCCTCCTCCACCCCACTCTCTCCCCCTGCACACACCCTAGTCTCACCCCTTCTCCTCCCCTCCCTCCCTCCTCCACCCCACTCTCTCCCCCTGCACACACCCTAGTCTCACCCCTTCTCCTCCCCTCCCTCCCTCCTCCACCCCACTCTCTCCCCCTGCACACACCCTAGTCTCACCCCTTTTCCTCCCCTCCCTCCCTCCTCCACCCCACTCTCTCCCCCTGCACACACCCTAGTCTCACCCCTTTCCCCCCTCCCTCCCTCCTCCACCCCACTCTCTCCCCCTGCACACACCCTAGTCTCACCCCTTCTCCTCCCCTCCCTCCCTCCTCCACCCCACTCTCTCCCCCTGCACACACCCTAGTCTCACCCCTTTCCCCCCTCCCTCCCTCCTCCACCCCACTCCCCCTGCACACACCCTAGTCTCACCCCTTTTCTTCCCCTCCCTCCCTCCTCCACCCCACTCTCTCCCCCTGCACACACCCTAGTCTCACCCCTTTCCCCCCTCCCTCCCTCCTCCACCCCACTCTCTCCCCCTGCACACACCCTAGTCTCACCCCTTTTCCTCCCCTCCCTCCCTCCTCCACCCCACTCTCTCCCCCTGCACACACCCTAGTCTCACCCCTGTCCCCCCCCACCCCACTCTCTCCCCCTGCACACACCCTAGTCTCACCCCTTCTCCTCCCCTCCCTCCCTCCTCCACCCCACTCTCTCCCTCTGCCCACACCCTACAGACCCCCTCAGTTCTGCCACGGTCCCTGTCTTCTCCCCAACCAGAAAGCAAGAACGTTGTCAAGGAGGCCAAAAGTGAAGGGGAAAAGGAGGTTGAGTGAGGTGAAGTTCAACGTCACTGCAGAAATGTGAATGTGCGTCCAAGTGACTGATTTTGAAACCACTTCCTGTCACTCCCAAGAACCTGATCATTTGTGAAGGAAAAAGCATCAAATTCTTTATTTTTTCCTAATCCCTTTATAAAGTCATTATAAAACATTTAGTAAATTAAAAAAAAATGTTTGGAACGCAGAGTGACAGAGAGAGGGAGAGAGAGTAAGAGAGAATCTTCCAGCCACTAATTCACTCCCCAAATGCCAGCAACGGCCAGGGCTGGGCCAGACTCGAGTCAGGAGCCGGGAGCTCCATCTGGGTCTCCCACGTGGGCGGCCATCCCTGCTCCCTCCCAGGAGCATTAGCAGGGAGCTGGATCACTAGCGGAGGTGGGGCTCAATCCCAGGCACTCCACTGCTCTGCCATACGAAGAGGCAGCTTAACCTGTTGCACCACAACGCCCGTCCCAGGCAGCTCAGACGCGTCCCAGGCAGTAATAATGCACAGTCCGACAAGTTTTCACAGAGCGAGAACATCTGTTTAAGTGGCGACCACATCAAGACACACAGCATGACCAGTCCCCTACCCAAGCTCTCCTCCTATATTCCCGTCCGGTCACTCCCAGCAGTCTCGATTTGTTTGTCTGTTTGTTTGATGTATGTCTGTATGTATCTGAGAGGCAGTGAGACAGAGTTCTCATTGGCTGGTTCAACCCCAACTGCCTGGAATGGTTAGAGCTGGGTCCGGCCCAAACTGGGAGCCAGGAATTCAACACAAACTTCCCAAATGGACAGCAGAGACCCAGCTGCACGAGCCACCACCTGTGTTCCCAGGGTGCATGTTATCAGGAAACTGGAATCAAGAGTGGGGTCAGAACTTGAACTCAGGCACCCCGAGTGGCATCTTTCAAAATGTTTATTTTCATTTTTATTTGAAAGGCAGAGAGAGACAGAGACATAGAAAGAAATCTCCCACCTCCCCAAATGCTCCCAAAAGTCAGGGCTATGCCAGGCTGAGGCCAAGATCCCGTAACTCAGTCCAGGTGTTGCCCATGGGTGTCAGGGACCCAAGTACTTGAGCCATTGAACACTTGATGCACACCTCCCGGGGTGCTGGATTGGAAGCAGAATAGCTGGAACTTGAGCCGGGCACTCTGGCATGGGGCACAGGTGTCTCACAGAGCAACTTAACTGCTGTGCCAAGCACCCACCTGCCTAAGCAGTGACTTCACCACTACGCCAAACACCCATTCCTACAACTTTCTTTCTTTCTCTCTCTCTTTCTCTCTCTCTCTCTCTCTCCCTCCCTTCCTCCCTCCCAGAGAGAGAGGAGAGGCAGAGAGAAAGAGAGTGAGAAAGGGGTCTTTCATCCACTGGTTCACTCCCCAAATGGCCACAATGGCCAGAGCTGTGCCAATCCAAAGCCAGGAGCCAGAAGCCTCCTTTGGGTCTCCCATGTAGGTGCAGGGGCCCAAGGACTTGGGACATCCTCCATTGCTTTCCCAGGCCACAGCAGAGAGCTGAATCAGAAGTGGAGCAGCCGGGACTCAAACTGGCATCCACATGGGATGCTGGCACTGAAGGTGGCAGCCTTACCCATTATGCCCCAGCCCCAGCCCCTACAATTTTATCTCTGATTGTGAAACATTTAAAACATGGAGACAATGAAGACTATTTAAAAAAAAAAAACATTTTATTTATTGGAAAGGCAGGGTTACAGAGAAGGAGAGGCAAAGGTAGAGAGAGGTCTTCCATTTGCTGGTTCACTCCCCAGATGGCCACAATGGCTGGAGCTGAGCCCATCCAAACCCAGGAGCCTCTTCCAGGTCTCCCACAGTAGGTTCAGGAGCCCAAGCACTTGGGCCATCTTCCACTGCTTTCCCAGGCACATTAGCAGGGAGCTGAATCGGAAGCGGAGCGGCAGAAACTCAAACCAATGCCCATAATATGGGATGCCGGTGCTCTAGTTGGTGGCTTAACCTTTGCCACAGCATCAAGTGAAGACTATTCCAATGGACATCTGTTTGCGTATGATCCAGCCAACAGCATCAAAACTTTATAGAACACACTGCATTTGCTGTGGCTCATTTTTTTTAAACAACAACAACAACAACAACAAAACACTTGGGGCACCCTAGGTAGATGGAGGTCTTCATGAACAAGACTCATTGTGGGGCCAGCACACTAATGTAGTGGATAAAGTTGCCGCTTGGACACCAGTTCGAGTCCCGGCTGTTCCACTTCTGATCCAGCTCTCTGCTATGGCCTGGGAAAGCAGCAGAAGATGGCTGAAGTCCTTGGGCCCCTGCACCTGCGTGGGAGAACTGGAGGAGGCTCCTGGCTCCTGGTTATGGATCAGCCCAGCTCTGGCCATTGTGGCCATTTGGGGAGTGAACCAGTGGGTGGAACACCTCTCTCTCTCTCTCTGCCTCTCCTTCTCTCTCTGTGTGACTCTGACTTTCAAAAATAAATAAATAAATCTTTAAAAAAGACTCATTTTATGTCCACCCATATCTTTTTTTTAATTTATTTATTTGAAGGTCAGAATTACTCTGAGAGAGGGAGAAAAGGAGAGAGAGTGAGAGAGAGCGAGAGAGAGCTCTCCCATCCATTGGTTCACTCCCCAAATGACCCCAACATCAGAGCTAGGCCAGCCTGAAGCCAGCATCTGGATCCTTTCTTGTGTAGGGGGCAGCTCAACCTGCTACACCACAATGCCGGCCCCCTCGCATTCCCTCTCCACAGAAAAATAAAACCACAGAGTCTGGAGGCGTGTGGGCCGGGAGCTCATGCCGTCACTGGCTGAGCCATGCCTGCCCTTCCGTGTCTAGGTTTTCTCATTTGTAAAATGAGATCAGTAGAAGCTGCTGCTCCCATCCATCTGAGAGTTTGTCATGAGCTTCAAATGCCTTTGCACGCTTGAAATCGCTATGCAAGCCCCCGCTGTGATTACTGTCTCTCCGCATGCTGTGTGTTATCACAGGCCACTGGGCAGAAGCAACGTGCTAATGGAACGTGTGCAGCCTCGGGAACTAACTGCAGACTGATCCAAGTTCCTTCAGGATCCACTTCCTGCTCTGGGACCATTAGGGACCCCATCAAAATCTAAGCATTAGCAAAATGCACCTGTTAAAGAAACCCGTGCTACCTTTAGCTCCAGTTCACAGTCTAGTTAGGCTCCTAATGGAAGGAATTCTTAAGGTTTTTCTAATCAGATGCCCTCATTTCCATCTGTGCTACTCACAAGCCCAGGCTGCATCAACTCAAAAATTGCTGGAGTCTAGGGGCTGACATTGTGGCACAGCAGAGCGCCAGTTTGAGTCCTGGCTTCTCCACTTCTGATCCAGCTTCCTGCTAATGCACTTGGGAAAGCATTGGAAGGTGGCCCGAGTACCTGCAGACATTTGGGGGGTGAACCAGCAGACAGAAACTCACTCACTCTTTCTCTCTCATTTCTCTCCGTGTCTTTCTCCGCCTTTCAAATAAACATGATAATAATGAAATGTGCTGGAATCTAGCTCTACAAACAGCACACTCTCGACAGTTCAGAGAGCTGTGAACTGGAACATGAGCTTGACCTCTTAGGCAGTCAGCATCTCTCTCTCTAACTTGGAATGTTTTTAATCATGCGATCACCGACTTCGCAGTTCACAGCACGCACTCCCTTTCTGCTGCACCTGCATCCTCTCCCCATCCCGCAGGCTCCAGGGCACTCTGCACCGATGCTTCGGCTTCGCCAGGGAAGACCCACTCTCCTCTCTAAAGTGGAACCATACTGCCCGCCTTGCAGGGTTACTGTCCACTCTGCCTGTCGAAAGAAAGAAAAGAAAAGAAAAGAGAAGAGAAGAGAAGAGAAGAGAAGAGAAGAGAAGAGAAGAGAAGAGAGAGAGAAAGAAAGAGAAAGAAAGAGAGAGAGAGAAAGAGAGAGAGAGAGAAAGAAATAAAGAGAGAAAGAAAGAGAAAGAGAGAGAGAGAGAAAGAAAGAAAGAAAGAAAGAAAGAAAGAAAGAAAGAAAGAAAGAAAGAAAGAAAGAAAGAAAGGAGGCAGCCCTCGAGGGGATTCCGAAGAGATACATTGTATGGCGTGCCTATAATGGAACAGCCTCAGAGAGAATGAGGCAGATCCACTGACCTTGACATGGAGTGAGCTGCAACACATATGAATAAATGAGGGAAGATGCAGGCAAAATGGATCGAGATCTGGTTACTTACACACACACACGGACATATACACGTGCAAGTGAGGAGGCTTCAAACAGTTCACGGAAGGGGCGGGTCTCGGCTTCGCAGCTGAGATGCCAGTCTCCCATCAGAGTGCCTGACTTGCTCCCCAGCTGAGCCCTGCCTCCAGCTTCCTGCTACTGCAGACTCTGGGAGGTAGCAGCGAGGTGCAAACGCTTGGATTCCTGCCCCTGCCACCATGTGGCAGACCTGGATGGGGTCCCGGCTGCCAGCTTTGGCTCCAGCTGGGAGCCACTGTGGACATTTGGGGAGCACGCACTCTTTCTGTCTTGCTGCCATGAAAATAACTTAAAAATGTTTAAATATCATGGAAAAGTCATTTATAACTCCATTTCCATGAACTTTTGGAAGCCCTTTGATGTAATTTTTTAAAAACTTAGTTATTTATTTGAAAGGCAGAGTTACGGAGATGCAGAGGCAGAGAGACAGAGGGAGAGGTCTTCCATCCACTGGTTCACTCCCCAAATGGCTGCAATGGCTGGAGCTGTGCTGATCTGAAGCCAGGAACTTCTTCCAGGTCTCCCACATGGCTGCAGGGGCCTAAGGACTTGGGCCATCTTCTGCTTTCCCAGGTGCATTAGCAGGGAGCTGGACTGGAAGTGGAACAGCCGGAACCTGAACCGACACCAATGAGAGATGCCAGTGCTGCAAATGGTGGCTTTACCCGAAACACCACAGCGCCAGCCCCTGACATAATTCTTATCTACACAAACTGATCCAATTTACAATGACTTGATTTTCAATATTTTAGATAAATTTTTCTTTTTTAAAAAACATTTATTTGAAAGGCAGAGAGAGAGGGAGAGAAAAGAGACAGAGATCTTCCATCCGCTGGTTCACTCCCCAGATGGCTACAAAGGCACATGCTTAGTGTACTACACTACAGCGCCAGACCCCCAAATCAGGACTTCAACCCAGTTACTCTGATGTGGGATGTAGGTTTCTTAACCACCAGCCCGAATGCCTGACCTGAAAGCTAGTCCTGTTATCTGCATTTGGAAGACCAGAAGTTGGGCTGCTGTGACTTTCCCATGATCACAGAGCTGGGTGCTGAGTGCCAGCTCCCTGCACCTGCAAAGCCAGGTGTTGTTAGCCAGTAGACTAGCATTCCCCTGAGCCGGCCCACACACAGCATCGTGGGGATGAACTGTTCTTGGCTTACCTAGATGTTCATTTTTAACCTGAATAGCTATGTATTTTGTAAACATGTAGGGGCCGGCATTGTGGCATAGCACGTAAAGCTGCCGCCTGCAGTCTCAGCATCCCATATGGATGCCAGTTTGAGTCCCGGCTGCTCCACTTCTGATCCAGCTTTCTGCTATGGCCTGGGAAAGCAGAAGCTGGCTCAAGTCCTTGGGCCCCTAGAAGAAGCTACTGGTCCCTGGTTTGTCGCTCCCCATTTTCGTGGAGGAACGACACAGGACCCTGCGCTGTTCTTTCGTCTGCTCGGCCCTCCCCGGGTTTGCTGCTGGTTCTTCCCGGGTTGGCTACTATCCCTTCCACCTCCGTGGAAGGGCAGTTCCCCCTGGCCACATTCCCCACTTCCGCAGGGGAGCGGCACACCGCCGGCCGGCTTTCTTGGGGGCTGCACAGGTGTTCCTTCAGATAGATGTTCCCCTTAGATGTTCCTGGTGCATGCCGTCTCTCTCCTCCTTTATAGTCCTCCTCCGCCAATCCCAACTCGGCTGCCCACACGCCGAGTACGCTGCTCTCCAATCAGGAGCAAGTCCTACAGTTTATTGGTTGAACTGGAGGCAGCTGTGCGGAAGCTGTTTACTTCTCTCCCAGCGCCATATTGTGGGAGAGCAGATACATAGAATAAGTCTTAATTCCAGTAACTCAGTCCAGTCCGGGCTGCTCCCCACACTGGTTTTGGATCGGCACAGCTCTGGCTATTGTGGCCATCCTAGGAGTAAACCAGTGGATGGAAGACACCTCTCTCTGCCTGTCTATAATTCTGCCTTTCAAATAAATAAATAAACCTTTTCAAAATACCATATAATACATATTGAACATGTTTAAAAATACACAACTAGCATTTCATACTCATGATTTCAATAGTAACATTGTTTCTCTTTAAAATAACTGAATTAGGGCCAGCGGGGGTTGTGGAGTGGAAGGTTAGGCCTTCAGGTGCAGTGCTGGCATACCATATGGACACCGGTTCGAGTCCCCACTGCTCCAGTTCCAATCCAGCTCCCTGCTAATGCACCTGGGGAAGCAGAAGATGGCCCAAGTGCTTGGACTCCTGAACCCAGATAAAGCTCTGGGTTCTCAGCTTCAGCCTGGCCCAACCCCAGCCATTGTATAGCCATTTGGGAAGTGAACCAACAGATGGAAGCTCTCTCTGTAACTCTTGCTTTTCAAATAAATAAAAAGTTAATCTTTAATAAAAAAATTTATATTAAAAGTTGCTATAATGAACCATAAGAATTAAATCAGAGGACTGGCAGACATGGAGATGCTAACAACGAAGTGTGGGGAACACTGCTACTGTGGCCTCTACTGTCTGAATGTTGTAGCAGTCTAGAGGTGGGGGCATGGTGGCTGCTGGAGCACCTGGGATTGAGCCCTGCCTCCACTTCTCATCCAGCTTCCTGCTCATGCGCCTGAGAGGCTGCAGATGATGGCCCAAATACTAGGGTTCCTACCATCGCCAATGTGGGAGACCCAGAAGGAACTCCTGGGCCCCAGCTTCAGCTTTGGCCCAGCCTGGACTGCTGTGGGCACTTGGGAAATGAACCAGCATATGGAAGATCTCTCTCTGTCTTTCAAAGGAATGAAAACCTTTTATGTGTATGCTGAAGTGTTTCCAGGGAAGCTACTGATGTCTGCCTTACTCTAAACATCAGGAGAACAAGATGGACGGAGGACTGGGCAGACGTGAATGGAGCACTTGGCTTCACGATATAGCCACGAGAGTGAAAGGTTAATCCCGAACTCAGGAGATGGTGGACACAGGACTCACTGTGCAAGTCTTTCAACTTCCATAGATGAAAATGTTCGTGTTGGGAAAAAAATATATCTACATATACACATAATAAAGACAGGCATAAATAGAGCCTCAAAGATGGGCAGAAATCTACTGAAATGCTTCCTTTATATGCTTACGTAAAGGTGGGTTGTATGCTTTTACAATACAGGAATACCAGAGGGAAAAAAATGGCACAAGAGGTCCATTGATAAAATAGGCATTTATTTAGATGGCACAAGGCCACGAAGAAACTCCCTGAGTCCAGCTTGGGAGTGGGAGACACAGCCGCCCAGTGCCCAAGGGGAACAAGGCCTGGCACTTCCCTGTCCCAGCCCCGTGGGAAAAGTGGTGATCAGAGCTCATGGACACGCTCGCTGGTGCAGCTGGGTGTCTGACCTGCCCACCTGCACCCAGCCTGGAGTGTTCTGCATTCTGTATCCCTGGCTGGGGGTGGAGGGGTGGGGTGGGGTGGGGGGCGGTGTTAGGAGAGGCGGCAGAGGAAGTCGTGTAGAGGTAAGGCCAGGAGCCCTGACAGGGAGATCCCCAAGGTGTCAGAGATGCAGGCGGCGGCCATGGCAAACTCCCGGTGCTTGTCACTGGTCTGGGAGAGCACAGAGCAGGTGTGAAGGCCCCGAGAGTCCCTCCTCCTGGACTTGGCCACCCCCCTTCCACCCCCCGGCTGCAGCTGACCTCCAGGGCGATGTTGTGGAAGGTGTTCACGTAGGCCGCACCTCCCAGGAGCCCCTCGTAGAGAATGACCCCGAAGACGAGGTAGATGCTGGGCAGGAAGCTCAGCCAGATGTCGGCCAGCAGGACGGCCATGTTGAGGCACTGTGGGCACAGAGGGAGGGAGAGCTGAGCCTGGAGCCACAGCAGGGCAGTGACGGGGCTGCGGCCCCTCGTTCTGGGAGGGGCTGGAGAAACAGAGCTGACGGGCCTGGATAAAGCCCCAACACCTGGCTGGGCCCGCCAGAGCCTGGGAGCTGGGGTAGGTGTCCCTGCGCCCCAGCCCCAGCACCATGTACTTGGCAGCCTCCTCTGGCCCCGGCTCCAGGCTTCTGCCCCCATCCCTCCCACTCTCTGAATGTGACCCCTCTTCTGCAATCTCATCTCTTCCTCCCAAGGACTCCTTAAAACAGTACCCATCCCCCAGGCCAGAGACCAGTGATTCTCAAAGGAAGGCCACCGTGTCACCCAGGGGGCTCCAGCCGTTCTCAGTGGTCCCAACCCGGGGTTGGCCACTGGCATCTGGTGGGTGGAGGCCGGAGATGTGGCTGAACAGCAGACAGCACACAGGACCCCCGCAACAATCACCAGGCCCCAAATGCCAAGAGGGTTGAGGCTGTGGAACCCTGGTTTAGGCGTGCCCAGTTCTGTCAGAGGTCCCTGGTCCCCCCGGAGGGATCCTGTTACAAATGCGCCATGCGGGCTCCCCCTTGAAGTCCTGACTCAGTACACCTCAGGTGGGCTCAGAGCTCTGCACTCAAGACAGCAGCCACGCTGTGGCAGGTAAAGCCGCCGCCTGCAGCGCTGGCATCCCATATGGGCGCTAGTTCGAGTCCTGGCTGCTCCACTTCCCATCCAGCTCTCTGCTATGGGCTGAGAAAGCAGTAGAAGATGGCCCAAGTCCCTGGGCCCCTCCCTGCACCCACATGGCCCTGCACCCACATGGCAAACCCGGAGGAAGCCCCTGGCTTCTGATTTTTTTTTTTTTTTTTTTTTTTTTTGTCAGGCAGAGTAGATAATGAGGGAGAGAGTGACAGAGAGAGAGAAAGGTCTTCCTTTTGCCATTGGTTCACCCTCCAATGGCCACCACGGCTGGTGCGCTGTGGCTGGCGCACCGCGCTGATCCGAAGGCAGGAGCCAGGTGCTTTTCTGATCCGAAGGCAGGAGCCAGGTGCTTTTCCTGGTCTCCCATGGGGTGCAGGGCCCAAGCACTTGGGCCATCCTCCACTGCCTTCCCGGGCCACAGCAGAGAGCTGGATTGGAAGAGGGGCAACCGGGACAGAATCCGGCGCCCCGACCGGGACTAGAACCCGGTGTGCCGGCGCCTCTAGGTGGAGGATTAGCCTATTGAGCCGTGGTGCCAGCCCTGGCTTCTGATTGAGCTACAATAATTGTTGCTATTTGGGGAGTGAACCAGCAGATGGAAGATATCTCTCTCTCTCTGCCTCTGCCCCTCTGTAACTCTGCCTTTCAAACAATAAAACAAAGCAACACATACACACACACACACACACACAAAACAGCAGTCACAGCAGCACCAGCATGACAGGTGCAATACCACGAAGACTCTCAGGCAAGGCGCTTTCTGTAATTGCAAGCCCTAATTCCAATTCTATGAAACAGCCTAGGGGAATACGTCTAGGCGAAACCACAGCTACACGTTTTGACAGCATCTGGAAGAAGTCTGAGTGAGGGGTCACTCACAGTCCTCTAGGACTCGGTGGACACACCCCCTGCGCCAGCAGCGCCACAGGGTGGACAACATCTAGCCTGCAGGCTGTTGTGGTCAGGCCCTGCCAAGGCAGTCGCAGGTGGGACTTGAAATTCAATAAATCACCAGCAGGGCTGCGTTTTCTGTCCGTTGTTCTGTGTGTTGTAAATCTCCAAATGGCCCTTGGCAGAAAAAAGCTTTCTCCGCCCCTGGCTTTGACAAATCAGGAGGGAGAAGGCTGGTTGGTGGTGGCTGTTGCTATAGCTACACAGAGGCTGTGTCTTGTTACCAAGTCGAATTGAGTTGCTAGGGACGAAGGGCTCTCCTGTAACAGTGGCAGGTTTAACAGCTACCTTCAGGGGACGGTAGACTTGTGTGACCTTGAAATAGGGAATGCCTTCCGACAGACTGCTGTGCGCTGAGAGCCGCAGGCTACTGCTGGCCACGGCTGACTTTGCTCACCAGCACTGCCTAAGATAAATAACCCACAGACTACAATGCATGGACTGTACCATAATCAATCATCCAGGGCAAAAAGAACTGTGCATGTTCTTATAGTTAGAAATAGGACTTGAAATCCTTGCACAGGGGCTGGTGCTGTGGTGTAGCGGGTAAAGTCACCACCTGCAGTGCCAGCATCCCATATGGGTGCTGGTTTGAGTACCGGATGCTCTACTTCCAATCTAGCTCTCTGCTGTGGCCTGGGAAAGCAGTGGAAGATGGCCCAAGTCCTTGGGCCCCTGCACCTGCATAGGAGACCTGGAAGAAGCTCCTGGCTCCTGGCTTCGGATCGGTGCAGCTCTGGCCGTTGCGGCCAACTGGGGAGTGAACCAGCGGATGGAAGATTTCTGTCTCTCTCTCTCTGCCTCTCCTCTCTCTGTGTAATTCTTTCAAATAAATAAATAAATCTTAAAAAAAAAAAATCCTTGCACAGAGCATGTGCAAGTCATCCTTTTCTGAAAAGGGCTCCTGGGTGGGGGTCCTGCTGGCGTTTAAGGCGCTGGTTGGAACACTCGCATCTCCACACACTGGAGTGCCTGGGTTCGAGTTCTGACTCTGGCTCCCTGTTCCAGGCTCCTGCTAATGCAGACCCCGGGAGGCTGCAGTTGATGTTTTAAGTAATTGGGTCTCTACCACCCCTATGGGGGACCTGGATGCAGATCTGGCTCCTGGCTTCAACCTGGCCCAGCTCCAACCGTTGTGGGCATTTGGAGAGTGAATCGTGGTTGGATACTCTCTCTTGAATAATATTAATAATAATGTTAATATTAATCATGCCTCTGTAACTGATCAAAACCCAACAGTAAATGCTGTTCTTGCATTTCTCTCATCTCTATTTCTTAGAATTACTCTGAAACACAGACAGTGGCCACACCTGACTTATGGATGAGACAACAGAGGCTCAGAGAGGTTCAGACACCTGTCCCAAGTCACCCAGCTGCTGGGGACAGAAGCTGGGATTTGTACCCGGGTTTGCCTGGCTCCCGAGGCCACACATTTTTAACAGGGTCCCCCTGCGGGCCTCCGATCTCTGTGCTTCCAAGTGTTTGAGTACAGGGAACACTTCCAGCAGGGCCTGGGGGAGCGGGGAGTGGAGTGGGAGGCAGCCTTTGGTACCTGCAGCAGGGCCAGGGCCCAAGTGAAGCGGATGCGACAGCAGCGGAGAGAAGAGCGGGAGATGAAGACTCCAGCCTGGTACAGCATCTGGTACCTGAGGTGGGGGCGGGGAGCAGGGCAGTCCCTCCCAGCCCAGGTCTCCACCCCCCTCCCCAGGGGCGGGGGCGCCTCCCAGCCCTCCGCCCTAATGCTGCCCACGCGTCCTCCTCTCACCAGCGGTACTGCTGAGCGTGGGTCAGGCTTGTGTTCCGGAAGAAGAGCAGCTCAAACTGCAGCCAGACGGGGCAGTTGGGCGGGGTCGGGAGGGTGCCCGCCCCTCTGGCTGCTTGCACACCCCTCCCACCTGCCCACTCTCTCCCCCTAACTCACAAGGCCCTGGTTGATGAAATACTCAGCAAAGTAGACCAGCACCAGCGGGATGATGTAGCACAGCAGGCCCTGTGAGAGGCAGCAGGGCTAAGCGGGAGGCAGGCGACGGGCGCCACCCCCGGGGCGCACGCCACGGCCACCACCGCACCTTGAACACGGTCCACTTTTCCTGGAAGGAGAGGTTCCGGCTGGAGTCTGCGGGGGAATGGGGGCACAGGGGTTGGTGAACTGCCCACACTGAAGACTCAGCCAAGAGGTGTCTGTGCCAGAATTAACCGACGCCACAGGCTGGACACACTTAACATTTTAAAAGCCACTGGGTTCTTGAAAACTGAAGAATGATTTAGGGACTGGCACTGTGGCACAGCAGATAAAGCCACTGCCTGCGATGCTGGCATGCCATACTGGTTTGAGTCCCAGCTGGGCCATCTCCAAGCACTTGGGCCATCTTCCGTTGCTGCCGTTAGCAGGGAGTTGGATAGGAAGTGGAGCAGCCAGGACACAAATCGGTGCCCACATGGAATGCTGGCATCGCAGGCCACCATGCTGCTGGCTCTCCCTCTCCGACTGTGTTTCTAGAACATCCAAACCCACTCCCATGGCATGGCCTTGGCACCTGCCGTTCCCTCTGCCTGTAAGCCATTCACACGGGTGTGCATGGGGTTGACTCCTGGTTAGCCAGGCTTCAGCCCAAGTTCTACGTTTTCAAAAAGACCTTTTCTGGGGCAGGTGTCGTGGTGCACGGGATGAGCCGCAGCTTGGGTGCATACAACCCCTATGACAGGGCCGGTTCGAGTCCCAGCTATTCCGCTTCTAATCCAGCTTCCTGCTAATGCCTGGGAGGGGGCACATGGCGGCTTGAGCACTTGGGCCCCTGCCACCCATGTGGGAGACCCGGATGGAGTTCCTGGCTCCTGGCTTTGGCCTGGCCCAGCCTTGGCTATTGTGGCCATTTAGAAAGTGAATTAGGGAATGAAAAATCCCTCTCTCCCTCTGTCTCTCCTTCCTTCTTTGTCACTCTGCCTTTCAAGTAAATAAATAAATCTAAGCCACAACCCCTCCCTGTTTCCAGCCCATTGTCACATCACTTTGGTCACATCACTGCTGTTTGTTCTTTCCAGCACTCATCCGTGCGTGAAAAGAACTTGTTCCTGACTCATTTGTTTGTTTAGGGAGCGGTTTCATTTCCTTACGTTGGCCACCACCATACCCCAGCGATCAGGACACCTGGGCCTGGTGTCCTGAGTCAGGGCTCACTGAGCAGATCCTGAACTGTCGCGTGTGGTGGACTTCCACTGTTCCCAACACCGTGACCCCTGTCCCCTCCCATCTGGGACCACTGACCTCTTAGGGGGCCTGCGTCTCCTACCTGGTCTTGACTCTGGGGCCTCGGAGCTTAACAGGGGCTGCCGAGTTGCTGTCTCTGCCTCGTCATCCCCTCCAGGGTCCTGAGACTCCGGAGTTGTGAGCAGCAGGAAGTAGCTGGGAGCGAGCAGAACGAAGACAGAGTGAAAAGAACCTGTCAAAGGGCCAGCGCTGTGGTTCAGTGGGTTAAAGCTTTGGCCAGCAGCGCCAGCATCCCATGTGGGCGCCGGTTCGAGTCCCGGCTGCTCCACTTCCCATCCAGCTTTCTGCTGTGGCCTGGAAAATCAATAGAAGATGGCCCAAGTCCTTGGGCCCTGCACCCACGCGGAAGACCCGGAAGAAGCTCCTGGCTCCTGATCTCGGATCAGCTCAACTCTGGCTGTTGCTGTCATTTGGAGAGTAAATCAGCAGATGGAAGACCTCTCTCTGTAACTGTCTTTCAAATAAATAGAATAAATCTTAAAAAAAAAAAAAAAAAAGAACCTGTTGGACTGGAAGAGCCCCTCCCCTCAAAGCCATGGAGGCCACGCCCTCCCGGGGCATCCCTGCCCATCTGCATACCCCAGTGTGTGTGGCGGGGGAGACCCTTGGCCTCCAATGCCCCTTGTCCCATCCAGAAGAGCTCCCTAGTGGAAAAGTCCTTTCTTTCTTTGGAGCTGAAATTCGAATCCTATTTTTCCCTACCCACAGCTCCCACCAAGCATCGGTGCTGTTTTATCACCATTATTTTTCCCGGGATGACTCTCTAGTTGCTGTTTATTGTACATTCGTTCTGTGCTGAGCCCGAGTGTCCCAAATGTTAGTCACTCAGGTTCTGCCTCCATGTTCTTTCCCACATCCGCACTCCTCCTGCCTATGATATTTTTCTACACAATATCTTCCTTTCGAGGAACACTTTCTTCTACCTGGCCTTACTGTCAGAAATCACCTGTGAAGTAATTGTTGTAGAATACACACGAAAATACTCGTACACAGTACTAGTCAAGGCTACCCTGGCCCAATTCAAATCATCTTGGGCACTACACTGTGCTGAGGCTTCTCATCTTGCTGGAAAGCCACAAGTACCGCCCATTGGAGCTACAGGGAAGCCAAGGATCAGAGAGGTACAGTAACTCGTTCAACACCACACAACTGAAGAGCGGCCGCTCGGGGCCATCAGGGTCCAGAGTCGACATTTCCCCATCATGCGGCCATGGGGATCTGAAGATCGAGATCATGATCATACACCCTCTCCTCGAACCCCTCCCTCCTCATGGCCCCAAGCAGCTCACCTGGCCAGCAGGAGGGCAGGTATACCCAGCATGGACAGCAGGGTGTTCTGAGGGGAGAGGCCGGCCTGGGTGAGGCCCAGGTAGGACAGCGCCCCGAGCAGCCCTGCACCCCCAGTACCCGACGACCACCAGGAGATCACAGCTCTGTTAGGTGAACACAGCAGCAGTCAGGAGGACCCAGACAAACAGTGGGACTGGGTCGGCCGCTCCCCACTCGCCCTGCTCTGCTGCTTACCTGGGGTAGATGGCGGTGAGTGACAGGAAGGTGACCTCCCCTAGACCTGAAGAGATGCTGGCCAAGACCACACCTGGGAGGAGGACAAACAGGGAGGTAGCCGAGCCGAGCCTTTCCTGGACAGCCCGGTTCCCTGAGATGATGGACCATGGCCTGCTCTGTGTGTGTTCAGAGAGGCTAAGCTCAGGTCCCGCGGAAAGACTGGGTTCCAGACATGACCCATGGTCCACTCCCTCCTGTACACACCTCAGCAAGACTGGTGCCTCCATCCACCCAGTTATCAAACCAGGAGCAGTTGCTCCACCTTGCCATCCCTCCACCAACATCACAGAGTCCTGGTGACCCTGCCACCTCCCTCTCCATCCAACACAGCCACTTCCTCCCAGCTCCCCCCCCACCGCCCCACTAGCCCCCTTTCCTCTCTCCTCCTCATGACAGCCCCAGCAGACCTCTGAGGCTTCCAGACAGAATCCCTTTCCCGGCAGTGCTGGGGCGATGGCTCCCCACAGGTGCTCTGGGTCCCACACCCGCCACAGAAGCCCACACTCACCACACAGGCTGATCCCCACGGAGCCAGAAAAGGCCACGAGGATGAAGCTTCCAGCAGAACACACCCCGCTGATGAGAACCCGAGGGCTGAGAGGGAGTGGGGAGAGAGGAGCGGACGGTGAGGCCCCGCTCTCAGCTCGCCAGCCTCCCCTAGACCCTCAGACCCCACTGCCCTTCCTCCTGCCCCGTCCGCCCGTACCTGTAGGGCAGCAGGTGAAGGCCAAGGGGAGCCAGCAGTTTGATGACGAGGGTGGGGAGGATGTCTGCCAGGAGGACCGCCTGGGACAGGAGATGAAAGTGAGACCCCCGGGCCTGCCCAGCACGCAACAAGCCACAGAGGAAGGGCTCGGGAGCTGGCAGCCCTGATGTCTCCTCTGGGTGCTGATGGCTTGGGGTGGGGGGGCCTAGATCAGGGGGTCAGAGGAGGAGCAGCTGGGCACTCACAGCTGTGGAGACCGAGTTGCAGTCAAATCGAGAGGAGCTGTTGTGGGGGCTGGGCACTGGCCCTGGGTCCACCTGATGGGGAAGACAAGTCTGTCACCCAGGAAGACGGAAGGGCAGGCAATGTCCCAGCTCGGCTCTGACTTGAAGGGTGGTTCTGCAGTCAGCACTGGCCTCTTGCAAGCCCACTGGCCCCTTGTCTATAGATGTCTCAGAATAACAGCCCACGGTTCAAAGGTGGCCCTGCGTGTAGACATCGTGTGGTGCGGCTCACACACTCAGGGGCTTTCACACAGACACCTGGTGTTCCAGAACAATCTGCTCCTGGGCCAAATCCCTGGTGGACCTGTACGCTGGTGGCTGGTGCCCTCGGATGGGACGCGCAGCTTCCTGCTCACCACCGACGAGTGGTTCTCAGCTGGGGGTGGTGTCACTCCCCCCCCACCACCAGGAACACCTGCCATGGTCTGTAGACACCCTTGGCTGTCTGAGACCCTCCAGGTCTACTGGCACCATGTAGGCAGAGAGAGGGACGTGGATGGTGCTAAATACTATGATGCACAGGACTGCCTCCAACAGACTCACCCAGCCCCAGGTGTCAGCAGGGCCCAGGTTCAGAATTTGTCACACACGGCTGTCCCACCGGTCACACGTGAGTCTGCACGCCTGCCACCCTCTGGTCTCATAAAGACCCTCCTTGTTCTGAGGCCTAGGAGACTGGACACTTAGCCCCCTACCCCCCACTCCTTGGCCACCCACTCGGTGAGTTTTTCAAGGGGGCTTCTGGCCCAGGGTGAGACTAAGCGTGGTGGTGATGGTGGTGGTGGTGGTCAGGGGGCAGGGGTCGCTCACGTGGCTCTGGTTCCCTGGTGTCCCCTGGTGGCTGAGGATGTCATGGGCGGCACTGAGCATCACCACGTAGGAGAAGTTGTTGCAGAGACCCAGGATCCTGGGGTGAGCGCAGGTCTCAGCTCCCCTCCAGGCCTGCGACCCCACCACAGTCCCCACACCAAACCGCCCCCCCACCAACTCCCTCCTTTTTTCCCTTCCCCCTCTCTACCACCACATCCTGTCCTCACTGGGTGTGGGAGCAGAAGCACGGGCTTCGGGCTCACAGACCTGGGATCGCTTCCGCTCTCCAAGACCTCACCCCGAAACCATCCTTGGTCACTCTCCTCTGAGCCCGCCTGCCCCTCAGCTCCAAGACATCCCTCATCCACTGATACAGGGTGGCGCAACGAAAATAAATAAATAAATGTCCCAGGGCTTGAGACCCAAGGGACTGTGCTCCTGTCCCATGCTTCCTACTGGAGTCCCCTTGTGTATGAAACGGGGACACTAATTTCTCTTTCGACCCCCTCACGGATCAAAATAAGATAATACCAAAGCTGCGGCCGGCGCCGTGGCACAGCAGGTCAAGCCACTGCCTGTGATGCCAGCATTCCACAAGGGCGCCGGTTCAAGTCCCGGCTGCTCCACTTCTGATCCAGCTCCCTGCTAATGCACCTGGGAAAGCAGCAGAGGATGGCCCGAGTGCTTGGGCCCCTGCCACCCACGTGGGAGACCCGGAAGAAGCTCCTGGCTTCGGCCTGGCCCAGCCCTGACCATTGTGGCCATTTGGGGGAGTGAACCAGCAGATGGGAGATCTTCCTCTCTCTCTCTCTCTCTCTCTCTCTCTCTCTCTCTGTTAACTCTGCCTTGCAAATAAATAAAATCAATCTTAAAAAAAAAATAATACCAAGGCCCTTAAGACCCTGGAAAGTGTCTTTCACTAACTCTCCTCTCCTGCAGTTCCACACCATGAAGGGAAAGAAACTAGATCTCGTGCCACAGGTCTCCCAGGCATCCTTTTCAGAATCCTAGGAAGAGGCACTACTGCTCTTCCCATTTCACTGAGAGGGAAGCGGGCTCAGCGATGCTAAGTCAGTCTTCTCAAGGGTCACAGAGGAACCCACGGCCAACTCAAATGTGCCACGCAAGTCCCCGCTGCTAAAACTCACGCTCCATGTGTTTTCCAATGCTCGGTATTCAAGTGAGCTTAGGCAAGCAATGACCTTCGAAAAAGTTTCACCCCGGATGCATTTATTTAAACGTGCACCAAGGAAAAATACCGGTTC
This sequence comes from Oryctolagus cuniculus, assembly GCF_964237555.1. NCBI lineage: Eukaryota > Metazoa > Chordata > Mammalia > Lagomorpha > Leporidae > Oryctolagus > Oryctolagus cuniculus. The sequence goes on along the minus strand of NC_091450.1, from coordinate 7,605,866 downwards.
TTCCATCTGGATTTCACAAGTTTTCTTTTGCAGCCTGGCATTGTGGCGCAGCAAGTAGAGCCGCCTGCAGTGCCGGCATCCCATATGGGCGCTGGTCTGTGTCCCAGCTGCCCCCAGTTCTGATCCATCTAGCTCCCTGCTAAAGGCCTGGGAGAGCAGTTGGGGATGGCCCAAGTCCTTGGGCCCCTGCTACCCACGTTGGAGACCCGGATGAAACTCTTGGCTCCAGCTTGGCCCAGCCCTGACCGCTGGGGCCAGTTGGACAGTGAGCCAGTGCGCGGAAGACTCTTCTCTCTCTTTCTGTCTCTCCCTCCCTCTCTGTAACACTTTCATATAAATCAATAAAAGTTTTCTCTTAAAAATACATGCATTAAAGAATTTTACAGCTGGACTGGCTGGCGGAAAGCTCCAAGGCCAGGAGGATCGGCCAGCTCGGAGGTGGTAAGTAAACAGGTGAAGCTTGAAAAAGCGCTGGCAGCTGCCCCGGGCAAACCGACGCACTGGGTCAATATTTGATTCAGCTCCTTCTTCCCCCCTTTCCTCCTGTCGCTTCCCTCTTCTCACCCCATTTTGGCTTGGGCTGAACCCCCAGGCCACTCACCAGAAGCCCGCTGCATTCCTCCAATGCGCGGTCCGATCGTCCCACCGAGGGGACTCAGGCTCCGTGTCCGTCTCCTCCCCTGCGAGGGAGAGAACAAGGAGGCAGGACCCCTCGCGCCGCCCTCAGGTGCACGACAGCCCCCCGGCTGTTCTCCCGGGGCCGAGCCGGCTCCCGAGCCCCTCGGGTGGGTCGCGGGGCATAAGTGGCCACTCCCGGAGGACGCGCCGCAATACTCACCCCCGGAATCCGAGCGGCGCCGCTGCGAGCCCGCACGGCTTCCCATGGCCTCAAGCGCAGCTCCCCCGAGGAGCCCCAAGTCGGCGAGAGTTCAGGGTTGGCTCCCACCGGGCGGGTGAGGGTCTGCGACAGATGAGAAGGTTCAACGCCCCACGGCCATCGCAGCCCCCGCTGGTCTGCTGCGTTCGCGCCCCGCAATCCATCAGGCAAGCCCGGGGCTCTGTCTCGCGCCCTCCCACGCCCCCACCACGCCCCTGCCCAGCCAACTTGCCCCCGCCCCCTGGAAAGAGAGCGTCCCCGGCCTGTACCTTTAAGAACGAACGAGCGTTCCGCACCGCGGAGCAGCGGGTTGCCGGGTCACGTGACAGCCCTCGCGGGTCCCCCATCACGTGCGCGGAGGTCCTCCCTACTTCCGGGTCTTTTCCCTTGCTAAGCTGTAGGCTTTGGAAGGTGAGAAAAGGAGAGGCCAGGAACCCCTGCTTTTACACTGGAACGGGTAGGAGCAGCCAGTAGAGCCGCGATGTTAGATTGGCTGTCCTCAAGGCCTTGACGTAATACTGCCAGCACTAGTCATGGCTGCGAGCGGCTTCAGCTCCTTTCCCGCGGCCCTCACTTGCCAACAACAAATATGGCCACCTGCGCTTTTTTTTTCTTCCCTTTTTTCTTCTCTCTCTCTCTCTCTCTCTCTCCCTCTCTCTCTCTCACCTTTATCTGCTTTCTATTTTTCTCAAAGTCGCTCATTCGACTCTGTTGCTTCAATTATTTTTAGAAACCTAAAATAAAGATAACAGCCTGCTATGGAGGTTTCATTAATTATCTATTGTGGGTCTCCACAATTATCTATTGTGGGCCTGAAGAGATCCTCTATTCCAAATTTTCTTAGAACCAAGAAATATCCTGGAAGTTGTGCAGCCCCAGGTTTTACAGATAAGAAAGCCTAGACAGACAGACATACACACGTACACACACACACACACACACACACGCACGCAGAGTTACTGAAGAGCACACAAAGTTAGCGACAAGAAACACAGCACTAGAGGCAGCACGCCATGCCTCCACTCCACCAAGCACGCTTACGCCAGATCATTCCGGGCCCAAGATCATTGTGTGAGCTCATCCAAGTGCCCTAACTGGACATTTGGCGCTTGGGGGATGAGGAACAGAGGTAAAATCAAGGTCACGTCACAGAGTCCCAAGTAAGAAGTTGCGCCCTTACCTTCCTCTAGGTGGGAAATCAGCATCCTGAATTCTCTTCAACACGTCCTTCCCCTGCTAAATTCAGCGATGGCTTCCAACAGCCTGGGCCCACTTCCAGCCCTTTCCCACCACTGGCTCTTCACGCTGCTGTTTGAAAATGTGCCCTCTATGGTGTGTTTCCCAGGTTGCTCAACCGATGAGAAACGGGATCCTGCTACCCGCGCAGAGCCCTATAGAGTAGCCTTGTGTACCTGTCCCCTGCCCTCAGGAAATCCACAGGAGGGTGAGAGGCTGACATACAACAATGCAGAGTTCAGCCAAGTTCTCTTCTGCAAAAATAACCCGAAAAGAAGACATGGGGGTTGGAGCCACCACGAACCCAACCGCTTTGTCCCCTTGGGAAAGCACTAATTGTGTGGAAATGAGAAGCCAGGCCTGCCACCCGCCCCCTCCTCACTCCTACTCCTGTCCCCAAGCAAAACAGGAACCACAAACCCCAGCTTCCTCTCCCAGAGTGGCTGTGGCTTGGGGGAGACGGAAATGGCTGAGGTGTGAATACAAGACCTGAGTCACTAGAGAGGCGGTGGCCCCGTGTCCCCTCCCCCATCCCAAATCCTGAGGTCTCCTGCTCCCACTTTTTCCTTTCTGCCCTCCCTCCTCCCGCCCCTCCCCAGCCCATTAACTCCACATGTGTCCCTTGGGAGATGCACGCACACCCACACCCAGACCTGGGGTGTAGGCTACTGTGGGTGTGGGGAAGGTGGGCAGGGCCTGGGGTGGGGATGTGTCAGGGAGAGACAGGGGAAGAGGAAGTGTCTTGGGTCCTGGGCTGCCTTGGCGGGTGTGGACGGTCATTATCAGCTTTCTGGACACAGAGACAGACAGAATGGACTTCCTGCGGCTCTACCTCCCTGGGCTGCGTCAGGCCTGGAGAGGGGCACTGGTGAGAAGGGGGCAAGGAGGTGTCCAAGGCTTTCACCCCACTCCCTGGGAACCTTTCTTTCCCTGCTACAGATTCCTTTCGCAAGACACGGCAGCCTCCTGGCCCGATCTGTTCTGTCCTTTGAGTCACACGCGCGTGCGCGCACGCGCACACACACACACACACACACCTGTAACCTGGGCTCCTTTCCTGTCCCCCCCTGCAGATTCTGTTTCCTTTCTCTCCCACATCCAAAACCCTTGCTTCATTTCCCTGGGGGCTCCCCTGGCCCGGGGCCTTCTGGGAAGGGCTGGGCCTCCCCTTAATGCCTCTGCCCACATTTCTCTCTCTCTTTTTTTTTTTTTTCCTAGGATTCCTTCAGTGCCTTTGTCTCCTACCTCATGGGAGATGAGGTCCCCACAGTAGAGAGGGAGGCACGGGCAGCCGCGGAGCTGGGGGAGGTTGTGGAGGAGGAAGCCCAAGAGGCGCTGGAGGGCCTTAGTGGCAGCCCAAGCGAGGCAGGTGGAGAGGCGGGACGATGCCAGGAGGAACACTCAGCGGCAGAACAGCCCCCGGGGTGGGGAGAAGGCAGCTCCCGCGGGTCCTGGGCAGAGAGGCAGGCCGCGGGGGCTGGGGAGGCAGCCCAGGCTGCCAGGGGCCAGGAGCTGAGTGCCTCTTTGGAGCATGTGACATCTGGGGCTCACCGGGACAGCAGCAGCCAAGCCCAGGAGAGGCAGGAGCCCAGAGAACAGGAAGTGAGCAGGGGGGAGCCGCCGAGGATCTGGGAACAGAAGGGGGAGGAGGAAGAGGTCCGGGCAGGAGTGCCAGGGATGGCCAGAGGGGCGGAGCCAGAGTGGACCTGGCACAGAGAGCCCCAGAGGACTGCTGGTGCTGCTGGCCAGGAGGGGCAGCAGGTGGCAGGAGGCGACATCGAGGAAACGGAGGAGCCTGGGGCCCAGGAGGCTGAGAGAGAAGAGGGAGTGGCAGTGGGGAGAAGTGGCCCGAGCACTGGGGCAGAGGCTGAGGACGGGGCAGCCTTGGGCAAGGAGCAGGGCGGGACAGCCTTGGCCAGGGAGGAGGAGGAGCAAGAAGAGGCGGAGGCCTGCACAGCCCCGAGCAGGGAGGAGGCTGAGCTCCTGGGAGTCAGGGAGACAGGCTATGGGCCAGTCCTGAGGGAAAAGGCCCCAGAGGCCTCTGGGAGAAGCTGGGTCCAAGAGGAGACCCCCCGGGAAGGGGAGGAGGAGGAGGAGCAAGAGGAGGAGGCAAATGAGAAGACAGAGGCTGCGCTGAGCCTTTTCCACAAGCAGACCCAGGCCCTGGGAGCTGAGGGCCCCACAGCAGCTGGGGAGGCTGCCGCAGGCCAGGAGGAGGCAGAGCAGGGCTTTGGGGGCCAGGCCAGCCAGCTCCGCGCAGAGGCGGTGGAGAGGCAGGACCCGGAATTCGGGGCTGATGCGCCCAGGGTGCAGGAGGCAGTGTGGGCAGAGGAGGCCCAGGAGGAGAGAGGGAGTCAGTGGGCCACAGAGACTGAGCTGCCGCCTGACAAAGAGGCGCACCCTGATGCTGACTTGGAGGCCGCCCCAGAGACCAGGCCCGAGGAGGAGGAGTTGGCAGGGGAGAGGAAGAGCGAGGAGGTGCAGAGGAGCCAAGAAGCACTGGGGGAGGAGTGGGGCTCTGGGGGCCAGGACTGGAAGCTGACGGGAGGTGCCCAGACCCCAGCAGAGCAGCTGGAGGAGGAACAGGGGGCTTGGAGCGGGCCAGGGAGAGGAGCAGCCCTGAGCGAAGCGAGGACAGAGGAATGTTCCAGGCACGTGGGGTCTGCCAAGCCCGAGGTCCCGGAGGCAGACGCCTGGGAAAACCAGAGGAGGGACACCTGGGAGGAAAGAGGGGACACAGTGCCGGAGGTAGCCGCAAGAGGCCAGGCCCCGGAGGCCGAGGCCGAGGAGGAAGGAGGCGGGGAGATCCCGGGCAACGCAGGTGGAGAGTGGGAGAGAGCAAAAGAAACTGGGTGTGGAGCTGGGGAGGGGGAGGCCTCCGAAACCGAGAACCAAGAGGTGACCGGAAGCCACGGGACAGGGGAAGGGACAGGCTGGTTCCCGGGACAGTCAGAGGCCAGAGAGACCACAGACAGGCAGTGGGAGGCAGATGGAACTCCCGGGGTGGGCTGCAGGCCACAGGAGGGGGCTCAGAGCCTGCAGGACAGCGGGGCCGCGCCACCCACTCCTTCAGCGGAAGAGAACATGCAGGATGCAGCCGTGCCCGGTGTGAGCACCGCTGAGGCCAGCGAGGGGACTGAAAGGGAGGCTGGGGCGGCTGGGCTGGGGGCGTTTGAGAGAGGCTGGGATTCAGCTGGGAGGGAGGAGGCTGGCGGAGGCCAGGAGCTGGTGCAGGCTGCAGAGGGAGAGACCCAAGCAGGACAGGAGTTTGGCCTGCAGGGCCCAGCAGAGGATGTGACAGGCAGAGAGGACCACACGGAGACCTGGGGGCCCAGGGAAGAGGAGCAGGCCGAGGTGGGGGCATCGCCGGTGGCAGAAGGGAGTGACAGGATGGGTCACCATAGCTCGGGCTCCCAGGCAGCCAGGGCAGAGGAGCTCGGAGCCCTAGTGGAGACTCTCGGGGAAGAGTGGAAGCATCTAGAAGAAGAGGCGGGGGGAAGGGGGGAAGAGTGGAAGCATCTAGAAGAAGAGGCGGGGGGAAGGCAAGCAAGTGAGCAAAGTGAGGGGTGGTGCGGGGTGCATCGCCCAGAGGGAGAGGCCTGGGGACTCCCTACCGAGGGCATCCAGGTGACTGGAGACCAGCGGGTGGGGGCCGAAGACTCGGATCCAGAAGGTGTGGTAGCCATCCAGAGCAAGGCAGGGCCGCCACCAGCCCTGGCCCCTGCTGAGGCCCTGGGAGACGCTGGCGTTGATGCCTGCAGCAGCTGGAGCGAGGTGAGGGCTCCTGGCGGGGTGCAGGGCGGGAGCCAGAAGGCTCTGGAAGCCGGCCCAGCAGTCCTCTGAGCCCCTCGCCTGCAGGACCTGCTCCCTGGCGCGCGCCTGGACGTCTCTGTCCCACGGAGCCGCGCACTCCTGTCCCGGAGCTCATCCCAGCGTCGCTCCCGGCCCTCCTTCCGGCGGACTCCCGGCCCCAAGGAGCAGGAGGGACCTCACAGCCCGCAACCCGAGGAGGGGCCGTCGGCCCCTGCGGAGAGACTTCTCCAGGCACAGGAACCCCAGGAACCAAGCCCTCCAAGGCCTGAAGGGACCCCAGTGCCAGCCAGGAGGCCCCTGGGACAAGGGTAGGCGTGGGGGCACTGGGTGGGGACACACAGGGTGCTGGGGGGTCCCTGGGGACAGCACGCATGACCTGTCTTCTGTCTCCAGGTTTGGCCTTGCACACCCTGGCATGATGCAGGAGCTGCAAGCCCGCCTGGGCCGGCCGAAGCCACAGTGATGGGGAGCTGACACCCCGAGAGTCAGACCCTGAGGAGGGGACAGAAGACCCCCAGGCCCGCTCTCCTCCAGCGCCCCTTGTCACCTTAGACACACGTGTTCCCCTCCCCGAGCCTCAGTTTCTCAGTGTGTTCTTTGTGGCGCAGACAAAAGCAGACATCTGCAAAGACCTTGAACTTCCTGAGTGTGGCTGTGGACCACCTACCCTGCTGGAACCACCACCCACGGGTCCCTGCCCTGCCGACCTCGCCAGCCTGCTCGGGGGCCCAGACAAAGGACAGGGGACAGAGATGATTCTCGTCTTTCTGCTCCCAAACTCTGCATGCACTCTGCTGACTGTGACACCTCTGTCACTTTTGGGGGTCAAAGCCAGGTTCAGGGGACCTGGGGAGCACCGCTAGGAAGCAAAGGTTGATGGGTAACAGACCAGTGTCTGGAGCATCCGGAACAGTCACTTGGTCTCAGAACTGGTTACTGTGGCAACCGCCAGCTGTGCAGGCCAGAGGTGGGGACGATGGGTAAGGAACCCCAAAAATGAAGGTGCAGAGGGAGAGGCCCAGGGAGAATAGGGGCCACCAACTCCCTCCCAGGCCCTCCTGCCCCACAGGCGCCGGTCCCCCTTCTCTGAAAAGAAACAGAGACCAGAGTGAGGGTAAGAGGGCTTTATTAGGACCCACCATGGTGGCCCAGCCCAAGGACGATACAATAAATAAACCATCATCTCCCCACTAAATAAATAAATATCCAAGAAATAAATACTGGCAAGGACTGAAGGGGCTGGAGTTTTTGGGTGGGGCCTGCGGCTGGGGGCCGGTGGAGGGGCCCCGCCTGGTCCAAGGCAATGAACTGGACCCTGTCCCGTTGGCCATGATTCCAGCCCTAAAAGGTGAGGGGCACGGGCTCGGAAGTGCCTTGGTCAGGGCTGGGGCTGGGTGGTGGGGAGCCCCAAGGCCTGGACAGGGTGCCCGGCTTTGGATAGCAGCAGCAAATCCCGCACAGCCCGCGACAGCACGAGCTCCAGGGAGTGCAGCAGCTGGTAGTTGTAGAGGAGCTGGGGCCAGGACAGCTGGGCCCACGCTGGGGAGGGGCCGCCTGGAGCCCCTGGGAGCAGCCCCTTCCCCTCTTCCCTTTCCTCTTGCTCGGGGAGGTCGCATCCTGCGGCCAGCACCTGTAGGAGAAGCCCAGGGGTCAGACAGTGGCCAGGCTGAGAAGCTTAGCGAATCCTCGTGCCTTAGTCAAGGGTGCATCCAAAAAGTTCATGGAAAACTGAAACGAACAGATAACGTTTATTGGGGTGCAAAAAATGTGGGGGTGGGGAGTCAGCATTGTGGCACAGTGGGTTTAGTCATCACTTGAGATGCCAGCATCCCATATTGGAGCGTCGGTTCAAGTCCCAGCTGCTCTGCTTCCAATCCAGCTCCCTGCTAATGCGCCTGGGAAAGCAGCAGAAGATGACCCAAGTGCTTGGGCCCCTGCACCCATGTGGGAGGTTCAAATGGCTTTCCAGGCTCCTGGCTTTGGCCAGGCCCCAGCCCCAGCTGTTGTAGCCATTTGGGGTGTGAACTAGCGAATGGAAGATCCCTCTCTTTCTATCACTCTGCCTTTCAAATAAATAGATAAATCTTACATTTTTTTTTTTACCAAAATCCATGCACACAAGGGATCTTCAAACAGGTCATTAAAATATACATCATGAAAAACGTGCATGGATTTCAGAATTTTTGGCACCAAAATAAGCTTATCTTTTTTTTTTTTTTTTTGACAGGCAGAGTGGACAGTGAGAGAGAGAGAGAGAGAGAAAGGTCTTCCTTTGCCGTTGGTTCACCCTCCAATGGCCACCGTGGCTGGCACGCTGCGGCCGGCGCACCGCGCTGATCCGATGGCAGGAGCCAGGTACTTCTCCTGGTCTCCCATGGGGTGCAGGGCCCAAGCACTTGGGCCATCCTCCACTGCACTCCCTGGCCACAGCAGAGGGCTGGCCTGGAAGAGGGGCAACCGGGACAGAATCCGGCGCCCTGACCGGGACTAGAACCCAGTGTGCCGGCGCCGCAAGGCGGAGGATTAGCCTAGTGACCCGCGGCGCCGGCCGCTTATCTTTTAATTCCATTTTCCATGAACTTTTTGAAGTCCCCTCGCCGGTGCCCGACGGCTCATAATGACGTCAGTGACCACAGAGCCACAGTTTCCCCCGACAACCCCTACTTTGGATCTTCCGTTATGTGGCCATCTCTCAGGTCCTACCTGACTTTTTGGTTTGGGAAATTGGAAGTTGTGGAGCAAGGTGTCAGAGAGCTGGGCCCTTCCCACAGGACTGTCCCCGGGGGCTGGGGGGGTGGGGGAGGGGTCCAGCAGGTTCCTTTCTGCTCATTGGACCTGACACGGGAGCAGAGCCGGGCAGAGCGATGACGTACCTACTCTTCCTGCTGCTTGCATTTTCTATTCTGTTTTTACTAAAGGTGAAGTTGCTATTTCCCTGAGAGGTTGAGGAGGGTCTGGGTGACGTCAGAGAATCAGAGGGAGGAGAGAGCCGATGTTGTCACCAGGGCTGCTGGTACCTGATGCTGTCCTGGGGGCCCCAGAGCAGCTGTCTCATTGAGGAGCGGTGGGCAAGAGGAGTCAGAGTAGGGGGCAGAGTCAGGGCCTGGTGCAGCTGCACACTCATGCACACACACACACTCATATACAGTATCACCTGCACACCCACACACCCATCCACTCACACGCTTGCACGCGCATCCACTCACTATCACGCCTGTACACCCACAGACCCATCTACTCACACACACACTTGCACATCTCGCACACCCACACACCCTCTTAGACACTTGCACACTCATATACACTCTCACACCTGCTCACCCACATACCCATCCACTCTCACATCTGCACTCACACCCCTCTTCCACGCTCACACCTGCACACTCACGCACACTCATACACACTATCACACCTGCACATCCACCCACACACACTTGCACGCTTGCACGCTCATCCATGATCACACCTGTGCACTCGTATGCTCTCTTACATACTCTCATGCACACGCATACACTCTATCACACCTGCTCACCCACAAGCCCATCCATTCTCACGCCTGCACGCTCTTGCACACTCACACTCAGAGAATCTGGAACAACCCCTTCCAGGCTGCTTCACCCCGTGGGCGGGGCGTGAGCCTCAGTCCTGCAGGTCAGGTGCTGGGGGAGGACAGGCTGGGGGAGGGGCTCTACCTGGAAGTGGAGGTGTCGCTGGAGGTCCCGGAGGTCCAGCCTCGCGGCCCACAGCCGCATCCTCTCGGAGCCGCTCCAGCCTGCCTGGCTCCCCAGCTCCCCCAGCAGGCCGCGGAAGGGCCGGAGCGCCGCGGAGAGGAAGCAGAGTCGTTCTGAGTCCTATTACAGGGGGAGGAGAGCCCCAGAGGCCCGGAGGACCGGTGTCAAACCCCTCCCCGTCTCCATCCAGCACAAACCCCAGGATCCGGCCCCTCCTCACCTCCTCCTCCTCCAGTCCCCTGCCGGACCCCCTCTCCACCACCCGCGCTCCTCATCTGCTCTCACGTTTCTGTGCTCTCTCCCTCCTCAGTCCCAGCTTCGTTCTCACCTCCTCCACTTCTAGACTCCCTCCCCCACCTCCCGGCCCCTGCCCACCCCACCACCTCCCACTCGACCGTCACCCTCCTCTCCAGGCCCCTTCTACGCCCATCCTCATCCCAAACCTCAACCCCGTCCCCCTTCCCTCTGATCCCCTGGACCCCAGACAGTTCCATCATCTGCCTTCTCCCTAGCCCCATTTCCCTCTTCCAGCCTCATGTTCATGTCCAATGCCATCCTCAGCCTCAGCTGTCTCCAAATCCACCTGAACTCAACCCCCAGCTTCGTCTGCAGCTCCCTGCCCCCCCCACCCCTAGTCCCTCACTCACAGAGAGCTGGCGCCAGACCTGGAAGGTCAAGGACACGTTGGGGAACTGCTCCCCCAAGGGCAGGAGGTCCAAGTTCACCCCCGGCAGGTGAGCTTCAGCCTGTAGGGCAAAGTCTGTCAGTGGGGGCCGGAGGGGCTCGGGGCTCGGGGATTGGCCACCCCCACCGTCGGCTGCAGAAGGGAGACTCACAAAGCGGTGCGCTTGGCCTCGAACCTCAGACAGCAGCTTCCTGGCGAGGTGCAAGCTGACCGTGAACTCCCTGCGCAGCTCCTGCGGGCTCTGCGGGGGCCTTGGGAATCCCCAGACGCCGGCTCGCACCAGGAGCAAGGACAGCAGCAGCAGGCTGAGCCCTGGAGAGGTGAGGGTGGGCGAGAAGCTGGAGAAAGATGTGGAAGAAGGAAGATCTTGTGCCTTTGCCGAGAGCCCGCCCCGCATGCGAGCACTGCGAGGTGGGGGGTGTCACAGGCATCAACCCACAGCTCCCCCCAAAAAACATGAGGGGGCGATTGAGGTCACCAGGTGCCATCTCTACACAGAAGGCCCACATTTGCAAGAAGACAGAGACTGGATCTTGACCCCTACTACCACCCTTGGCCAGCTGCCTTGTTCAGTGAACAAACTGTACAACTGCCTATCGCGTTCAAAGCCGGGTGGCCAGAGGGCGAGGGGGGAGCCGGGACTGGATTCTAGATCCGTCGGGATGCAGAGCCAGGAACTGAGAGGGGGCAGGCGCCTGTCCCGGGAGTGGGCATGCTGTGTCCTGCCAAGCACTCTCGGGACTCAGCCAGGCGACTCTGATGGCTGCGACCCCACAAGGCCCCAGGGCCCAGACTAGCAATGCTGGAGGCTCCATCCCAGGGAGTGAGGGGGATCTGTAAAATGGGGGGAGTCGGAGCAGGCCGATTTCTGGGGGTGCATCCCGCCTTGTGTTTTCCTGGAAAGAGAGGGCAGCGGGGCAGGGAGCAGGGCGGTGGGGGCCGGCTCTGGGAAGGGGCAGTGTTCAGCAGTTTCTCCCCAGGGAGAGGAAATCCAGCAATCGCAGGAGTTACACAACGCTGCTGGAAACAAACCAGAACTGACCCCGAGTCCACGCGGGCCGGGCCCTGCTCTGCCGGTGCCTGGTGCCTCTGCCTTGTCGCTTTGTGGTGCCGGAGCCTCTGCTGCCTGGAATGTGCCCCCCACCTCCCAGTAAGGGTTAAGGGGAGTTTCTGGAGATACCCATGCCCCTGCTGTGGGCAATGCCTAAGATCTCCGGCATTCAGGGTCCTTGGCTTGGGGGGCCACTCAGATCCCCGGGCATCCCAGGGACTTAAAGCAGCATGGGATTCTTCCTTAGCTCCATGTTGGGGGCCCCCCACACCCTGCCCACCCAGACTGAGCTGTGCCGTCACCCCTACCTATGTCCACCTCCTGCCTGAGCCTGGAGCCTCCACACCAGCCCTGGCCCTCTGCAGCAGGTCCTTGGGTTCTCGGCCCTGGCCTTTGAACCCTCTGTCCCCGTCCTCCGGTTCTTGGCCCCTCCCGGGACCTGTCACCTGTTCCTCCCTCCGCACTGTCTGGTTCTAGCCTCTGAGGGCTTCAGCCACCCACTGCAGATCGGCCGTTCTTCCAGGCTGAACACCCAGGGGGGAGTCAGGCTGCTGGCCCCACCTGGGTCGGCTCCTCCTCTAGCTGCCTCAGCCCAACGGTCTGGCCCCTGCCCATTCGCTCACTCCCACCTCTCCACTCACCTGCCTAGCCCTGCTTCCATCATTTGCCTGCCCATACCACCCAGTCCAGACTTCCAGCTCTGGCCCAACCACTGCCCATCCACCCCTCACCCCTGCCCCATTTGTGCCAGTCAAACTCTTCCATCCCCTGCCCAGCCCTGGCCAAACCCCTGTGCCTTGCACCCCCGCCCCTCATTGCCGCCCCCTCCAGCCAGCTCCGTCATCCGTCTTGGCCAAGGCGTTGGTCCCCAGCCCCTCGGCTCTGTCCCCACCAGGCGAGCCCCTCTCCCCCCACCCCACCCTGCCCAGTCTCAGACAAGCCTTCCATCCCTCTGCCCCCAGCCCTAGCCTCTCACTCACGCCAGCCGAGGTTGCCCGCTGTCTGGCCCATGGCAGGGCCCAGCCTCTCTGGCCAGCCATCTCCTGGGTAGGGGGAGTCTTATATTGGGGGCTGCGCCCGGTTTCACTTTCCGTCCTGCTTGTACTTTCAGCTTTGAATTCACTCAGTCTTCCCTCCTTGACCACCCCTTGCTAAAATGGGGAAATGTAATTTCCCTTCCCAGAGGGGGTGGGAGGCACAGTGGGGGTAGCGGGAAGCTGGGGTTTCAGTCCACGCAACTGCTGACCCATTGCTAAGTGCCGGAGCCCGGGCCTTCCCTCAACGCCCGGCTCTATTCACTGGGAGGGGCTCAAGCACTCAGAATTCCTCCACCTCTTTGCTTCTCCACCCTTTCACCATCATCCCAGAGCCATCACTGGACCATGGCCCAAAAGATACACAGACAGGTGAGGGGACTGCCCACCAGAGGGGCCTTGGGACTTCGAGTCAGCCGTATTCTTGGGTTTACCAGATGGCTGACAGAGGGGTTGATGGATGTGGAGCTTGGTGGAGGGCTGGGGTTTGGTCTGATGGTTTTTAGGGCTGGGACCAGCATGCCAGGAACCAGGCCAGGGCTAGAAGAGAACAGGTCAAAGGCCAAGTCTGGAATCAAGGTCAGGGCTCCGGGAAGGACCAACAATGTTGGTCTTTGGCCAGAGTCAGACACAGGACTAGAGCCTGGTCTACAGCAAGCAGCAGGACCCCGAGCCTGGCCTGGGGTGAATGTCCTGTCTCTGTCTGGGCTTCAGGTCAGCACACTCGCAGTGACCCAGGGCTCCGCGTGTGGCCCATCAGAGTCGGGCCTGGAGCTCAGCCCACTGTCAGACAGGGCTCAGTCTGCGGTCAAGGTTCTGCCTGAGGCTGTGGCTTGGGCTGGGCTGGGATAAGGGTTCAGTCAATGGCCAGGATCAAGGCTCAGCCAGCACCCAGAATAACCCTGCGGAGGACACGGTCATGGCTCGGGTGACCGCAGAGCTCTCTTCCAGCACAGCCCCGCCCTCAGCCCCACCCTGGATTTCCCATCTTCTGGGAGAGGATGGGGGTTTCTTGGTCTTCCCCAAGGCCCACTGCTGCCACTTTCCTTTTGGGACCTGTGGGGTTTCCCTGCTAGGTCCCTGCTGTGAGATAGAAACCAAAGGGACTTCCCCTTCCCGTACCCTGCCTCCTCAGCTCTGCCTGTGCACTGCCCACTGCAGCTGCCCGGGACCCGGTGCCAGGGAAGTACCAGCAGCTGCCCCCCGGAAGCAGCTGGACGAGGAGGAGGACCAGGAAGCTGGGCAGCGCCCCCCAGTGGTGGCAGCTCATGCCCCAGGTCGCAGGGGCTTCTCGCTGGGGAGGGAGGGTCCCGCGCACTGCGGGCCTGGTGGTGTGGACAGACCAAGCCCTGGTGGCTCTTCCACATACACCCACGTCACGTCCTGCTGTCATCAAGGGCAAGGCCAGCCCTCACCCTTGACCACAAGAGTCCTGCCTGCCGCTCTCGCCGTGTCCCTCCGAAGTCGCCATGACCACGAGCAGCTGCGCCTCTCAGATCTCAGCCCCCACCTCTCGCACTCTCTGATCACAGCCCCTGGTGTGTGGTCAGGCTTCTCCCAAGTGCCCAGGAGCTTGGCCCTCCCTCCGCCTGCCCTTCTCACCCCAGCCGCAGTCACCTTCTGCCAGCCTCCCCCCTCGCCTCACCTTCTTCCCAGTCCAGCAACTTGCCTGTTTGTCTTTCTGTTTTTGTTTTTGTTTTCTTAAAGGGCCATCTCCTACTGCTTTCCCATATCAGAAGAGGAGCATCCGGGACTTGAACCGGCACCCATATGGATGTTGGGTGCTGCAGGTAGATGTTTAACCTATTATGCCACAGCACCGGCCCCCTTGTTTGTCTTTTTAAATTTAAATTTATTTATTTGAGAGACAGACTGAGAAAGACAAAAATCTTCCATCCTCTGATTCACTCCCCAAATGCCCACTACAACCAGGGGTAGGCCAGGCCAAAGCCAGGAACCTGGAACTCCATCCACATGGGTGGCAGGGGCCCATCAGATGAGCCACCATCTGCAGCCTCCCCCGGTGCACACTAGCAGGAAACTGACATCTGAAGTGGAGCGGGGGCTCCAGCCCGGGGAATTATATGGGGGTGGGCACACCCACGCGGGGTCTTACTCACTGAGTCCAGCACCCACCCCTCGAGTCCCTTTAGTGAAGTTCAAGTTACTGTTGCAAGGTTGGAACTCCGTAAAGGACAGCTTGCTCGGGTAAGGTTCTATGTTGTCATCAGGATTTCCATCCAGCAGCAACATCAGTAAATCCTCGGGAAGCCCACGCGTGGGGATTTACACATCGTTAGGGCCCCGCACCTCTGCAGCACACATTCCCAGGTGGCTTAACATTGACCTCGGGGCAGGCCTTGTGGCTCCTGTGGAAGTCCTAGCCAGCTCCTTCGCTGCTGAGCCAGCCTCCTGCTCCCGCGCACCCTGGGAGGCAGCAGGTGATGGCTCAAGTCCATAGGGCCCCGGCCGCTCACGTTACAGTTCTGGCTGGACTTCCTGGCTTCTGGCTTTGACCTGGACCAGCCCTGCCCATTGCAGGCATTTGAGGCGTGAACCAGTGGATGGAAGGTCTCTCTGTCTTGTCTGTCTGTCTGTCTCTCTGCATTTCAAATAAAAGTGAAAAATAAATAAATTGAAATTTAACAAGTAGTCTAAGTTCCTGGATGACGTGGGGGTAGATTTCCTATGAGGTTCTGCTTTGTTCCTCTAGGATGTGGACAGAAAAATCATTGTTTTTTAAAGATTTTTATTTACTTAGTTGAAAGAGAGAGAAAGAGAGAGAGAGAGAGAGAGCGCGCTTCCATCTGCTGGTTCACTCCCCAAATGGCTGCAATGGCCAGAGCTTGGCCAGACCGAAGCCAGGAGCCAGGAGCTTCTTCCAGGTCTCCACGTGGGTGCAGGGGCCCAAGGACTTGGGCCATCTTCTACTGCTTTCCCAGGCCATAGCAGAGAGCTGGATCGGAAGTGGAGCAGCTGGGGCTCGAACAGGTGCCCCTATGGGATGCCCATATTCAGGCAGCAGCCTTACTCACTATGCCACAGCGCCAGCTCCCGGCAAAACCATTTAAGTGTGTGTGCCATGAAGCGGCATCAGCGAGTTGTGGCTTTGGAGCCAAATCATGGCCCCAGAAGTATGGGCGTCCCCTTACGCAGTTCCGGGGCATCTGTACCTGGTTTGTTGGCGTAGGTCCCCCAGCGCACCTCAAACCTCTGTCTCATGTGAGACCCATGGAGACCTCAGCATTTTTTTTAGAGATTTTTTTTTATTTGAAAGTAAGAGTTACACACAGAAGGAGAGGCAGAAAGAGAGAGAGGTCATCCATCCGCTGGTTCACTCCCCAATTGGCCGCAACAGCTGGAGCTGCGCAGATCCGAAGCCAGGAGCCAGGAGCTTCTTTTGGGTCTCCCATGTGGGTGCAGGGGCCCAAGCACTTGGGCCATCCTCCACTGCTATCCCAGGCCACAGCAGAGAGCTGGCTCAGAAGTGGAGCAGCTGGGACTTGAACCAGTGCCCATATGGGATGCTGGCACTGCAGGCGGCGGCTTTACCTGCTACGCCACAGCGCCGGCCCCCTGGCATTGACTTATTGTAGAGACTTCACCTCTGCACATTTAGACTTTTGTCTGTCTCCAAGCATTGGAATATGGGTTCCAGAAGGGTGGAGACTTTTGCCTGTTCTGTGCACTGATGTGTATCCAGAAGCTAGCAAGAGGAGGCTCTGAACAAATCGTTGTTGAGCCAATCCATCTTCTGCCCCATGTGCCAGACCCATGTGCTCATGGCCGGTGACATGTCAGTTACCCGGATGGAGCAACAGGCCTGGGGCTAACCTGCACGCTGGGTCTCACTGTCGGCCCTCTCCTCCAGCCCCTGTTCTGGCACCATGCTCCAGAGATGGCAAAGGGGGCACCTGCGCTGCCGGGCACGGCCCTGGCATGGAGAAGCCCCTTAGCAAGGACCCACAGGGCCACAGTGCACAGGGCCAGCGGGCCTGGGTCATTCTCTGGCTTCCCTGGCCTCGATTTCCACAAGTGGGTGATGACTGATGGCCTGAGGCTTGGGCTGGAGCCAGTGGGAAACGGAAGGGATGTGGTGAGGAGTGAGGCCTGCTAGAAAGGAGGAAGCCTGGGGTCCGGGTAGACTCCAGCGTGTGGCTTACCCTGGGGGGACCTCACGTGAGTCACTGATCTGTGCTGCACCTCAGTTTCCATACTGAAACGTGATAGCAAAGCTCTTACTACACAGAGAAGTGAAAATCTGGATTTGGGGCTGGCACTGTGGCATAGCGGGTAAAGTCACCTCCTGCAGTGCCGGCATCCCCTATCGGCGCTGGTTCAAGTCCCAGCTGTTCCATCCGCCCCTCCTTGTAGTCCAAGCCTTCAGCAACTAAGAAATACTTCTTGGATGAATAAATTATTCATTCGGGAAAGAAAGGCTCAGGGGGAGTCTGGAGGAGCTGTTGGCCAAAATGGCAGTGGGGGCTGGTGCTGTGGTGTAGCGGGTAGAGCCCGCTGCCTGCAGAGCCACATCCCGTATGGG
The DNA here is from genome assembly GCF_964237555.1 of Oryctolagus cuniculus. Taxonomy (NCBI): domain Eukaryota; kingdom Metazoa; phylum Chordata; class Mammalia; order Lagomorpha; family Leporidae; genus Oryctolagus; species Oryctolagus cuniculus. Next base: position 7,588,896 of record NC_091450.1, on the reverse strand, counting down.
CGACAGTTTGAGTCCCGGCTGCTCCACTTCCGATCCAGCTCTGCTATAATCTGGGAAAGCAGTAGAAGATGGCTCAAATTCTTGGGCCCCTGCACCTGTGTGAGAGACCCAGAGAAGCTCCTGGATCCTGGCTTCGGATTGGCACAGCTCCAGCTGTTGCGGCCATGAAAGACCTCTCTCTCTCTCTCTCTCTCTCTCTCTCTCTCTCTGTAACTCTGCCTTTCAAATAAATCTTTTTTAAAAAAAGAAAATATAGATGAGAGAGAGAGAGGAAGGAGAGGCAGTCCTTTCATCTTTTTCATTTTATTTGAGAGGCAGAGAGGGACAGAGACAGAGATCTTGCATCAGCTTTGTTCGCTCCCTAAATGCTCCCAACAGCTGGGGCCGGGCCAGAGGAGCCTGGAATGCAGTCAGGGTCTCCCCTGTGGGTGGCTGGGACCCAAACCTGCATGAGCAAGGAGCTGGAATCAGAAGATCCTCCAATCTTTTAAATATTTATTTGTTTGAGAGGCAGAGTTATAGACAGAGAAAGAGAAAGGTCTTTCATCTGCTGGTTCACTCCCCAAATGGCCACAGTAGGGCCACAGAGTAGGGCCAATTCAAAGTCAAGAGCCAGGAGCTTCTATGGGTTTCCAAAATGGGTGCAGGGGCCCCAGCCACCTTCCACCGCTTTCCCAGGCCTTCAGCAGGGAGCTGGATGGGAGGTGGAGCAGCCGGGGCTTGAACCGCTGGCCATAGGGGGTGCCAGCGAGACAGGTAGGGGCTTAGCTTACTACATCACAGCGCCAGGCACAGCTTCTCCTCTCTTATGGCTGTTTTCCCGGCCCTGTTTCAGCTCTGAGCCTGTGGAGGGTAACTCGGCAGGTGCACAGGGCAACCCGGAGCTGAGCGTAGAAGACGACCTCAGCACCGGGATCAGGGCCGGGAGGTCCCGCTCAGCTCCGCCGGCAGATCAGGGACAGCACCAAGCCCACAGCCCGGTCTGCTGTGTCAGCCGGAGGGGGGTGGGGGTGGAGGGGATGGGGAGTGGGCTCTGGGACATCAGCTCTGAGGGTTGGAGCTGAGTCCTTAGGGAATGCAAGATGGCCTTCAGGGAAGGCAGGAAGGCTGCGGGGAGCCGAGGCCTCACCCAGAACTCCAAGCACAGGTGATCTGGCGCAATTCCCCCACTCGCCATGTCTGACCACTGTCCCTTTGCGCATGCGCACCTCCCATCACACCTGCCTCTGCCCTATCCACAAGGGGCTTAGGTGTCCCGCCCCATCCCGGCCGCCTAGCGGGCTGCCCCTAAGTGTGGTGTCTGGGCTGAGCGTTTGCTTGGGACACCCATATTCAGAGGGCCCGGGTTCGTGTCCCGGCTCTGCTGATTCCAGCTTGCTGCCAATGTGCACCCTGGGAGGCTCAGGTACTTGGGTCTCTGCCCCTACTTGGGAGACCAGGATTGAGTTCTGTGCTCCTGGCTTCGGCCTGGCCCAGCCATGGCTACTGTGGGCATTTGGGGAATGAACCATCAGGTAGATGATCTCTGTCTCTGTCTCTCTAAATTTCAAATACAAATGAAAACTACATAAATATAATTTTTTTTTTTTTGCAAATGTGAAGTGTGACTCTGGGAATGTGAGGGGAGAAGGTTTCTCAGCCTGGGTCCAATCTCCAAGTTCCTTGTAAGGGGGACTATGCACCCAGCCCCGCGACTCCTGCAGCCTTGGCAGGCACGGGGGACATCCAGAGGCTGATGGATGCTCTCCTGGGCGTTCTCTGGAATTGGCCTGTGGAGGCGGAGTGGGGAAGGGAAGTGAGAAGGTGGAAAACCAAGGCCGGGGAGTGCAGGAAGGAAGAGCTCGGAGCCCGGGAGACAGGGTCTGCCGAGGAAAACACCAGCCCGGAGGTGAAAAGTCCCCATTCCAGTCCCAGCACCGCGCTGCCCTTCTGGGCAAGATGGCCACATGCTGTGTGCTTCAGCTTCCCTGTGAATCCTGTCCACCTCTCAGCCTATGAGGGGTCATGGGTCCCTGGCTTGGGAGTCAGACACACCCAGGATCCTTTCCCAGCGTGCAACCCTGAGCCTGGCTCCCCTCCTGGAATGCTGTGTGAGCTTAGGCGAGTTCCTTCACCTCTCTGGACCGCAGTATCATCAGCTGTAACATGCAGAAAGAGGTGCAAACTCTTAAGACCGCTTAGAGGATTCAGTGAGCAGCAGTGCATAAAAGACTTCAAACAGGCAAGGCAGCCTCTCTGGGTTGTAGCTATTATTAGTTGTGCAAGACTTGAGCCACAGGAAGTTCTCGAGAGAGGTCAGCTGTCATTAGTAAATGCAAGAGAAGAGGTAATTAGGGGGCGTAGCAGGTTAAGCCTCCACCTGCCACCCCAGCATCCCATATGAACACTGTTTGGAATCCTGGCTGCTTTGCTTCCGATCCAGCTCTCTGCTGTGGCCTGGGAAAGCAGTAGAAGATGGCCCAAGTCCTTGGGCCCCTGCACCCATGTGGGAGACCTGGAGGAAGCTCCTGGCTCCTGGCTTTGGTCTGGCCAAGCTCTGGCCATTGCAACCATTTGGGGAGTGAACCAGAGGATGGAAGACCTCTCTCTGTCTCTCCCTCTCTCTGTCTGTAACTCTGCCTCTTAAATAAAAAAAAAAAGAAAAAGGTAAGAAGAAGAGGCTGCAGTTACAAGTGGGGAGGAGCCACAGGCAGATGGGGACAGTGGCCCTGAGACCTAACCCAGAGCGGAAATGAGGCCTGAAGCAGACACCACAGGGAGCCAGGCCAGCGGGGGCCCTGGGCCGGGGGCTGTTCCACTCCTGGTGCGTGCAGCATCACTCGCCGTGGGTTCCAGGGCTGACTGAGCACCAGCGGAGGCAGACAACTGGGGACCCAGTGTCAGCCTGGAAGCCTCAGATCTGGGGACCAATGGGTGGGACCCTGGTCCCAAGCCACAAGGGAGGGTTCTCTGGGTGCCACCTGTCTCCAGCAGCACCTCTCCCTGCACCTCCCCGGGCACCCCAGCCAGTGGCCTCATGGCCTCCCTGTGGGGAGAGCGTGGGCTAGAGAGGGACTCTGGGGTCAGCCCAGGGCAGGCTCTGCCAGGCGCCGGAAACTGGAGTGTGCTGTGCATAAGAGCCGAGCACCCCTTCTGCAAAATGCTTGGGACTAGCGGTGTTCCAGATTAGGATTTTTTTATAGATTTTGGAATATTTGCATATATATAATGAAATATCTTGGGAACTGAACTGTTTCACATATACCCTATACACATAGCTTGAAGGTGATTTTGGATAATATTTTTAGAGCATTTATGATTTTTTTAAAAAGACTTATTTATTTATTTGGAAGGCATATTGAGAAAGAGAGAGAGAGAGAGATCCTCTATCCATTGGTTCACTCCCCAAATGGCCACAATGGCTGGTGCTGGGTCAGGTTGAAGCCAGGAGCCAGAGACTCCTTCAGGTCTCCTATGTGGGTATCAGGGACCCCAGTACTTGGACCACCCCTTGCTGTCTTCCCAGACACATTAGCAGGAAGCTGGATTGGAAGTGGAGCAGCCGGGACTTGAACCATCGCTCTGATGCGGAATGCCAGGGTCCCTGGTGTGGTTTAACCCGCTGCACTGTGAGGCCTGCCTGCACCTGCGTTTTGATGGTGAGGCCACGTCACGTGGGGAGTTCTTCGTTTGCAGCATCAGTCGGGTCAGCCCTGGAGTAGTTGAGGAACACTCTGGAGCGTTTCAGAGCTTGCATTTTTGGATTAGGGATGCTCAGCCTGTCTTGAGAAGTCAATGATTAAGAAAAAAAAAAGTCAACTGGTTATTTGGTGAGAGAGTGAGGAGAAAAGAGCATTTTTGGTGACAGAGGTGGACTTCATTTTCACCTGCTCTCCCATTTGTCCTTTTTTTTTTTAAGATTTATTTTATTTATTTGAAAGACAGAGTTATAGAGAGAGGTAGAGACAGAGAGAGAGAGGTCTTCCATTCGCTGGTTCACTCCCCAGATGGCCGCACAGCTGGAGCTGCGCCAATCTGAAGCCAGGAGCCAGGAGCTTCTTCCGGGTCTCCCACATGGGTGCAGGGCCCAAGGACTTGGGCCATCTTCTACTGCTTTCCCAGGCCACAGCAGAGAGCTGGATCGGAAGAGGAGCAGCCGGGACTCAAACCAGAGCCCATATGGGATGCCAGCCCTTCAGGCCAGGGTGTTAACTCACTGTGCCACAGCACCAGCCCCCCATTTGTCCTTATGAAAGGAAAAGAGACGGGGGCGGGTGCGGAGGGAGGGAAGGAAGGGAAGACATGGATTTCCTTTGGGGAATCAGTCACCTGCCATTTCTTAGAGGCTGGCGTGACGCAGGCCCAGCCAGCCAGGGTGCTCCACGCCCCCTCTGCAGTGAACAGTTCAGGGATGGCCAAGTGGCTCACTGGCCGTGGGCCCCTGGATTTGCCTCAAGAAAGAGGCTCTCTGGGGGCGGCACCGCAGCACAGAGGGTTAAAGCGCCACTCCCTGTGCTGCCGGGAATCCACATCGGAGCACCCCTTCCAGGCCCTGCTGCTCCGCTTCTGATCCAGCTCCTGCTAATGTGCCTGGGAAGACAACAGGAGACAGCCCAGAGCTTGGGCGCCTGCCACCCACGTGGGAGACCCGGGTGAGTTCCTGGCTGGTGGCTTCCACGTCGGAAAGCAGAGCTGAGAGCTGGAGATGGAGATTAGAATCTTGAAAGTCATTGAGACTGAGTGCCTAGATCCAGCCAGTCCTGAAGCAATTGCTTCTGAAATGTTCAGTTCCACAAGCCGATCTCCTTTGGCTTAAGCTAGTCTGGAATTTCCCTCTACCCCGGCAGCAGGCATTTTTTCCCTTGTTTGGATCTGTCCTCAAAACTGATTTTTTAAAAAAGATTTATTTATTTATTTGAAAGTCAGAGTTACACAGAGGCAGAGCCAGAGAGAGAGAGAGGTCTTCCATCCGATGGTTCATTCCACAGTTGGCCGCAACAGCTGGAGCTGCGCCAATCCGAAGCCAGGAGCTTCTTCCCGGTCTCCCACATGGGTTCAGGGGCCCGAGGACTTGGGCCATCTTCCACTGCTTTCCCAGGCCATAGCAGAGAGCTGAATTGGAAGTGGAACAGCAGGGACTCGAACCAGTGCCTATATAGGATGCCAGCACTGCAGACCAGGGCTTTAACCTGGTGTTCCACAGCACCAGCCCCAAAACTGTTTTCTAACATCAAAAATCCTGGGGCCGGCGCTGTGGCACAGTGGGTTAACATCCTGGCCTAAAGCACCAGCATCCCATATGGGCACCGGTTTGAGACCCAGCTGCTCCACTTCCCATCCTGCTCTCTGTTATGGCCTGGGAAAGCAGTAGAAGATGGTCCAGGTCCTTTGGTCCCTGCACCTCCATGGGAGACCCAGAAGAAGCTCCTGGCTCCTGGCTTCGGATCGGTGCAGCTCCCGCTGTTGCGGCCATTTGGGGAATGAACCAGCAGATGGAAGACCTCTCTCTCTCTCTCTGGCTCTGCCTCTGTGTAACTCTTTCAAATAAATAAATAAATCCTTAAAAAATCCCAGATCATGTAAGGAATCACGGTAAGGTGAATAGAATCACTTAGTCGAAAGGGCATCGTGTCAGCAACCAGTGTGGAGAGAGTGCTTCAGACAGAAAAGTGTGCAGAGTACCTCGGCCAGGACTCACTGGGTGCTGACTCAAGCTGGCCCAGGCATTGGCGAGCAGAGCAGGACTGGAAAAAGTATCACTAAAATTTAGTCACATGCTCTGCGTGCCAGCCGCTTTTCTTGTTTTAAAGATTTCTTTATTTGAAAGGCAGTTACAGAAAGAGAGAGAGTAGTGAGAGTGAGTGATATCTTCCATCCAACTGGTTCACTCCCCAAATGCCTGCAAGAGCTAGGGCCGGGCCAGGCTGAAGCCAGGAGCCAGGCACTGCATCTGGGTCTCCTACGCGTGTGGCAGGGGCCCAAGCACTTGGACCATCCACTGTTGCTTTCCCAGGCTATTCGCAAGGAGCGGGATCTAAAGTGGAGGAGTCGGGACTCAAACTGGCTCTCCAGTATGGGAGGCCGGCACCACTTGGCAAGTAGTTGGTAGCTTTGGGATCCGCAAGGAGAGAAGACCTATACTTCCGGGAATGGAGAGTCCCTACCCGCACTTCCGGGGAAGAAAAGTCCTTGTCAAGGGTGCCTAAAGGTCAACCAATGAGGATCAGACCTGCCTTAACCTTTAACCACCATGCCCTGAATCTATAAAAGGAGCCTGCCCAACCTCTGACAGGCGACTTCCCTGGCCCCGCTCTGTTGGGGCCGGGGAACCTCGCCTGGGAGTGGAATCCCAATAAAAGCTTGTGAATTAATTGATTCATCTGCCTGGGAAGATTTGTTACGCCCGACACCTTGCAGTAGTGGCTAAACCTGCTGGGCCATAACACCGGCTATGGGTACTCTTCAACCACTGGCACATTTAACCCTCACAATAATCCTGTTTTGCAAGTACTACTTTTGCGCTCATTTAAAACATACATTGACTTATTTAATTGAAAGACAGAGTTACAGAGAGAGGGGGAACACAGAGAGGGAATTTCCATCCACTGGTTCACTGCCCAAATGGCTGCGGCAACAGAGGCTGGGCCAGGCTGAAAGCCAGGAGCCAGAAGCTCCATCTGGGTCTCCCACATGGGTGCAGGGGCCCAAAGACTGGTGGCCAGAAAGCCATTAACAGGGAGCTGGATCGGAAGCGAAGCAGCTGGGACTTGAACCTGTGCCTGTATGGGCTGCTAGTATAGCAGGCGGCGGCTTAACCACTGTGCCACGACGCCGGTCCCTATCAGGTTTGTTTTATACAGAAGAAACAGGTCGTGCCTGAAGTCCCGGAACTAGTAAGTGGAGGCTCGTAGCCGGCTCTCTGAGCCTGGTGCAGCCAGCAGCTCCCGCGCCTGCTCTCTGAGCCAGGCACCGGCCAAATGGCTCCTGTCACCCTGAAAACAGCCCATTTTAGCGACGGTTAAAGGACAATGGCAGAGCGGAAATTCGAACCCAGTCTGGCTTGAGAGCCCGCACCCCTCCCCACTAGGCTGAACTGCCCGTGACGAACGAATGAAGGGATAAAGAGAGCGCAGAAAACCAACGCCAAGCTCTGGCGCAGCAAGAGGGCCGTCCCCAAGTGCGCGAGTCTAAATGGGACCACGCCCACCAGTGGCCCATCCCCAAGTGCGCATGTCTAAATGGGACCACGCCCACCAGCGGCCCATCCCCAAGTGCGCATGTCTAGAGGCGCCCACGCCCGCAGGCGACTCACCGCCGAGTGCGAGTGTGCACGTGTAAATGGGACCCCGCCCTGCGGGTGACCCAGCCCCGAGTGTGAATGTCCAAACCGGTCCGGGGTTTCAATCTTTGTAAAGAAATGATCCTGAGAAGGAGGAGCCCTGATCGCCCCGCCCCCATTCCGCGCCCTGCAGCTGGAACTACCAGTTTCCCAGCACGGAGGAGCGCTGGGGGGCGGAGTGTGACCACGGGGGCTAACAGAAGTCAAACCAGGAGCAGGGGACAGAGAACACAAGGGGAGGGCGGCGGAGAGACGGGGACCCGGGAACTCTCCCAGCCCCCCACCCACTCCCCACTCCCACCGCCACCGGGAATCTCATAACCACTTTTGCAAATTCCAGAGCGGGAACGTGTGTCCCAGGCTTTCTCAGGAAATACCTGGGGGTCCCCAGGAGCGAAGAGGTGGGGAAGGCGCTGGCATAGGTTCACTTTGGATGTCACCGAATAATCAGCCCCGAGTGGGAGCCGCTCGGAGGGCAGCTTCATTGACTTGGGACAAGTAAGGGAGACAGCGGCAAAACAGAGCTCCCTAAAGAGTGGTGGCTGGGGTGAGGGCTGTCCAGGCTGCAGAAAGTGGGGAGCAGGAGGACCCTCGCTGTGCAAGTAGCACGCATCCCCCTCGGCTATGGGTTCGAGGCTCTGACTCAGACCGGTTTCTTGCCGCTTTCCTTGGTTGACTGGTCCTCGAGCTGCCCCAGTCCCACGTTGCAAGATCAGCCTTCCCGGAACAGCCTCTGAAAAGCCAAGGTCTGATGAGTAAACCGCTGTGCCTGTGCCCAGCTGGTGCCTAAATCCTGCCCCTCCGGGTTGCCAGGGTGGGGGCCCGGCCCTCCACGAGGGATCTCAAGTAGGGGGTCAGCGGCCAGAGCTATAGTCAGCTGCCCCTCTATCCCGCCACAGTCCCCACCCCAGCTTCTGCTTGCTCTGAGGGGGATGGCGCTTGGGGGTGGGCTGGTCCCGCATTCTCTGGGAGCTCCCCCAACAGAGCTGGCAGGACAGCATTTCCATGTCCTCTCCACCTGCCTGGCCGATCTGAGTCTCAGAAGACAAGTGTCCCCCGTGAGGCTGGAGGAGGAGGGCACAGTATCACATATGGACGCTGCAGAGTTACACTGACCCTGCTAGTGCCTCTGCTCGGGTCTCATTCAAATGGATGCCTTGATTAACCACCGTAAAATGGGCCAGACTGTAGCAACAGGTGCAAAGGGCCTGCGGCTCAGGGTGAGGAGGGGGGTCATTCCTGGGAGAAAGCTGGGAGAGGACTTCCAGAGAAAGAGAGAGAGAGAGAGAGACCCTACCCTGGCCCCTCCTCGTCCCCCCCCCCCACCTGATTCCAGCTGCAGCTCTGCCTCAAAACAGTTGAATGGTTCATTTTCCTTTTGAGCCTCAGTTTCTATATCTGTCAAACGGGGGTGGTTCTTGGAAGAGTCACACCTATAGGACCATGGGATGGGGGAATTCTGTGCTATGAATGATTACACACACACACACACACACACACACACAGGGACAGAAAGAGCTACCACCTGCTGATTCACTCCCCAGATGTCTAACAATGGCTGGGGCTGGGATAGGAACTTGTTCCAGGTCTCCCACATGCGTGGCAGGGATTCAGTTACTGGAGCTAACACCTGCTGCCTCCCAGGGTGCGTATTAGAGGAAGGTGGGGTCAGGAACCAGCTAGGCCTTGGAGCCAGGCGCTCCAATGTGAGATGCAGGCATTGCATGTGGCATCTTGAGCCAGTGCCCACCCCAGGTGGACCTCTGTACCAGTAGTTCCCAGGAGAAGCTGACTTGACCACCACTGTGCAGATCTTGGACAGCAAGTGAGCTAGCTCGATGCCAGAGGATCTGGTTTCCCGGCTAAGCAGGTGTCATCGCATCACAACAGGAGCCCTGGCATGGGGAGAAGCAGCTGCCAGACTGCAGCCCTGCGTGGCCCAAGCTCTCGAAGTGTCGGCCAAACTCTTGAATTTGTACGGATTTTTTTTAAAAAAGTTATGTATTGATTTTCATTTATTTGAAAGGCAGAGCAAGAGAGAGAGAGAGAGAACTTTTATTTGCTGGTTCAACCCTCACTGTCTACAACAGCCAGGGAAGTCAGGAGCCAAGAACTCAATCTGGGTCTCCCACTCTCCCACGGAGGAGGCAGAGGCCTGAGTACTGGAGCCACCGCCTGCAGCCTCCCAGGGTGTGCATAAGCAGGAAACTGGATCAGAAGCAGAGGCTGGGGTGGGAGGAGGGGCGGTACCGTGGGGCAGAGGGTTAAGCTGCCACCTGTGACGCCGGCATAACACAGGAACACCTGCTGAAGTCCCTGGCTGTCCTGCAATTTTCCCTGCTAATGCACCTGGGAAAGCAGTGGAAAATGATTCAAGTCCTTGGGTCCCTGCAACCCACATAGGAAACCAGGATGGAGTTCCTGGCTCCTGACTTGGGCTTGGCCCAGCCTCAGCCATTGTGGCCACTTGAGGAGTGAACCAGCAGATACAAATTCTCTCTCTCTCTCTCTCTCGCTCTCGCTCTTTCTTCCTTTCTCACTTTCAAACAAACAAATCTTTTTTAAAAATATTTATTTATTTTACTTGAAAGTCAGAGGTACACACAGAGAGAAGGAGAGGCAGAGAAACAGAAAAGTCTTCCATCCGCTGGTTCACTCCGCAATTGGCCGCAACAGCCAGAGTTGCGCCGATCCGAAGCCAGGAGCCAGGAGCTTCTTCCAGGTCTCCTATGCAGGTGCAGGGGCCCAAGGATTTGAGCCATCTTCCACTGCTTTTCCAGGCCATAGCAGAGAGCTGGATCAGAAGTAGAGCAGCCGGGACTCAAATCAGTGCCCATATGGGATGCCGGCACTGCAGGCGGCGGCTTTACCCGTTACACCACAGCACCCGCCCCAACAAAATAAATCTTAAATAAGGAAAGAAGCAGAAGTGGGACTTGAACCCAGGCCCTCTGATACAGGATGCAGGAGCATCCTAAGCGATAGAACAGCTGCACCAGGGTTGCCCGCCCTAGTTTGTATTGGCTGAAGTCAGTAACTCCCATAGGAGGGGATCTGATAAGGTTTCGCATTCCTGAGGGGCGGGGGGCTCTCTCCATGGGATTTGATGAGATGTCCTGACCAGTGCAGTGTTTGGAGTGGCTTTAAAGCTGCATACGCATTCCGTATGTGCACCTATGTGCCTTGTTGGTACACATGTAACCCAGAGGGTGGGAGCAAGCAAGAACAGGGGCACAGGAACTGAGGCAGAGGAGCCGACACCGCTCACTCAGCACAGTCAGTCTCCCACAGGCTGCTCCAGGAAGGCTGAGCCCCCAGCGTGATCCTCAGAGGCTCAGAGGCAGGGGTGGGGGAGGGGGGCATCGCACAGCCATGAAAGCAGGGTGGGTTGGAGCCTCGTGCACACAGTGTGTGAGGACTTGGGTTGCCTAAGCAGGAAAGGCTCTCTGGCTGTCCTTTATTTGAAAGGCGGAGTGACAGAGAGAGAACAAGAGAGGGAGAGACAGAAAAAGATCTTCCATCTGCTAGTTCACTCTTCGAATGCCCACAACAGCCAGGGCTGGGTCAGCCCACACCAGGAGCCAGGAGCTTCGTCCGATCTTCCACATGGGTGGCAGCAGTCCAAACACTTGGGCCATCCTCTGCTGCTTTCCCAGGCACATTAGCAGGGAGCTGGATTGGAGCAGAGCAGCTGGGATTTGAACCGACCCTCCAGTATAGGGCAAGAAGCAAACTAACGCCGGCACCGAGTGACCGTGGAAGCCTGCCTGCCCGTGTCCCCTCCCATTTGCCACACCTTAAAAAGACTGCAGGGGCCAATGCTGTGGCATAGCAGGTAAAGCCACCACCTGCAGTGCCGGCATCCCAAATGGGTGCCGGTTCAAGTCCTGGCTGCTCTACATAGCTCTCTGCTATGGCCTGGGAAAGCAGGGGAAGATGGCCCAAGTCCTTGGACCCCTGCACCCATGTGGGAGACCCAGAAGAAGCTCCTGGCTCCTGGCTCCAGATTCAGAGCAGCTCTGGCCATTGCAGCCAATTGGGGAGCGAACCAGTGGATGGAAGCCCCCCGCCCCGCCTCTCCTTCTCTTTCTTTGTAACTCTGAATTTCAAATAAATGAATAAATCTTAAAAAAAAAAAAAAGACTGTAGCACAGGCTGAGCTATTGGTTGCCATCAAGAGAGGGACTTGGAGCCAGAGACCCCCACAGCTAAGCCAGGCCCACAGACCTGACCCACAAGAACTGTGCGTTGATGAATGTGTGTTGTTTTAAGCTTCGAAGGTATTTTTCATTTTTGTTTTTAAATACTATTAATGAATTGAAGTAACACCTTGACAGTAGGGACTCCATTTTGGAGAACCTGAGACTCCATTCTGGGAAGGTGCCCCCCCCCCCCCACCGTGAGACTCTGGTCTGAACTGTGATCTAAAACAGTTGGACAATAGCAGTCCACTATATCACACTTGGCAGACCATAGAAACCCCCTAGCATGATCGCTCAAGCTTGGAAGTGGATAGGCTGCACCTGGGTTAATGATAAAAATGTAATTGCTTATGTCCTACATATGATTAAAACCAATACCTGGATTAATGTCAAGATTATAATTGGGGCCAGCGCCACAGCTCAACAGGCTAATCCTCCGCCTAGCGGCACCGGCACACCAGGTTCTAGTCCCGGTCGGGGCGCCGGATTCTGTCCCAGTTGCCCCTCTTCCAGGCCAGCTCTCTGCTGTGGCCAGGGAGTGCAGTGGAGGATGGCTCAAGTGCTTGGGCCCTGCACCCCATGGGAGACCAGGAGAAGCACCTGGCTCCTGGCTTCGGATTGGCACAGCGTGGTGCCATTTGGGGGGTGAACCAACGGCAAAGGAAGACCTTTCTCTCTGTCTCTCTCTCTCACTATCTAACTCTGCCTGTCAAAAAAAAAAAAAAAAAAAAAAAAAGATTGCAACTGGTATTGTCAAGATCATAATTGATACTAGTTTTGCATAGGTTTTAGGTCAGCTTGACCCCAGTAACCAAGTATTCCCCCCGATCCCAGCCACCGTGTATTCCCCTCCCGATTTTGTGGTTTTTGCCTTTATAAACCCTGTTGCTTTGGACTTCAGGGTTGAGACTTCTTTAGGGCATGAGCCCACTCTCCACCGCCGGCAATAAAGGACACCAGATGTTATCACTGTGTGGTGCTCCTTTGTCTACACTCGCTCAGGTACAACAGAATTAAGTCATTTTATTTGAAAGCCGGGGGGAGGGGGAGAGAAAGAGAGGGAGAGAGAGTGAGGGGGGGAGAGAGAGAGAGAGAGAGAGAGAGAGATCTTCCATCTATTGGTTCACTCCCCAAATGGCCTCAGCAGCCCGGCTTGGGGCAGGCCAAAGCCAGGAGCCAGGAGCTTCTTCCAGGTCTCCCGCATGGGTGCAGGGCCCAAGTGTGCTAGGGCCGTCTTCTGCTGCTTTCTCAGTGCATTAGCAGGGAGCTGGATCAGAAGTGGAAAAGCAGGACTGGAACTGATGCCCACATTGGATGCTGGCGTCACAGGTGGTGGCTTAACCCACTATGCCACCATGCCAGCCCCTTTATGCCTATTTTTTAAAAATATTTATTTGAGAGGCAAAGAGAGATAGAGAGACAGAGATAGAAAAGCAGAGAGAGAGAGAGAGAGAGAGAGAGGTCTTCCATCTGCTGGTTTACTCTCCAATTGGCCACAATGGCTGGAGCTGCACCAATCTGAAGCCAGGAGCCAGGAGCCTCTTCTAGGTCTCCCACACAGGTGCAGGGGCCCAAGTATTTGGGCCACCTTCTACTGCTTTCCCAGGCCACGGTAGAGAGCTGGATCGAAAGTGGAGCAGCCGTGTTTCTGTGTTTCTGAGTGTAACACATCTTTAAGCATCTTTTGCAGGGCTGGACGAGTGGCGACAAATTCTTTCAATTCTGATTGCTATGAAAAGTCTTTATTTTACCCTCATTCACAAATGAGAGCTTTGCAGGATATAACATTCTGGGCTGGCAGTTTTTCTCTCATAGCACCTGGGCTATGTCTCGCCATTCCCTTCTAGCTTGTAGGGTTTCTGATGAGAAGTCAGCTGTGAGTCTAATTAGAGGTCCTCTGAGAGTAATCTGACGTTTCTGTCTTGCACATTTTAGAATCTTTTCTTTATGTTTCACTGTGGTGAGTTTGATTACAACGTGTCGTGGTGAGGATCTCTTTTGGTCATTTTTGTTGTTGTTGTTGTTCTACTTAATACTATTGGTTGAACTCTTTAATTAACACACAATTATTCTTAGGTGTTTAAATTTAACTGAAAAGTGATCCCTGTTAAATATAAGAGTGGGAATAAGAGAGGGAAGAGATGTACAATTTGGGACATGCTCAGTTGGACTTGCCCCAAATGGTAGAGTTAGAAACATGCCAGGGGATTCCAATTCAATTCCATCAAGGAGGCAGGTACCAATGCCATCTCACTAGTCCAAGCGATCAGTTTCAGTTCATAATTGATCATAATGATAGGTCTAAGAGTCAAAGGGATCACATAAACAAGACTAGTGTCTGGAAATACTAACCTATAGAACAAAATAAGGGAGAGAACGATCCAACATGGGAAGACGGATACACAGCAGACTCATAGAATGGCAGATGTCCTAAACAGCACTCTGGCCTCAAAATCAGCCCTTAAGGCATTCAGATCTGGCTAAAAAGCCCATGAGAGTATTTTAGGCATGGAAAGCCAAGACACTGTGGCAAAAAAATAAACAAACAAGCTAACTAACTAAATGAAAGATCTCTGTGAGTGAGATTCCAGCAGAAAGAACAGCCCATCAAAGAAGGAGGTACCTTTCTCTGAAGGGAGGAAAGAACTTCCACTTTGACTATGACCTTGTCTAAATATGATCGGAGTTGGTGAACTCAAAAGGCAGCTCATGACAAGAGCCTCGGGTGATTACTGAAGCCATAAACAAGAGTGTCAGTTGTTAAATCAAAAGTCACTGTGCACTTTCTCCCCAAGTAGGATCTCTGTCCTTAATGTGTTGTATTATGTAAATCAATTGTATAACTAGTACTCAAATAGTATTTGACACTTTGTGTTTCTGTGTGGGTGCAAACTGTTGACATCTTTACTTAATATATAGTAAACTGATTTCTGTATATAAAGATAATTGAAAATGAATCTTGATGTGAATGGGATGGGAGAGGGAGCGGGAGATGGGAGGGTTGCGGGTGGGAAGGAAGTTGTGGGGTGAAAAAGCCACTGTAATCCAAAAGCTGTACTTTGGGAATTTATATTTATTAAATAAAAGTTAAAAAAAAAAAGAAAGTGGAGTAGCCGGGACTCGAACCATTGTCCATATGGGATGCTGGCATTGCATTGTAGCTTTACCCACTATGCCACAGTGCCAGCCCTGCATTCCATATTGAAGTCCCTGGGAGGTAGCAGATGATGGTTCAAGGGCTTAGGTCCCTGACACCCATGTGGGAGACCTAGATTAGGGTCCTGGCTCCTGGTTTTGGCTTGGCTGAATCCCTTCTGTTCTGGGCATTTGGGAAGTGAACCAGCAGATGGAACACATCCCCGCCCCCCCCCCCACATCCTCTCTCTGCCTTTGAGGGCAAATGTATCTATAATATGTTGGGGGGAGGGGATAGTGGAACAGGATATAGTCCCACAGAGCTGGTATGACCATCCTTGGGGTGATCCTAGAGGGTTAGGTTACAACTTAAGGGCTTTTAGTTAAAAATAAGAGGGGAAATAAGAGATGGAGGAGCTAGTCTGTAGCTGTAATACAGTCCAGTCCTGCATGCAGTCACACAGACTTACCTCTAAGGGTGCAGCCTCAGAACCGGTCATGGGGATCCGAACCCATAAGAATCAGCAGTATAAATGCCATCTTCACTGTTAAAATGATCATATTAATGGTAAAGGTAACATATAGATTGGTCTAAGTTTCAAAGGGATGATATCAATAACATCAAGTACCCTGTAAAAAATAATAGAACTATAAAGGAAGGAAAGACCAACATGGAAAGCAGTCCACACAGCAGATGCCTAGAATGACATCGCTGTAAATCTCACTCTGACCTCAGAACCAACCCTTAAGGCTTCCTGGTCTGGCTGAGAGATGAGCGAGAGTATTACATGCATGGAAAGCCACGATTCTGTGACCAAAAACACCCTATGTGGAGGATCTCTGTGAGACCTCAGAGGAAAGAAAGGGCCATCAAAGAAAGATACACTCTTCTCGGCAGGGAGGGCAGAACGTCCACTTGCATATGGCCGTGTCCAGCTACCAATGGAGTCTATGGTCACAAAAGGCTTCCATGGCCTTGGGAGCCCATGACAAGAGCCTCGGATGACCACTGACATCAGAAAAAAGAGTGTTAATTGTTAAAGGAACAGCAGTAGTCATTATGCACTTGCTCCCCATGTAGGAACTCTGGCACTAATGAACCGTAATGTGAGAATCGACCGCAAATTCTCTCCCCAAACTGTACTCTATATGTTGTGTGTGTGCATGAGTGCAAATTGTTGAAGTCTATGCTTAGCATGGAGTTGGTCCTCTGTATATAAAACCATACAAAAAAATGAACCATAATGAAGAAGGAGATGGGAGAGGGAGAGGCAGGTGGGATGGGACCCAGGAGGGGGGGTTTACAAGGGGGAAAGAACCACTATAGTCCTAAAGTTGTATCTAAGAAAAAATGCATTCATTAAATTCAAAAAAGAATTTCAAAAGAAAACAAAACAATTTAAGTGCTTTGCAGAAGTCGGAAGGAGAGCGAGTTCAGCTGGGGACAGAGGACAGGCCACAGGCTGGGGACTAACCTGTGATGTCACAGCAACCACCACTTTTGTGACTGGCAAAGAGAAGCTGGTTTTTACAAAGAAAAGAAAGTGTTTCCGGTTGACAGGGGCCCGGTGCCGGCCACAGCCCCTGGGGACGGTCTGCCACCAGCAAGGCAGGCTAATGCGCACAGCGGTTTCATGCTGCAGTGGGTTTTCCACTACCATGAGCTGCAGTTCGTAAGTCTGCAGCGTGCCTGCCGTTCAGCAGGGGTAGCCAGGTTAGCTGGAGTGGAGACTGTGTTTGTCCACGACGCCTCTTCCCTTGGTTTGGATCACCTCTATGAAGTGTGAAGTCTGTTACTACCTGAGCGGCCTTGACTTTGAAATCTTAATCTTAACAGCATTTAACTCTACCCTGCCTGACACCATAGGCTCGTAGGCTGTGGTACATATCACATTTGCATCAAAACTAGCTGCAACTTGGCATGAAACCTTGTCCATCCACAGGATCTCTCCGTACGTTAGGAGTGCACGTAGATTTGTGTGCATCTTGCATTATGGACTTTGGTCTCCTGGTTTCATCGTTTTTCATTTATTCCAGTACTTGCCAAGAGAAAAAAAATGCACCACAAATAATAAATTACATTGACTTTTTAAAAAAGATTTATTTATTTATTTGAAATGCAGAGTTACAGAGAAGCAGAGGCAGAGAGAGAGAGAGGGGTCTTCCATCCACTGGTTCACTCCCCAGATGGCCGCAACAGCCAGAGCTGCACCTATCTGAAGCCAGGAGCTTCTTCCAGGTCTCCCAACAGACACAGAGGCCCAAAGACTTGGGCCACCCTCCACTGCTTTCCCAGGCCATAGCAGAGAGCTGGATGGGAAGTGGAGCAGCTGGGACTCGAACTGACACCCATAAGGGCATTGCAGGCAGTGTCTTTACCCACTATGCCACAGCATCAATGTAGACTCCTAATTGAAAAAAAAAATGCTGGCTGATGGCACAGGCACTCAGGTGTGGGTGCTGTCAATGGGCAACCTGCCTTTGCTTCCTCCCAGGACTCCCTGGAGGCCACAGAACTCACTAGAAAGTGGGGCCACACCTGGCCCACTTGTGGCCCAGCCTGAGACCAGTGGTGGACCTGTGGCTCATGTCTTTTTCTTCCTGCAGACTTTGGTTGCTATCCAGTGTGACCCTAATAATTGCTGTGGCTGGATGACACGAGGGAGCTTCAAAAAGTTCGTGGAAGGTGGCATTTAGAAGATACATTTGGGCCAGCGCCGCGGCTCACTAGGCTAATCCTCCGCCTTGCGGCACCGGCACACCGGGTTCTAGTCCTGGTCGGGGCGCCGGATTCTGTCCCAGTTGCCCCTCTTCCAGGCCAGCTCTCTGCTGTGGCCAGGGAGTGCAGTGGAGGATGGCCCAAGTGCTTGGGCCCTGCACCCCATGAGAGACCAGGAGAAGTACCTGGCTCCTGCCATCAGGTCAGCGCGGTGCGCCGGCCGCAGCGCACCAGCCGTGGCAGCCATTGGAGGGTGAACCAACGGCAAAGGAAGACCTTTCTCTCTCTTTCTCTCTCTCTCTCTCTCTCTCACTGTCCACTCTGCCTGTCAAAAAAAAAAAAAAAAAAAAGATAAATTTGTTGTGGTGGAAAAATTTTGAAATCCATGCAAATAAGGGGGTCTCTAAAACATTCACAGAAAATGTACTTTAAGAAAAACTATGCGGGCCGGCGCCGTGGCTCACTGGGCTAATCCTCCACCTGCAGCACCAGCACCCCAGGTTCTAGTCCCGCTTGGGGCGCCAGATTCTGTCCCGGTTGCCCTTCTTCCAGTCTAGCTCTCTGCTGTGACCTGGGAGGGCAGTGGAGGATGGCCCAAGTGCTTGGGCCCTGCACCCACATGGGAGACCAGGAGGAAGCTCCTGGCTCCTGGCTTCGGATTGGCGCTGGGCCGGCCATAGCAGCCGTTTGGGGGGGTGAACCAATCGAAGGAAGACCTTTCTCTCTCTCTCTCTCTCTCCCTCTCCCTCTCCCTCTCCCTCTCTCACTGTCTAATTCTGCCTGTCAAAAAAGAAAAGAAAAAAGAAAGACTATGCATGGATTTTAAAACTTTTTTGCAACAAAATAAATTTATTTTTTAAAATGGAATTATTTGCTCATTTAAAAGGCAGAACAGCAGAGAGAACGAATGATCTTCTGTCTGCTGATTGACTCCCTCAATGACCACATGGCCTGGGCTGGGCCAGGCTGATGCCAGGAGCCCAGATTTCCACCCTGGTCTCCCACGTGGGTGCAGACGCCCAAGCACTTGGGCCATCCTCTGCTGCCTTCCCCACAGCAGGGAGCTGGATGGGAAGTGGAGCAGCCAGGACTGGAACTGGCATTCTGATATGGGATGCTGGCATTGCAGGCAACGGCTCAACCTACTACTCCACAACACCAGCTGCAGTAGATTTATGTTTTAATTCCATTTTCTGCGAACGTTTTGAAGTGCCCTTGTATGCGCACAGCAAGGTGGTGTTTGCGCCGTCCCCCGTCACTCTCCTGCCACTCCTGTCTCAGCAACAAAGCCCGCCTGGCCTTCGTCACTGTGGTTAAGGGATGAGTCTTAGCCTGGTTTGTGCGTCTGTGATGGAGCACCAGAAGATGGGCTGGTGCTGCGGCTCACTAGGCTAATCCTCCGCCTAGCGGCGCCGGCACACCGGGTTCTAGTCCTGGTCGGGGCGCCGGATTCTGTCCCGGTTGCCCCTCTTCCAGGCCAGCTCTCTGCTGTGGCCAGGGAGTGCAGTGGAGGATGGCCCAAGTGCTTGGGCCCTGTACCCCATGGGAGACCAGGATAAGTACCTGGCTCCTGCCATCGAATCAGCGAGGTGCGCCTGCCGCAGCGCGCTGGCCACGGTGGCCATTGGGGGGTGAACCAATGGCAAAGGAAGACCTTTCTCTCTCTTTCTCTCTCTCTTTCTCTCTGTCTCTCTCTCTCACTGTCCACTCTGCCTGTCAAAAAAAAAAAAAAAAAAAAAAAAAGGAACACCGCAGGGTGGGTGGTTTCTGCTGAACAGAAACGTATCAGCCCATGGTTCTGGAGACTGGGAAGTTCAAGATGAAGGGCTGGGCATCTGGCGAGGGCCTCCTGCTGTGTCTTAGTCTTAACACGATGCAGGCATTGCATGGCAGGCGGCCAGAGAGAGCCACCCCACCCCTGTGACACAGCACTGGCATGGGTGAGATCCCTCCTCCCAATGCCATTTCAACAGAAATATATTGAGCAGGCGTCTTGGATCTCACAGCTTCCAGTCCATGGCAGGACGTCCATGTGGTTTCACTTGTAGTTGGGCAACCTTGGGGCACCCAGAGAATCGTGACGATTTAAGAGTGCGGTGGTGGCAGGGAAAACTTTCAAATATTCCCCCACGTCAAGGAAAGAAGCAATCTGGGGGCAGAAACAGAGAGAACTTCCAACCACTGAGCCCTGCAGAACGGCCTGGGCCCTGCTCTTTCTGTGGACAGGAAGCACCATCCTCCCTTTCCCAGGGGGACAAGCGCCAGGGGTACCCCCGAGCCTGGTGTGCCCTGGTTGGGGGGGTGGCGGCTGTGGGAAGTGGCCCAGTCTGCACAGGTTGAATGCTAAGAGCAGACAAAAGGTAGAGGAAGTGAGGCCATCTTGGCAGGTGTCGGTTGCCAGAGTGATGCCAAGGCCCAGAGAATTCCACGCCGCTTCCCAATTCTACGCCTGTGAAACTCTGGGGCACGGGAGGGGAGCAACCACAGGGCAGCCCTTATCACATACCTGTCACCCGGCAAGAAAGGAGCCAGAAATAGCGCTGTGATTAAACAGCAGTCACACTGCCTGCACACCTGAGCTCTGTGGGCGGAGCCTTGGGAGTAGACTGACTGCCTTTGGATATATATATTTATATTTTATTAATTTATTTATTTGAGAGGCAGAGTTACAGGCAGAGAGAGGGAGAGGCAGAGAGAAAAGTCCTCTTCCTTCCACTGGCTCATTTCCCGGATGACTGCAAGGGCCGGAGCTGGGCGAATCTGAAGCCAGGAGCCAGGAGCTTCCTCTGGGTCTCTCACAAGCAGGCAGGGGCCCAAGGACTTGGGCCATCTTCTGCTGCTTTCCCAGGCTATACCAGAGAGCTGGATGGGAAGTGGAGCAGCTGGGACTCGAACCGGTGCTCATATGGGATGCCAGTGCCGCAGGCAGAGGCTTAGCCTAGTACGCCACAGCACCAGCCCCACCTTTGGATATTTTTTTTTTTTTTTTTTTTTTTTTGACAGGCAGAGTGGACAGTGAGAGAGAGAGACAGAGAGAAAGGTCTTCCTTTGCCGTTGGTTCACCCTCCAATGGCCGCCGCGGCCGGCGCGCTGCGGCCGGCGCACCGCGCTGATCCGATGGCAGGAGCCAGGAGCCAGGTGCTTTTCCTGGTCTCCCATGGGGTGCAGGGCCCAAGCACCTGGGCCATCCTCCACTGCACTCCCTGGCCACAGCAGAGGGCTGGCCTGGAAGAGGGGCAACCGGGACAGAATCCGGCGCCCCAACCGGGACTAGAACCCGGTGTGCCGGCGCCGCTAGGCGGAGGATTAGCCTAGTGAGCCGCGGCGCCGGCCCACCTTTGGATATTTAACCTTTGGATATTTATAACATCCCTCCTGGGCTGTACAAAATGATTTTTCTGGCCTCACATGGCTCTGGGCCGGCCATTCCCCACCTGTGTGGTGCTGTGTGTTTCACAGCGCTAGCTATCTTGATCACAACGTGTGCTGTAGGCATTCCTATTGTATACCTGGGGTGCCATAGTTTGAATGCAGCCCCAAAATTCCATGCACTGGAAACTTAAACCTCCAATTTCAGAGATTTACGTATGCATTTAGTTGAAAGGCTGAACGACAAAGAGAGGGAGAGAGAGAGCAGAAGAGATTTTCCATCTGCTGGTTTACTTTCCAGATGATGTGCCAAGAGCCAGGGCTGGACCAGGCCACAGCCAGGAGCCTGGGACTCCATCCGGGTCCCCCCATGAGTGGCAGGGACCCAAGGCCTTGGGCCATCATCTGCTACCTCCCAGGTGCACTAGCAGGAAGCTGAGGAGCTGGGACTGGAATCGGTGTGCTGCCATGGATGCTGGTATTGCAAGTGGCAGCTTAACCT
Organism: Oryctolagus cuniculus; assembly: GCF_964237555.1. Classification (NCBI taxonomy): domain Eukaryota; kingdom Metazoa; phylum Chordata; class Mammalia; order Lagomorpha; family Leporidae; genus Oryctolagus; species Oryctolagus cuniculus. Next base: position 7,567,651 of record NC_091450.1, on the reverse strand, counting down.
ACTACTCCACAACACTGGCCCCCTCAATAGTCTTTAAAAAAAAAAGATTTATTTATTTATTTGAAAGTCAGAATTACACAGGGGGAGGAGAGGCAGAGAGAGAGAGAGAGAGAAAGTCTTCCATCTGCTGGGTCACTCCCCAGACAGCTGCAATGGCCAGAGCTGCGCCGATCCATAGCCAGGAGCCAGGAACTTCTTCCAGGTCTCCCACGTGGGTGCAGGGGCCCGAGCACTTGAGCCATCTTCCACTGCTTTCCCAGGCATTTTAGGTGGATCGGATGTGGAACAGCCAGGACTTGAACTGACACCCATATGGGATGCCAGTGTTGCAGGTGGTGGCTTAACCTTCTGTGCCATAGCGCTGGCCTCTGGGTGTATTCTCTTCAATTCACTGGTGATTGTGATGAGACCAAACCTCATGTAGGCAAAATCCCTGGCACACAGCCTTGTTCATGCACAACTGGCTGTGATCTTGTGACAGCGAAGACACACATCCCGTCTTCATCCCGGCCCTTGGCTCAGAAACCCCTGGGGTTCCCTGAGTGGCAGAGGTGAGAAGAGTAACTTGCGGACTTCATCATAACCCCTCCCCCCCCCTTTTTTTTTTTGACAGGCAGAGTGGACAGTGAGAGAGAGACAGAGAGAAAGGTCTTCCTTTGCCGTTGGTTCACTCTCCAATGGCCACCGCAGCGCTGATCCGATGGCAGGAGCCAGGTGCTTATCCTGGTCTCCCATGGGGTGCAGGGCCCAAGCACTTGGGCCATCCTCCACTGCACTCCCTGGCCACAGCAGAGAGCTGGCCTGGAAGAGGGGCAACCGGGACAGAATCCGGCGCCCCGACCTGGACGAGAACCCGGTGTGCCGGCGCCGCAAGGCGGAGGATTAGCCTAGTGAGCCGCGGCGCCAGCCCATGATAACCCCCTTTCAACCATTCCCACGTGCACACTAATGATGGGGCTTCCTGGAGGGTAGGTGGGGGGGTGGTTGATGATCACCAGCGGAACTCACCATGGAATGAATCACAGGGTTGGAGCTTTGAACGCTCCCAGGGACAGGAGAGAGGCTGGAGGTTGAGCTAATGGCCAATGGCCAGTGATTCCATCAGTCAGGCCTGTGTCACGGAGCCGCCGTACAGATCTTAAACTAAGGCTGGAGAGAGCTCCCAGGTTGGTGGGTATCTGCAGGTGCTGGAGTAAGGGACGGAGCACCACGACAGAGTTCAGGGGCTCCCCGCCTTCACCCCCACCCACCTTGCCCTCTGCACCTCTGGGCTCAGTGATTCCTGGGTGGACACCTTCACCGTCAACCATGCCATGGAAGCCCATGTTTCCTTCAATTTCATGAGTCATTATAGCAAATGACAGAGCCCAAGGAGAGGGTCATAGGAACCAGATTTACGGCCCCAGGCTTGTCGTTGGCATTCGAAGTGGAGGGGCGGGCAGCCCCTAACCTGTGGGGTCTGCACTAACTTTGGGGAGTCCCTTCAATTCATTTGTAGGACGCCAGGCCCCAGTTAGTGTCCCTAGGCAACTGGAGAATCGCTTGGTGCAGAAAACCCAGCCATGCGGTGCCCGAAGTGTTGTGTGACAGCGTAGAAAGAACCAGCAAGTTTTTCTCTAGTTGGGGCAGCAGTGGGCTTGCAACATTTCCCTCCTGATATGCAATATAGATGCTTCTTAATGTGCGGTGGGGTTCTGTCCTGATAAACCCAGTATGGGTCGAAATTACCAGCAGGGCAAACATGCGAGTCAGGAGTGGGGCATTTGGCATAGTGGTTAAGAGGCTCAGGTCTGGGGCCAGCATGTGATGCAGCCTGTTAACGCCCTGGCCTGAGGCACCAGCAACCCACGTGGGCGCTGGTTCGAGAACCAGCTGCTCCACTTCCAATCCAGCTCTCTGCTATTGCCTGGGAAAGCAGTGGAAGATGGCCCAAGTCCTTGGGCCCCTGCACCCATGTGGGAGACCCAGAGGAGTCTCCTGGCTCCTGGCTTTGGATCGGCACAGCTCTGGCCATTGCAGCCAACTGGGGAGTGAACCATTTGATGGAGGGCCTCTCTCTCTCTCTCTCTCTCTCTCTCTCTCTCTGCTTCTCCTCTCTCTGTGTAACTCTGACTTTCAAGTAAATAAATAAACCTTTAAAAAAATAATGAGGCTCAGGTCCCACGTGGGACTGCCTGGTTCAATACTGGGCTCCAACTCCTGACGGCAGCTCCCTGCTGATGCACACCTCCGGAGGCAGCAGATACTGGCTCAGATGGCTTCAGATGGCTGAGTTCCTTCCACCCCTGTCCGAGGGAGACCTGGATGGAGTTCCCAGCTTCTGGCTTTGGCCTGGCCCCAGTCCCAACTGTTGTGGGTATTTGGGGAGTGAGCTGGTACACGGGAGGGCTCTCAACATTTCTCTTGCTTTCTCTCTCTCTCCACCCAACCCTTGCCTCTCAAATAAATAATAAAAAAATTATTTACTTTTTATTCATTTAAGGCTAACCTACCAGAAGCACAGCTTAGCTGAGCCTAACCTTAAAAGTGCTTAGAACATTCGTATTACCCTATGTTTGGACAAAATCACCTAACACCAAGTCTATTTTTTTTTTTAAGATCTATTTATTTGTTTGAAAGGTGGAGTCATGGAGAGGCAGAGGCAGAGAGAGAGAGAGAGAGAGAGAGAGAGAGAGAGAGGTCTTCCATTTGCTGGTTCACTCCCCAGATGGCCACAATGACCAGAGCTGCGCCTATCCGAAGCCAGGAGCCAGGAGCTTCTTCCAGGTCTCCCATGCAGGTGCAGGGGCCCAAGGACTTGGACCATCTTCTACTGCTTTCCCAGGCCACAGCAGAGAGCTGGATCAGAAGTGGAGCAGCTGGGACTTGGACCAGCACCCATACAGGATGCCGGCGCTGCAGGCAGCTTTACTGGCTATGCCACAGCACTGACTCCTATTTCATAATCAGGTGTTGACCGTCTCCTGTGGCTGGCTGGGCGTGTGGTTCGCTGCCAGTGCCCAGTGTCACAGGAATTAGCGTAGAGCTTATCACTGGGCAGGGAAAGATCAGAATTAGGAGCAGGAGTTGGCCACAGGGGTGAAGGCGCTCTCATTGTGTATTGAAGTGCCAGGGTTCAAGTCCCAGCTCTGCTCTGCTTCCCGCTAACACGGGCCCAGGAGGCAGCAGTGAGGGCTCAAACGCCCGGGACTATGCCACCTGGAAGGAGTTCCGGGTTCCTGGCGTCAACCTGGTCCAGCCCTAGCTTTTACAGGCTTTGGGGGGAGTGGATCAGCAGGTGGGAGATCTCTTACTCTGTGTGTGTGTGTGTGTGTCTGCCTTTCAAATAAATAAAAATCAACTTAAAATTTTTAAATTAGCTGTTTTTTTTTTAATAAAAGATTTATTTATTTATTTGAAAGGCAGAGTTACAGAGAGAGAGAGAGAGACTGATCTTCCACCTGCTGGCTCACTCCCCAAATGGCCACAGTGGTCCAGGGCTGGGCCAAAAGGAAGCCAGGAGCCAGGAACTCCACCCAGGTCTCCCACGTGGATGCAGGGGCCCAAGCGTGTGGGCCATCTTCCACTGCTTTCCCAGCGCGTTAGCAGGGAGCTGGATCAGAAGTGGAGCAGCATCCATACAGGACGCCGGCACTGCAGGCGACGGCTTTACCCGCTAGGCTCCAACATCGGCGCCAGACAGAGGCATCTTAGCTGCCAGGCGGAATGCCTGCTGCGATGAACGCTTGAAAAAACTTCTAGTGAGATGCTTCTATTCCAGTTCGCTTCTAATTCTGAGACTTGGCTGTGGTTTTCAATTTGGGTGGTTGTATAATTCCCTTTTACGTACATCTGAGTAAAACATGCACGGAGGGAATTCTAAAATGCTAAGTCAATATGGGACAGCCACTACAGCGGAACCGGCGTGCAGAAATCCTAAGAGCGCCCTGTGAAAGCCGATCTTGGGAAACTCCTGGGGCTGGTCCCCAGCCCTGACAGCTGCCCCTGTGACTAGATTAGGATTCTCTTTAGGGAGTGCTAGTTGAAAATTAACTTCTTGACTCTGAAATTTTCAAATAGCCATGTATATATCAGAGAGCTGGCTGTCGAGAAAGGGTGGGTGGAGGAAAACCAGGATGTTGGCAGACCACACAACCCCCCGCAGAGTTCCTCTGCTCTCTGCAGGGAGCTGGGAGCCCTGTGCATGTGGCAAAGCAGGCAGGGAGTTAGGCAGGGTAGGCGAGCTGGAATTTGTGCCAGCCCTGCCTTGTCATTGTATCCTTTCCCCTGACGATCTCACACACCTGCCTTCCCGGGGCGCACCTGTGTCTCACCCAGGAGCAGGAAGCAGCCGCCATGATGGTCACGTGGAACTTAAATCCTGCACAGAGGCGCCACAAAAATCCCAGAAATGCCTTACTGCTGGGGGGCGGGGCAAGAACGTGAAATAAAGATGAAGATCCCTGGGAGAAGGAAAGTCCCGGCTTTGAAAACTCAGACTTGAGTTCAGAATCTCAGTCCCTGCTGTGCAACCTCAGGAAAATTACTTAACCTCTCTGAACCTCAGTTTCCTGGTCTGAAAAATATGATCAATAATAGTATAGCCTGGGGGGCTGGTGCTGTGGTGTAGCAGGTAAAGCTACTGCCTGCAGTGCCGACATCCCATATGGGCGCCGGTTCGAATCCCGGCTGCTCCAGCTCTCTGCTATGGCCTGAGAAAACAGTAGAAGATGGCCCAGATCCTTGGGCCCCTGCACCTGTGTGGGAGACCCAGAAGAAGTTCCTGGCTCCCGGCTTTGGATCGGTGCAACTCCGGTTGTTGTGGCCATCTGGGGAGTGAACCAGCGGATGGAAGACCTTTCTCTCTGTCTCTTGCCTCCCTCTGTAACTCTTTCAAATTAATAAAATAAAATCTTAAAAAAAAAAAAAAGATACCCTGGGGCAGAATAAGCCTAGTGATTAAGACACCTGTGTCCTACATCCGAGTACCTGGGTTCAGTACCTGTCTCTGGCTCCTGCCTCCGGCTTCCTGTGGACCCTGGTGGGTAGCAGTGAAGGTTCAAGTAACTGGGTTCCTGCTACCCATGTGGGAGCCCTGGATTGAGTGCCTGGCTCCTGGCTCTGCACAGCCCCAGCCCCAGTCATCGCAGGCATTTGGGGGAGTGGACCCACAGATGGGAGCTCTCTCGGTTTCTGTCTCTGCATCTCAAATAAATAGTTTTAGAAACAGTCCTACTGCGTGCTCTCAGGTTTTGTAAGGACTGGTCTATAAACACCTGTCACAGAGTAGACGCCCACAGCACAGGCGCCGTGGGGTCGACTTCTGAGCTGGCACACACAGCACCTGCACCAGACAGAGCCTTCTGCCGGCTGCAGCTGCCACACTTGTGCTCGGGGTCCCCGAGCCTACAGCGGCCAGAGCCCCCGGGTCCAGTCTGCCCGGGCTCCCATCCGCCCCTCCTTGTAGTCCACGCCTTCAGCAACCACGAAACACTTCTTGGATGAGTAAATTATTCATTCGGGAAAGAAGGGCTCAGGGGGAGTCTGGAGGAGCTGTTGGCCAAAATGGCAGTGGGGGCTGGTGCTGTGGTGTAGCGGGTAGAGCCCGCTGCCTGCAGAGCCGCATCCCATATGGGCGACAGTTTGAGACCCGGCTGCTCCACTTCCGATCCAGCTCTCTGCTGTGGCCTGGGAAAGCAGTAGAAGATGGCCCAAGTCCTTGGACCCCTGCACCCACATGGGAGACCCGGAATAAGCTCCTGGATCCTGGCTTCGGATGGGCACAGCTCCAGCCGTTGCGGCCAATTAGGGAGTGAACCAGCGGATGGAAGACCTCTCTCTCTCTGCCTCTCCTCTCTCTATGTATCTCTAACTTTCAAATGAATAAATAAATAAATCTTTTTAAAAAAATGGCAGTGACAGCGATCCCAAAGGAGGCCGAAGGAGAGACAGAGGGCGGATGAGGGCAGACCAGGAAGGGAAGGAGGGCTTTAAGCTGAGCCTCGTGGGGTCTCAGGCAGCGGGGACTAGAAGGTGCTTGTTCAGAGCATGCGCGAGAGGAGGTGAGTCAGGTCACTTAGTGGCCGGCGCTGTGGCATAGTGGGTAGAGCCGCCGCCCACAGTGCCCACATCCCATATGGGCACTGGTTCGAGTCCTGGCTGCTCCACTTTCAGTCCAGCTCTCTGCTAATGGCCTGGGAAGGCAATGGAAGATGGCCCAAGTAAGTTTCTGGCTCCTGGCTTCAGATCGGCCCAGTGCACTCGCGCGCGCACACACACACATATTTTCCATGTGCTGGTTCACTCCCCAAATGCCTGCAACAGCTGGAAGCCAGGAGCCAGGAGCTCCGTCTGAGTCTCCCACGTGGGTGGCAGCAGCCCAGGCCCTTGAGCCATCCTCCGATGCCTCCTTAGGCGCCTGAGCAGGGAGCTGGCTCGGAGGGGCCAAGTGGGCGGGACTGGAGCTGGCATCGGCTCCGCGGCGCGGGGGCACCCGAGCCCCGGCTTGACCCCCAGGGCCCCATGTCTTCTAGCATCCTCCCCACTCACGGATTCTGTGCCTCTGCGTTAGGACTCAGAGCGGGTGCGGGGAGAGGGTCCCAAAGGCTCGACCTGCTCCCAGAGGCTGTGCATCCGTTACTGCTCCAATGGCCCCGCCGTCCTTCATAGCCCGGGGTCCCTGAGAACAATTAGGGCTGCCATGGAAGGGAGGGGAACGTTCTGACTAAATTCTGAGCATTCTACTTTTAGCTTATGGCCCTAAAATGACTTAAGTGTGGCCTCCTCTGGTCTCCACCCACGCCCCCTCCTTTTCTGCAGGCTGGGATGCAGTTGTGATGGCAGGTACTGGAGCAGCTGTCTTGGAGCTGAGTGGAAACTCTGTTTCAAGGGCAACAGAAAAGTGGACTCCTTGACACAATGGGGCTGCCATTTTAGCCGGGGAGTACCTCCCCTTGGAGCTGTTATGTGAGGGGAAATAACTTTCTATCCTGCTTTGTTCAAGTCTTTATTATAGCAGCCAAGCCGACACCTTAGCCCACACTTCCTCCTAACTCCAACCACATATTTGAGCCACATTCTTCTGGAACTCTGCTCCCAAGGCTGATCATGCTGGGTAGGAACCTTGCCCCGCTCCAGCTGACCTCCCTCCACCCTGTCCCGGCAGCCCCCTGGGGCATGGGGCCCTACCACAGGCGGAAAGACAGTGGGGCTCCCTGAGTAGCTTGGGGCAAGCTCCGCTGTGTTTGTTGTTGTTGTTGTTGTTTTTTGCCAGGCAGAGTTAGACAGTGAGATAGAGAGACAGAGAGAAAGGTCTTCCTTCCGTTGGTTCACCCCCAAATGTCCGCCATGGCTGGCACGCTGCGCTGATCCGAAGCCAGGAGCCAGGTGCTTCTCCTGGTCTCCCATGGGGTGCAGGGCCCAAGCACCTGGGCCATCCTCCACTGCACTCCCTGGCCACAGCAGAGAGCTGGCCTGGAAGAGGGGCAACCGGGACAGAATCCAGCACCCCGACCGGGACTAGAACCCGGTGCGCCGGCGCCGCAAGGCAGAGGATTAGCCTAGTGAGCCGCGGTGACAGCTCACTGTGTTTTCAACCCCATTTTTCTCCCTCTTGCACCTGGATGTCATCACTCCCAACACAAGGGGGCTTCGTACCAACACAGCACAACTGACCAGGACGAGTGGGGTGGTGTTTGGCGCGGTGGTTAAGAGGCTGTTGGGACCCTGCATCCCGTAGCAGGGAGCCTGGTTCACACCCGGCTCCTCTGCTTCTGATCCGGCTGCCCGCTGAGCAGCATCCCGGGAGCCCGCAGGTGAGGCATCAAACACCAAGGTCCCTGCCACCTACCTGGGGGCCAGGTTGAGTTCCTCGCTCCTGGTTTCAGCCTGGCCCAGCCAGGGAATAGAAAATTCTCTCTCTCGGGGCCGGCGCTGTGGCACAGCGGGTTAACGCCCTGGCCTGAAGTGCCGGCATCCCATATGGGCACCGGTTCAAGACCCGGCTGCTCCACTTCCGATCCAGCTCTCTGCTGTGGCCTGGGAAAGCAGTAGAAGATGGCCCAAGTGCTTGGGCCCCTGCACCTGTGTGGGAGACCTGAAAGAAGTGCCTGGCTTCTGGCCTCGGATCAGCACAGCTCCGGCCATTTCAGCCAATTGGGGAGTGAACCAGAGGATGGAAGACCTCTCTCTGTCTCTCTGCCTCTCTGCCTCTCTGCCTCTCTGCCTCTCTGTCTCTCCTCTCCTCTCCTCTCCTCTCCTCTCCTCTCCTCTCCTCTCCTCTCCTCTCCTCTCCTCTCCTCTCTCTCTGTATATGTAACTCTGACTTTCAAATAAATAAAATAAATCTTAAAAAAAAAAAGAAAATTCTCTCTCTCTGCCTTTCAAATAAATCAAATAAAATCTTTTTTTTTTTTAAGGCAACAAAAGACACAATCATAGCATGGGGCAAAGCAGGCACACCGTCTCCCAGGATATACACGCTGAACACACACACACACACACACACACACAGTGGGCACGCTCTTATGCTCTTATTGGCTCATGCAAATGCAGACACATGCGGGCAGGCGCCAGCCGCAGCCCGCAGGCCAGGAGGAAGGCACACCACAGGCCACAGCTGCCTGGCTGTGTTTATTGTCACTGCCACGTTGGGGTGGGGGGGGGGGACTCCGCTTCCTCCAGCTAGGGCTCCTCTCCCGGGGCTTCCTCACTCCGCCTCTGGATCCCCATCCTGCCCCCTTTCTGAGGCTAGGGGTGCTTCCTGGGTGGCCCCTCCGTCCTCGGGCAGGGGGAGGTGGGGTGGGGGCGAGCGGCCTGGATCCTGCCCGCCGGGTCCTGGTTCCTCCGCAGTTCCGTCTCCATGGCTGGGTGTGGTGTCCGTGGTCTGGCCTCATCTGGGGGAGGGCCAGGCAGGGGGTGAAGGGGGATGGAGGCTGAGTTCTCGCTCTGTTCCCCACCCCCACCCCGCAAGGATCTGACCCTCCCTGGCCTCCCATTCAAAAGGTCTGCTTTCCCCCTTTCGCACTGGCCCCTAGGAAGCTCAGAGCCGGGCATAGTCTTTCCACTCTAGGTGGAGACCACCCGCTCACACACTTTCAGTCCTGGGACCGAGGCGCCTCCGCGGGCTCCCTGGGGCCCCCAACTGCCTACCTCCAGCTGTGCCTCAGCGCCGGGCCTTTTTTCTCTCTGAGTTCTGGAACTTGGTTACCAGTTTCCTCTCGTGCCCGCCAGGGCTGGGCCGGTTGGTGTTGGCCGCAGCCTCTCTCTTGCTGCGACCTTTCCGACCTCCCACTCCTGGTAAACAAGGGAGCAAGCAGTCAGTGGAGCTGGGGGGGCCAGGAGAGAGGCCTTGGAGGGGAGGCAGGGGTGGGGCTGGGGGCAGCTCCCAGGCAGCACTACCCTCTTGCCCCACCCCCACCGCACCATGGGTGTGGGTCCCAGGGTAGCACCCAGTGGACAGGGCTCAGGGTCAAGATTGACTAGGAAAGGGTGAGAGGTGGGGGGATCTCCAGTGTTGGGGGGGGGGCGGGAGAGTTAACAGTGGAAGGACCAGGCTGGCGGCAGAGCCAGGTCTTACCTGGGCAGGGGTCGGCCAGGCTGTAGAAATCGTACTCATCCAGGCTACCCTCGTTGTTCTCTGGGCCTGAGGGCTGCCGGGAGGGGCTGGCTGCGGGCGGCAGGGTGGCCATCCTGTGTGGCCCAGGCGCACGCACGGTCTCCTTCCTTTGTGTCCACTTGCCTCTCCTCTCCTCCCCGGGCTCCTCGGCCCTGCTTATAAGTCTGTGTCTCTGCACACACCAGAGCTCCAGCCCCTCAGCCTGGCTGATGCAATCTGGCCCCTTCCCAGAGCCCAGCCCGCAGCCTCCTCCCTCTCCCAGCCCGCCCAGCCCTGGTCCGCCCGGTGGTTTTGGTGTTTTTCCGTGGAGGAGATCCCAAACCCCTCGCTGGGGATGAGGCAGGAGGCGGGGTCTGGATGTAAACACACTGAGGTGGGGGAGTCTTGGCCAGCAGCCCAGGGACCTCACGTGGGCCACTTCTTCCTGTCCACCTGCCCCCTCCACCGCCCTCTGCCGTGTGTGTGTGTGTGTGTGTGTGTGTGTGTGTTTGCGCCTCCTGGCTCAGGGTTGCACCCACCCAGCTGACCCCACCCCACCCCATTCTGGCTTGGATTCAGGACCTGGTGGCAGAACAGGGAGTGAAGAAGGAGGGAGAGGAGAGATCAACAGGCCAGGCTCATGGCCTCCTCCCCCATCAACCCCAAGACCCCAAGGCCCTCCCTCTATTTAAATGACTGGCTTGTTGATTTTGCCTGCTGATTTGACTCTTTGGTAGGCAGAGAGACAGCAAGAGACCTCCCCTGTGCTGGATCTCTCCTCAGATAACCAGAGGCTGGGAACTCCATCCGGGTCTCCCAGCACTGGAGCCATCACGGCTGCCTCCCAGGGTGCACGTTAGCAGGAAGCTGGGATCAGAAGCAGAGCTGGGACTCGAACCCAGGCCCTCTGATATGCATGCAGGCATCCCACGCAAGGTCTTTTTTTTTTTTTTAATCTGTTTGAGAGGCAGAGTGTGAGAGAGAAAGGAGAGAGAGGGAGAGAGAGAGAGAATCTTCCACTTACTCATTCAGTCTCCAATGGCTAGGGTTGGTCCAGGCCAAAGCCAAGAACCAGGAAATCTATCCAGAAAACTCCACCTGGGTGCAGGGGCCCAAGCACTTGGGCCATCTCCTGCTGCCTCCCAGGCACGTTAGCAGGGAGCTGGATGGGAAGTGGAGCAGCGGGGACAGGAATTTGCCTCTGATATGGGATGCCGGCATCAAAAGCGACAACTTAACCTGCGGCACCCTAGCAGCCCCCCCGCCCCCGCAGTGTCTCAGATGCCCTTGGAAGGTCCCCTTTAACATCCTGAAATGGGGTCCCTGGGTAACCCACCTCCCCTGGGAGGGAGGCAGCAGGGTGGTTGAGAGTGCGGGTTCAGAAGCCAGATGGCCTGGATCCAAACCCCCACCCTGCACCTGCTGGGCGACCTCAGACAGATCACTAAACCTCTCTGTGCCACCATCTTCTCCGTAGGACAGAGGATGCCCCTGCCGGGAGGGGCTGGGGAGAGACCACGTGGCCAGGCACCTATGCCAGCACCTGCTTGGGGGGGGGGGCACTCGGATGAGCTTCCCCAGTTTCTTTTTTTTTTCTTTTATTTCTTTTTTAATTATATCAAGTATTTTTTTTAACTTTTATTTAATGAATATAAATTTCCAAAGTACAGAATATTGATTACAATGGCTTCCCCCGATAACGTCCCTCCAACCCGCAACCCTCCCCTTATCCACTCCCTCTCCCCTTCCATTCACATCAGAGCTTCCCCAGTTTCTAAAAGCTCCCCCAGGCGGCAAAGGAGACACAAGAAGGAACTTGATTTTAATAACGTGCTTCAAATACGTTGTTTCAAATAATCTGTTTCGAAAAGCATGGGTACCCTGAGGTGGAGGAGGCAATGAAGTGAACACAGGTCTACCCCGGCTTTGCAGGGTCGGGGTGAACTTCAGGATGACCTTGGCATTCCGCAGGCTTCTGCATGCACTTGGAGCTGGAAGCACGTGAACGCGGAACATTCCGCTCTCGCCTGAACGGCCTGAGCCGCGTGAGTCACGCTGGCACGGGCAGCACACAGCCATTCCCTAAACTCCCAGGTGCTCCCTGCTCACACTTGGCCGTGAGCCTGCTGCCTCCAGAGGCATTTCCTGGTTAGACTCCTCCACCCCCATCCCCACGCCTGGTAACAGTGCAGACTCACCCTCTGTTTTTATTGTATTTTAAAAAAAATGTATTGGAAGGGGGACCAGCGCTGTGGCGTAGCAGGTTAAGCCGCCGCCTGCAGTGCTGGCATCCCATAGGGGCGCCGGTTCGAGTCTCGGCTGCTCCTCTTCCAATCCAGCTCTCTGGGAAAGCAGCAGAAGATGGCTCAAGTGCTTGGGCCCCTGCACCCAAGTGGGAGACCCAGAAGAAGCTCCTGGCTCCTGGCTTTGGATCAGTGCAGCTCTAGCCATTGCTGCCAATTGAGGAGTAAACCAGCAGATGGGAGACATCTCTCTCTTTCTGTCTCTATTTGTCACACTACCTCTTGAATCAATAAATAAATACATCTTTTAAAAAATAAAGCATACGGAAAAACATTTATTTGAAAGGCAGACAGAGAGAAAGAGAGAGATCTTCTATATGCTGGTTCGCTCCCCAAATGCCTGCCACAGTTGGGTGGCAGGGACCCGGGTATGTGAGCCATCATCTGCTGCCAAGGTGCACGTTAGCAGGAAGCTGGAAAGCAGAATGGGGACTCGAACGCAGACACTCCCGGATGGGATGCGAGAGTCCCAGGCAGCGTCTTGGTGGCTGTGCCGAACGCCCCTTGCCCCACCCCCAGCCTGTGGAACCAGAGGCCGCTCTTCAGCTCCGCACTCTGCCCTCCGCTCACGCAGAAGGAAACGTAGCCTTCCCTTGCAGGCTGGGTGACTCGTGAGTTCTTTGAGAAATAACGCAAGGACAGGAGGACGCCTGCATCCAGCGGAGACCGGCCAGTAACGGGCCGGGTGGGGCCGGCACTGGGGCGCAGTGCGTTAAGCCACATTCTCCCCTACGGAGCACTAGTTGGAGTCCTGGCCACTCCACTTCCTATCTGTCTCCCTGCTAACGCACCTGTGATGGTAGAAGATGACGGCCTGAGTACTTGAGCCCCTGCCACCCATGTGGGAGACCCGGATGGAGCTCCTGGCTCCTGGCTTCAGCTTGGCCATGCCCCAGCCATTGCAGCCATCTGAGCGTGAAGCAGAAGGTTGAATACCCACCCCGCCCCCCTGCTCTCTGTCTCCCCCCCCATCACTCTGCCTTTCAAATAAATAAATAAATAAATCTTTTAAAAAATAAACAGGCCAGATGATAAGAGGAAGATAGCCTTATTGTGGAGACAATCAGGAAGTAGAGTTCTCGGAAAAAGGTGGGCTTTATCCCTGAGTGTGCAGTGGCCCCCACTTACCCACGGGTTCACTGTCCATGGTTTCAGTTACCCATGGCCACTTGGGGTCCTAAAGTATTAGATGGAAAAGTGAGCAATGCATGCATTCCAGCATGCACCCGCTCTGAGCAGCGGGGTGAAGTCTCACGCTGGCCGCCGTCGTCACTGAGAAGTGAGTTGCCGTCAGTCCAGGGAGTCACCGCCTGCCAGTCACTTAGCAGCCGTCTCCGTTGTCAGATCCTCTGTCCCGAGAGCCACTGTTGAAGGGACTCTACGTAGCAGCTGTGTCACCGTGCCTCTGGCCTGCACCTCACTCGGTCTCATCAGGTAGACCCTGTATCGTCTCACATCGTCAGCAAAAGGGAGGATACAAAACAGTAAGGTGTGTGTGTGTGTGTGTGTGTGAGAGAGAGAGAGAGAGAGAACGAGAGAGAGCATTCACGTAACTTTCATTACAGTAAATTGTGCACGGGTTGTCCTGTTTTATTATTAGCTATTGCTGTTCATCTCTCACTGCGCCCACGTTATAAACGCAGCTTTGTCGTAGGCATGAACAACCATAATTCAAAACCTCCCTGGGAATGGAAGAGCGCAGTAGGGGGAGGCGTTCGGTGCAGTGGTTGACACAGCTCGGAACACCTGCAGCCGTAGTGGAGAACTTGGGTTTGGTCCCAGCTCCGCTCCTGACCCAGCTCTCTGCTACTGCCCTCTGGACAACAGCAGGTGATGCCCCAAGTACTTGGCTCCCTGCCACCCACATGGGAGACCTGGGTCATGTCCAGGCCTCCTGACTTGGGCCTGGTCCAGCCCCGGCAACAGCAGGCTCTGGGGAGTGAACCAGTAGATGAAAGATCTCCACCTATCTTTCTGTCTCTGTCTCTCTGCCTTTCAAATCAATAAAAAATAAATATCTATGCATATGTTTAAAAAGATACACTTATTTTGGTGCCAAAACAATTGGAAATCCATGCATAGGAGAGTGCATAGGAAAACACAAAGTATATATGAAACCAGGCCCGTGCTCCGCGCCTTGGGCGCAGGTGCTGGAGAGCAGCAGGCCCTGGCCTCCGTGGCCTCCCAGCCTCCCTCCCTTCGCTTTGAGTTTCCTTGCCCTGATCTCACTCAAGTGAACTTGCCAAGTTGAGGGAGTGGTCCTATGGCGTTCCTGAGCACAAGACCCATGGGGTCATTTGTCTCCCTGTAGGTAACATTCTTGATATTGTCTCATCTTTTTTTTTTTTTAAGATTTATTTATTTATTTGAGAGACAGAGTACAGAGAGAGGGGGAGAGAGAGAGAGAGAGAGAGAGAGAGAGAGAGAGAGAGAGAGAGATCTTCCATCTGCTGGTTCAGTCCCCAAATGGCTGCAGTGGCTGGAGCTGGGCCAATCCAAAACCAGAAGCCAGGAGCTTCTTCTGGTCTCCCACACAGGTGCAGGAGCCCAAGGGCTTGAGCCATCTTCCGCTGCTTTCCCAGACCACAGCAGAGATGCTAGATCAGACAAGGAGCAGCCGGGACTTGAACCGGCACCCAGAGGAGAATGCCGGCACCACAGGCGGCAGCTTAGCCTACTACACCACAGCGCCGGCCCCTTCAGTCTCATCTCGAGAGATTCCTTTTCTGGGCTCTCCCAGGTCCTGAGCCAGAAGACTCTACCACCCGAACAGCTGGAGTCTACTCTGCCCTCTTTAAAATTCTCAAAGGAGCATGACCTGGCTGACCTGTTGGAGGGAGGCCACAGGGACTGGGCCGTGAGCTTGAACACGCACCTCTCAGCTGCAACTTCGGTCTGCGGGAGCGGTTACCCCTAACTTCTCCGGGAGCCTGGGGATGAAAATGGAGCCACAGCCACCCGGCTCCTCGCCCTGCGCTCTGTAACAAACACCTCCTTCCTGGGGCTGGCACTGTGGCATAGCAGGTTCATTCACTGCTGTGACACCGGCATCCCGTATCAGAGTGCCAGTTCGAGTCCTGTGGCTGCTCTGCTTCTGATCCAGCTCCCTGCTAATGTGCCTGGGAAAGCAGTGGGTGATGGTTCAAGTGCTTGGACCCCTGCACCCACCTGGGAGACCCGGATGGAGTTCTGGCTTTGGCTTTGCCCAGCCCTGGCTGTTGCAGCCATTTGTGGAGTGAATCAGCAGATGGAAGATCTCTCTCTTTTTCTCTCCCTCTCTCTGTCACTCTGCTTTGCAGATAAATAAGTGAATCTTTTTTTTTTTTTTTTTTTTTTTTTTTTTTTTTTTTTTGGACAGGCAGAGTGGACAGTGAGAGAGAGAGAGAGAGAGAAAGGTCTTCCTTTGCCGTTGGTTCACCCTCCAATGGCCGCCGCGGCCGGTGCATGGCGCTGATCCAATGGCAGGAGCCAAGTACTTATCCTGGTCTCCCATGGGGTGCAGGGCCCAAGGACTTGGGCCATCCTCCACTGCACTCCCGGGCCACAGCAGAGAGCTGGCCTGGAAGAGGGGCAACCGGGACAGAATCCAGCGCCCCTACCGGGACTAGAACCCGGTGTGCCGGCACCGCAAGGCGGAGGATTAGCCTAGTGAGCCGCGGCACCGGCCAATAAGTGAATCTTTAAAAACAAACAAAAAGACACCTCTTTTCTTCCTCCATCCCTGGGTCTGCTGTTGGCTTTCTGTGCATGGTGGAGGCAATTTTTTGAGTTCTGCAATAACTCCTTCCACCCGTTTTTGGGGTGCTCCGTGACAAGGCAGCACTGTCCATGGTTGCAGGCCTTCCTGGGAGGTCCTGGTGTGTCCATGGCTCCTTAGGGAGCAAGGTAATCCCTGTACTGTGGGGACATGGAGCAGAGCTGGGTTCCAGCAGCGTCTTACCGTCCTGCCTGCCCAGCTGGTGACAGCCACAGGTCGGGCTGGGTGCGGGACTGTCCTGTCCTTTCTGTGCCCCACCTGGCCTCGTTGAGACAGCTGCAGACAGTCCCGTCCCATCCCTGGGAAGCCTTAGCCTCCCAGGGGGAAGGCTGCTGGCCCCACTGAGAAACAGGTGCTTCCCTGCCTGGCCCCTCCCCCCAGCCCCAGGAGTCCTGTGAGTGGCTGGAGGGGGCACACTCTCTGGTTTCTGTCTGCTCATGTGTAAAGGGGCAGAGAGAGCGCCCATGCGTGCAGCGGCTCAGCCCAGAGCCGGGCAGACGCGTGGCTTCCCCCACCATTCTGGGCTGAAGGAAGAGCGAGGCTCGGGGAGGGACGTGCTCAAGGTCCCAGCACCTGGGAGTCGGGGAGCATTCCTCCCACAATCTGCCTGACCCCACGTGCAAGACTCACTGTGAGTCAGCCCTGCTGGCCAAACAATGGCACAGCTGTCACCGCGCTGTGGACGGAGCCACCTGTCATGGCTTCCTTGTTCCCTTCCCAAACAATTTATTGGTTTGGCCCAAGCCCCGAACTGAGGAACCCAGAGAGACACCGTGAGCTGCACCTGCTGGCAGCCAGCCCATCGCACTCCTTCCTGCCTGAAATACCACTCAGAGCAACACACTCTTTTATCCTACCGTCCTGATGTTATCTCGCTTGCTTCATAGTCTTGGGTTCCCGGTACCAGGAAGTCTCTTGAAGCATTGTTTTTATTTGCTGCTTTTCCATGATCTGTGTCCCCTAGAAGTCACTCACTGGTTTAGTTCCGTGCGTGGTTACAGGAGTAGGCGCTGAAGCGGGACATTGGGGACCCGAGTTTGGTTCTGTGCTTTGCTAGCTGTGTGACCTTAGACAAGGTATTTAGCTTCTCTGTGCCTTTTTTCCTCATTTATAAGATGGGGATTGGGGCCAACACTATGGCATAGTGGGCTAAGCCTCTGCCTGGAGGGCAGGCATCCCATATGGGTGTCGGTTCAAGTTCTGGCTGCTCCACTTCTGAGCCAGCTCTCTCTCTGCTATGGCCTGAGGAAGCAATGGAAGAAGGTCCAAGTGCTTGGGCCCCTGTACCCACATGGGAGACCTGAAAGAAGCTCCTGGGTCCTGGCTTCAGATCGGCTCAGCTCCAGCTATTGCACCCATTTGGGGAGTGAACCAACAGATGGAAGACCTCTCTCTCTGTCTCTCCCTCTCTCTGTAACTCTGTCTTTCAAATAAATAAAATAAATCTTGAAAAAAAGATGGGGATTAACAGTGGTAGCTACCTGGTGGGATTGTTGTGAGGATTAAAAGGCCAACACTACTCAATAAATGTTTGCTATTTTCATTATCAATATTATTCATTAGGGCAGGAGTTTTACCTGTCCTTTTTAAAAAATATTTATTTATTTGGAAGGCAGAATGTCAGAGACTGAGAGAGAGGGAGGGAGAGACAGAGAGAGGGAGGGAAGACAGAGAAAATGAGAGTGAGAGTGAGAACAAGAGAGAGATGAGAGAGAAAGTGAGAGAGAGAGAAAGAGAGAGAGAGAGAGAGAGACATCTTGCACTTGCTGGATCACTCCCCTAACAGCTGCAACAATCAGGGCTGGGCCAGCTGAAGTCAGGAGCCAGGACCTTCACTGGGTCTCCCCTCCGTGAGTGTCAGGTGCTTGGGCCACCACCTGCTGCCTGCCTGGCACGTTAGCAGGGAGGGAGCTGGATCAGAGGCAGGGCGGTCGGGACTCACACTGGCACTCTGTCCCATGTGGGACGCCAGTGTCACAAGTGCAGCTTAACCCCCTGCACCACCCCGCAGGCCCCCGTCTGGCCTGTCTTATCCTTATGTTCTCAACCGCCTGGCGCGCAGTCAGAGCTCAACCACTGATTCGTAGCACACGCGAAGCATCGCAAAGCTCATTCCCCCCATGCTCTGCTCTGCGGGCCCCTAGGGAACCACAGAGACACTGGGATCGCCCTTGGTGATCTTCCCCCTGGCCTGGATCTCGAAGGGCGGAAGGAAGCCAGACTCTGTGGAGAGGGGCAGGCGCAGCGCAGGTGGAGAGAAAGGACTTCCCATCCCTAGGGCATGGACCAAAGGTGAGTCAACAGGAAAAGTCAAGGGCTGGGTGTGGGTCCTCAGCCACCAGGAAGGTTCTTTCTGCGTTATGATTATTCTTTGTGACATTCCAGAAGGTTCTGAGGCCCATCTGTTAGCCTGTTTAAACTGTGGGGCCGGGGGGCCTGGAGAAAGATTGGGTCCGTGGGGCAGACCACAGGACCCACCCGGTGCCAGGAGTTCAACCATCCAGACCAGGAAACCAGGCTAAGCTGGGGGATGTGGCAGAGTCACTGGCTGCAAAGACCAGAAGCTTCAGGGTTATCTTGAAAATACTATCTGTGGGCCGGCGCTGTGGTGTAGCGGGTAAAACCACCACATGCAGTGCCGGCATCCCATATGGGTGCCGGTTCAAGTCCCGGTTGGTCCACTTCCAACCCAGCTCTCTGCTGTGGCCTGGGAAAGCAGCAGAAGATGGCCCAAGTCCTTGGACCCTTACACCTGCGTGGGAGACCTGGAAGAAGCTTCTGGCTCCTGGCTTTGGCCTGGCCCAGGCCTGATTGTTGTGGACATTTGGGCAGTGAGCCAGAGGGTGGGAGATCTCTCCCTTTCTCTCTCTCTTTGTGTCTCTGTCTCTCCTCTCTCTCTCTGTAACTCCGCCTTTCAAATAAATAAATAAATCTTTAAAAAAATACTCTCTGTGTCTCTACATCTGCTGACAAGCAGGCCATGAATCAGCACACATATGAGTCATCTTGCAGAGGGAAAAAAAAAGAAGGAAACACACATGACTTGTGCTTACTCAGATGTGGACAGATTTTACAAATCATCTTGCTTGAAATGCCTCTTTAGATAGGTAGTTACTTCATAGCAAAGACTTCCACTGAAATTAAAATTTTTATAGCAACAGCGTCATGCCGCAAACTCTTGAATCTGGAAGGGATTTTGAAGGGGATATTTTGGGGAGAGGGGGCGGTGAGAAGTGTCCACTACCCTGGTGCAGGAGAAAAGGGGTGCTTGTCCATAGGGAACTTAATCATTAATCATTAAATCATTCTGCTTGTAAAAAAAATTTATTTATTGGGCCAGTGCCGTGGAGCAGTGAGCTAAGACTCTGCCTGTGGCGCCAGCATCTGATATGGACACAGGTCGGTGTCCCGGCTGCTCCTCTTCCGATCCAGCTCTCTGCTGTGGCCTGGGAAAGTAGTGGAAGATGGCCCAAGTGCTTGGGCCCCTGCATCCATGTGGGAGACCCGGAAGATTTTCCTGGCTCCTGGCTTCAGATTGGCTTGGTCCTAGCTGTGATGGCCATTTTGGGAATGAACCAGCAGATGGAAGACCTCTCTCTCTCTCTCTCTCTCTCTGCCTCTGCCTTTGCCTCTCTGCAACTCTGCCTTTCAAATAATATTTTTAAAAATATCTAATTTGGCCAGTGCCATGGCTTACTTGGCTAATCCTCCGTCTGCGGCACCGGCACTCTGGGTTCTAGTCCCGGTCAGGGTGCCGGGTTCTAGTCCCGGTTGCCCCTCTTCCAGGCCAGCCCTCTGCTGTGGCCAGGGAGCGCAGTGGAGGATGGCCCAGGTGCTTGGGCCCTGCACCCACATGGGAGACCCAGAAGAAGCACCTGGCTCCTGGCTTCAGATCAGCGCAGCACAGGCCATAGCGGCCATTAGGGGAGTGAACCTACGGGAAAGGAAGACCTTTCTCTCTGTCTATCTCACTGTCTAACTCTGCTTGTCAAATATATATACATATACATATACATATACACACACACACACATATATATATATATATGGATCTTCCATCCACTGGTTCACTCCCCAGATGGCTATAGCAGCCAGTGCTGGGCTGATCTGAAGCCAGGAGCCAGGGGCTTCATCCGGGTCTCCCAAGCGGGTGTAGGGGCCCAAGGACTTTAGCTATCCTTACTGCTTTCCCAGGCCATTGGCAGGAAGCTTGATCAGAATTGGAGCAGCCAGTATTCAAACCATCGACCATACGGGCTACTAGCATTGCTGGCAGTGGTTTCACCCACTGCACTACAACACTGGGCTGTGTAGTTTAGACTCTTAATTCACACACAGCAGTCATACTTGTCTATGGAGTGCGGTGTGACTGGACAATGTGGCCCGACTGGACAGCAAACGACCTTCATAAGAGCGCATGCATTTCGTCCCTTTCCTTCCTTGAATTCCACGTGTACTCTGCCACCTTCTGGCCGTGACGTGTCCTTCTGTGTGCACCTCTAGGGACAAAAGCTATTACATGATAAATGTATGCGACGGGGCTTCGAACAGTTATTGGAAAACGTGCATTCTCTGTTTAAAATATTTTTATGTTCCATTTTTATTTGAAAGGCAGAGACGGCCGGCGCTGCGGCTCACTAGGCTAATCCTCCACCTGCGGCACCAGCACCCCGGGTTCTAGTCCCGATCGGGGTGCCGGATTCTATCCCGGTTGCTCCTCTTCCAGGCCAGCTCTCAGTGCAGTGGAGGATGGCCCAAGTGCTTGGGCCCTGCACCCACATGGGAGACCAGGAGAAGCACCTGGCTCCTGGCTTCGGATCAGCGCGGTGTGCCAGTTGTAGTGGCCATTTGGGGAATGAACCAACGGAAGGAAGACCTTTCTCTCTGTCTCTGTCTCTCTCTCTCTCACTGTCTAACTGCTTGTCCAAAATAAATAAATAAATAAATGGCAGAGACAAAGAGACACAGAGCTCTCATTCCATGAATGGTTCACTTCCCAAATGCCCGCAACAGCCAAGGCTGGGCCAGGCTGAAGCCAGGAGCATGGAACTCTGGGTCTCCCACATGGGTGGCAGGGACCCAGGTACTTGAGCCATGCCCTGTGCATTAGCAGGAAGCTGGGTAGGAAGCAGAGGAGCGAGGACTGGACATCCCAATTATTGTGCCACAAACACCCCCCCCCCCAATGTGCATTCTTAAAAGATAACTCTGGCCAGAATAGATGAGAGGAGGTAACAGCCTTGCTCAGTTGCATTGGGTGGCTCCACATCCCAGGGAAATATTCACAGAGGCCACTAGGGGGCAGGCGTGAGACAGTTCACAGCAGCTCCGTGGTACCCAGCCCGCAATGCAGACATGCATAAGTGCAAATAACTAATCCGCGAATTAAGTAAGGACAGATCTCAACAGAGTGCTGAGTGGAAGAAGAAAGAAGGAACGCGAGGGTTAGGATACCGTATAAGTGCGTTTAAAATGCACACAATAAACAATGTACGTGGTCTTTTTTAAAAAATTTATTTACTTATTTGAGAGGTAGAGTTAGAGAGAGAGAGGTCTTCCATCCACTGTTTCATTCCCCAAGTGGCTGCAATGGCCACAGCTGGGTCAGACTGAAGCCAGGAGCTTCCTCTGGGTCTCCCACGTGGGTGCAGGGACCCAAGGACTGGGGCCATCCTCTACTGTTTTCCCAGGCCATAGCAGAGAGCTGGATGGGAAGTGGAGCAGCCGGGACATGATTTAGTGCCTGTATGGGACGCTCATATGAGATCCAGCTTCCTGAAAATGCCCCTGGGAAAGCAGCAGAAGATGGCCCAAGTGCTTGGGTGCCTGCCACTCATGCGGACGGAGTTCCTTGGTCCTGGCTTCAGCCTGGCCCACTCCTGACTGTTGTGGCCATTTGGGGAGTGAACTAGCAGATGGAAGATCTCCCTCCCTCTCTCTCTCTCTCTCTCTCTCTCTCTGTGTGTGTGTGTGTGTGTGCGTGTCACCCTGCCTTCTAAATAAATAAAGGTTTTAAAAATCAATTAATGGCCGGCGCCGCAACTCACTAGGCTAATCCTCCACCTGTGGCGCCAGCACACCAGGTTCTAGTCCCAGTTGGGGCACCGGATTCTGTCCTGGTTGCCCCTCTTCCAGGCCAGCTCTCTGCTGTGGCCCGGGAGGGCAGTGGAGGATGGCCCAAGTCCTTGGGCCCTGCACCTGCATGGGAGACCAGGAGAAGCACCTGGCTCCTGGCTTCGGATCAGTGCAGTGCACTGGCCGCAGCGGCCATTGTGGGGTGAACCAACGGAAAAGGAAGACCTTTCTCTCTATCTCTCTCTCTCACTGTCCACTCTACCTGTCAAAAAAATCAATTAATAAATATATACTTTCCTAGGGGTTGTGTAAAAAATTGTGATGCTAGGCCGGCGCCACGGCTCACTAGGTTAATCCTCCACCTTGCGGCGCCGGCACACCGGGTTCTAGTCCTGGTCGGGACACCGGATTCTGTCCCGGTTGCCCCTCTTCCAGGCCAGCTCTCTGCTGTGGCCAGGGAGTGCAGTGGAGGATGGCCCAAGTCCTTGGGCCCTGCACCCCATGGGAGACCAGGATAAGTACCTGGCTCCTGCCATTGGATCAGCGCGGTGCGCCGGCCGCAGTGTGCTGGCCGCGGCAGCCATTGGAGGGTGAACCAACAGCAAAGGAAGACCTTTCTCTCTGTCTCTCTCTCACTGTCCACTCTGCCTGTCAAAAAAAAAAAAAAAAATTGTGATGCTATAATGTGGGGCAGGCGTTTTGGCTGAGCAGTTAAGAGGCCACTTGGGCTGCCCACATCCCACATCAGAGAACCTGGGTTTTGGCTGGGCTCTGCTCTCACTTTCAGCTTCCTGCTAATGTGCACGCGGGGAGACAGCAGATAACAGCTCAAGTAGGTAGGTCTGTGCCACCCACGTGGGAGACTTGGATTGAATTCTGGGCTCTTGATTTCAGCCTGACCCAGCCTTGGCTATTGCTGGCATTTGTCGGGTGAACCAGTGGACGGGATATATCTCTGTATCTCTCTGCTTTTCAATTAACATAAATAAATAAAGTTTGCAAAATACTATGACCGCCTTCTGATGAACTAAATATTTGCATGTGCATATCCTTAATACTTTGGGAAGACTCCCTGAAAGCATGATTTCTGGCTCTAAATATCGACATGTTTTTTAATTAATCCTTGCTTTTTAAAAATCTGCCTTTATTTTTCCAGAGCATTTTTAGGATCATAGCAAATTTGAGCTAGAAAGTTTCCGTATATCCTGCCGTCCCCCCAACCACAAGATGCTCACTCTTAAATTGCTTTGCTTTTTGTTTTAAAATTGAGGCTTTTTGAGAAGACGCTAAAATAAATCAATAATAAATAAGTCTTGCAAAATGAAGTTTCAGTTAAGAGTTGGGCACAGGTGTCAAACTAAAAACTACATTTCCCAGGGGGCAGCGCAGCACGTCACGGCGGGAGGGTCGCGCCTGCGCAGACGGGTCCGCCGCGCTCGCCTAAGCTCATAAAAGGGAAAAAAAGCGTGTGTGGTTCTCGACGTGCCGCGAATCTTCGAACGCGAGTGCGTTAGCATCCGCAGGCTCGGAAAAAGCGTTCGAGGGACCGCGCCTGTTTCTCCGTCGCTGTTTCCAGCGCGCCGAGGTTACTTCGCCCGGGACTCGGCAGGTGGGCATGGGTCAGGCCCGCGGCCGCCGGAGAGGCTCGGGAACCAGGGCACCGGGTCCTTCCTGCGCGCCCCCGTCCCCCGTCCCGGCTTCGCCTGAGGGGGCGCTCGGTGGGGTGCGGCGCGCACGCGCCCTGGGCGGGAGAGGCGGGGTTCGGCTCGCGGCCGTGGCGGCGGGGCCCGCGGCCGGGCGGCGTGGGGTCTGCGCGTGCGCCCTCGGGCCCCGGGGCGCGAGAGTGGGGAGCCGCGGCGCGCGCAGGTGCGGTGCTCGGCCAGGTGCGGCCGGGCGAGGCGAGGGGCGCGGCCGGGACTGCAGCATCCTTGCTGAACCAGTGCCAGGGTGGGGCAGCGCACCCGCCAGCCCGTCCACTGTCCTGACACCTGCAACCACCTGGTTTGCGCAGGTGTGTCGCCCAGGGCCAGCACGCTTCCTCCTCAGAGCCTCTAGCAGCAGCGCCCGTGCGTGGCGGGAACGCCTCTCCCCTTGTCCCGCTGGCCGCCCCTTTGCTTTTAATGCGTGTCCCACCCCAGAGCTGCATCCCAGATCTCTTCTCTGTGGCTGTCCGCTCCCTAGACATTCCCGATTGACGCTTTAAATACCCTCTGCGGTCCTGCCAACTTCTTGGATGCCTGTCTTCAGCCCGTGGACTCCCTGCGGAGCGCGCTCCCTGCTTTGAAATGGCTGCTTGGCCTCCCGGAATGTGTCCAGAGCTAATTTTGAGTTTTATCCTTTGCACATCGGTGCCTTCCCTCGTCTGTCTTGTTTTTCCAGCTTCTCGGGCTGGAAAGCTTGAGCTATGCCTGGTGTCTTTGCGTCTCAACTCCCCTCCTCCTCCATCCATCTCAGTCAATGTTGATTGAGGCTTTGAAATTTCGCTACTTGATGGGTAGCTGTGGGCATCCTCTTGGCCAGCGGCTGAGTCCTCTCTGACTGGGGTTTGTTTTTTTGACATCTGGCATCATTGTATGTTCAGACTTGCCTGGTCCTTTTTTGTCTCTTTTAGTGCTTTGTGTTACCTGCAAGTAAGTTTTTGGAACTGTGTTGTATTCCTTTCTGGACTGTGTCCCAGGTCTTCCATTGCTGGTTCACTCTCCAAATGGCCACAATAGCCGGAGCTGTGCTGATCTGAAGCCAGGAGCCAGGAGCCAGGAGCCAGGAGCTTCTTCTGGGTCTCCCATGTGGGACTTGGGCCATCTTCTACTGCTTTCCCAGGCCACAGCAGAGAGCTGGATCGGTAGAGGAGCAGCCGGGTCTTGAACCAGCGCCCATATAGGATGCCACCACTGCAGGCGGAGGCTTAGCCCACTACGCCACAGCGCTGGCCCCTCCTTGTTACTTCTAATCTGTCAAGGTTCTCCAGGGGCCAGCACATGGCACAGTGAGTAAAGCTGCCGCTTGCAACAGCAGCGTCCCACATGAACGCCTGTTTAAGTCCTGGCTGCTCTGCTTCCCACCCAGCTCCCTGCCAAAGCACCTGGGAGGCCAGTCGGTAATGGACCAAGTGCTTGGGCCCCTCCCACCCACGTGGAAGACGGGGATGGAGTTCCGGCTCCTGGCTTCAGCCTGGCGCAGACCCAGAAAGCAGCCATTCGGGGAGTGAACCACAGGTGGAAGATTTCTGTCTATCTTTTCCTTTCTCTCTGTCACTCTGTCTTTCAGATAAGCAAACAAATTTTTTTTTTTTTTTTTAACAATGTTCTCCAGAGAAACAGAACTGAACAGTTCTCTGTAGTTAACACAGAGAGAGATGTGTGATGATGGCCTGGGTCACAGGACGGTGGAGGCTGAGCTGCCGTCCATGACTCAACACCTGCGCATTCGAAGCCCAGCAAAGCCAGTGCCGTTCCAGTGCAAGCCCAGAGGCCTGAGAACCAGCAGGCTGGGCGATGCCCATGCTGGAGGCACCCTCCCAGACCCACCTGCAAACAGTGTCTCACCAGGCAGGTTGACACATAATAGGCACCATCACATTTTCCTGTCTCTTTTTTAGTTGCCATGGTGATCACCATTTTTCTGGTGACACTTTTGGTATAGTCACAATAACCGACCAGTTGATGGGTGGTGTGTAAGAGACGAAATGCTCCTACTTCTGTGAGTTGTTTTAGGACTGAGCACGTTGAAGTTGTGGCAAAATTGGAGTTCAGAGGAAGAGCGTAGGTTTTAGAATTGGCAGCCTTGTAACCCCACCTCAACTGCTTTTTGCTGTTACCTTGTTAAACGTAACCCGTCTGAACCATTTTTTGGTTGGTTGGTTTTTTTTTTGTGTTTTGTTTTTTTTAGTATTTATTCATTTATTTGAAAGGCAGTTTTAGAGAAACAGGGAGAGGTGGAGAGAGGGGTCTTCCATCCATTGGTTCATATCCCAAATGGCTGCAGTGGCCAAGACTGGGCCGGCTACAGCTGGAAGCCTGGAACCACATCCAGGTCTCTTCCCAAGTGGGTGCAGGGGCAGGTACCTGGGCCGTCTTCCACTGCTTTCCTGGGCTCATTAGCAGGGAGCTGGATTGGAAGCAGAGCAGCTGGGACTCAAACTGGGGCTCGTGTGGAGTTGCTGGTGTCACGAGCAGCAACTTAACCTGCTGCGCCACAGCGCCGGCCCCTCCCATCCGAACTTCTACCGAGAGAGTGTAACCCTTTCCCGTGCTGTCCACGCCTTCACCGTTGTGGCTCCGTGGGGCTCTGGCCTCGCTCAGCAGGTAATCTCTGGTCTAATCCGTTCCTGGGGCCTTAGCTGCTCATTCTGATTCGTCCGCTTCTGGTCTCTGATCTAGACTGCAGGTCGTTACTTCACGTGCTTCTAGCCAGTACAGCTGGACGTTTCCAGAGGGACATGTTCTGCTTCACGTGAGATGCGTTACGTAAAGCCCTGGTGCTAAGCCATGTAGGAAGAAACACATTGGTGTCACAGGCAACTGAAGGAAAAAGATAAGTTGGTGCAGCCAGCATCGTGGCGCAGTAGGGTTAAGAGATCAAATCGGAGCTGCTCCACTTCCTAGCCAGTTTCCTGCTATTGGGCCTGGGAAGGCAGTGGAAGATGGCCCAAGTGTTTGAGTTTCTGCCGCCTGCATGGGAGGTGGAGATAGTTCCTGGCTCCTGGCTTCAGCCTTGCCCAACCCTGGCTGTTGCTGGCATCTGGGGAGTGAATCAGTGGATGGAAGATTCATACCCCCACCCCATCTCTGTCTCTCTCTCTGTCACTCTGCCTTTCAAATAAATAAATCAGAAGACATATTGGACTTTATATTAAAGATATGTGCTCCCATGGATACAACTCAGTAACAGAGATAACTGAACTTGAAGGTGGGCAGAGGGCCGGCCTCCAGAAGCCATACATACACGGCCAGCAAGTGCATGAGAAGGTGCTGCATGCCCTCAGCCATCAGGAGACCCCCCCCCCCGGGCCCCCGAGGGTCTGCAGTCATGGAGACAGCAGCCTGGGGTGGCACCCACACGGCTGCTGCCAGTTCTTCTGTGAAGCGTGGAGTTGCCACGTGATCCATGCCCGGAAGATGGAAGCTTACGTCTACACAGAAACCTGGCTGCGTGCATGTCAGCGTTACTCAGAATAGCTAAAATGTGGGCACCACGCCTGTCCTTAGACTGATGAATTATAGACAGAGTGTGAGGTAGGGACTATTCAAGACAAAATGAAGTGCAGGAGAAGCAAATCAAGAGAGAAAGTAGACTCATGCTTGGCTGGGCCCGGGCACCTGTTTGGTTAGCGCGTTCAGAGTTGTGCTGTCGCCACGGGCAGCCTGCAGCCTTTGACCTGGCTCATCCGCTCGTGATCGCTCCCTTTCTCCCCCAACCCTGCCCACCCAGCCGTCTGGATGTTTCATATAAACGGGAGCGTGTAGTGTGTAGTCTTGTGACTGGCTCTTTTCACTTGGCAGAAGGTTTTCCTGGGTCATTCATGTTGGCAGCATGTGGCAATACCATCCATTGTATGGATAATACCACGCCTTATTTATCTGTTCCTACAATTTCTCCACATCCTTGCCAACTCTTGTTCCTAAGTCTCTACTTTTTTTTTTTTAAGATTTCTTTATTTATTTGAAAGAGTTATAGAGAGAGGAAGAGACTGAGAGAAAGAGGTCTTCCATCCGCTAGTTCACTCCACAGATGGCCGCACCAGTCAGGGCTGGAGTCAGGAGCTTCCTCCGGGGTTCCCACATCCTCTGCTGCTTTCCTGGCGCAGTAATAGGAAGCTGGATCAGAAGTGGGGCAGCTGGGTCCCAAACCAGTGCCTACATGGGATGCAGGTATTGTAGGCAGTGGCTTTACCCACTGCGTCACGATGCTGGCCCTGTTAAGTCTCTACATTTTTTAGAGAGATTTCTAAGTTTATCTATCTGAAAGAGTGAGTGACAGAAAGAAAAGGATATCCACAACGGCCAGGAGTAGGTCGGGTCAAAGTCAGGAGTCCTGACTTCCATCAAGTACTTGGGCCGTCATCTGCTGCCTTCTCAGGTGTGTTTGCAGGAAGCTGGATCAGAAGCAGAGCAACTGGTGCTTGAACCAGGCCCTCCGAGGTGGCAGGTGGGAACACCAGACCGCAGTTTAACCTGCTGTGCCGCAACACCTGCCCTTGAATCTCTTTATGATTATCACCACTCTAGTGGGTATGAAGTGACACCTCCTGTGTGTGTTTTTAAAAATTAAGTAGTTAATGTTCATTTTATTTGGAAGGCAGAACGATATCTTCCATCCACTGGTTCTCTTCCCTCAAATGCCTGCATCAGCAAGGCCCAGGCCAGGCTGAAGCCAGGAGCCTGGAACTCCATCTGAGTCTTCCATGGGAGCGCAGGGCCCAAGCACTTGAGCCATCACCTGCTGCCTTCCACAGTGCGCACGAGCAGGAGGCTGGCGCTGGGCCCAACACCTGCGCCCTGCTTGTGGCTTTGATTTGCATTTCCCTGGCAGTGGCCATAAGGAACCTTGTCTTCATGCGTTGTTGGCCACGTGCACTTGTGCGTTGTCTTTGTCCCCATCGTTTTGTGGGGCCTGAGATAGGGTCCGGGTCCATTTCACTCATGTGTGGTGTCCAGTCGTCCCAGTACCATTTGTTGGGAAGAGGAAAGACTATTCTCCCCCCATTAAGTGTCTGGACCTCCTTATTGAACATTAATAAATCATAGATGTAAAGGATTTTTTTTTAACTTTTATTTAATGAATATAAATTTCCAAAGCACGGCTTATGGATTACAATGGCTTCCCCCCCATACCGTCCCTCCCACCCGCAACCCTCCCCTTTCCCACTCCCTCTCCCCTTCCATTCACATCAAGATTCATTTTCGATTCTCTTTATATACAGAAGATCAGTTTAGCATACATTAAGTAAAGATTTCAACAGTTTGCTCCCACACAGAAACATAAAGTGAAAAATAATAGATGATTTTTTAAATGATGATGAAATCAGATCAGACCTATTGTCATGTTTAATCCCAGCGAGAGTCAAGTTGGGAATTGATAATTTCTTCTTCTTTTTTTTTTTTAACAGAAGATCAGTTTAGTATACATTAAGTAAAGATTTCAACAGTTTGCACCCCCATAGAAACACAAAGTGAAATCTACTGTTTGAGTACTCGTTATAGCATTAAGCCTCAATGTACAGCACATTAAGGACAGAGATCCTACATGAGGAGTAAGTGCACAGTGACTCCTGTTGTTGACTTTACAAATTGACACTCCTGTTTATGGCATCAGTAATCTCCCTATGCACCAGTCATGAGTTTCCAAGGCTATGGAAGCCCCTTGAGTTCTCCGACTCTTATCTTGTTTAGACAAGGTCATAGTCAAAGTGGAGGTTCTCTCCTCCCTTCAGAGAAAGGTACCTCCTTCTTTGAAGACCTGTTCTTTCCACTGGGATCTCACTCACAGAGATCTTTCATTTAGGGCATTTTTTTTTTTTTGCCAGAGTGTCTTGGCTTTCCACGCCTGAAATACTCTCATGGGCTTTTCAGCCAGATCGGAATGCCTTTAGGGCTGATTCTGAGGCCAGAGTGCTGTTTAGGACATCTGCCATTCTATGAGTCTGCTGAGTATCTCGCTTCCCATGTTGGATCAAGATGTAAAGGATTTTTTATTTTTTTGCTGGTCTCAGATTCTGTTCCTTTGCTCTGTTTGATCCTTATGCCAGTATCACTCCATCTTTCTGTTTTTAAAGACTTATTTATTTGAATGGCGGAGTTACAGAGAGAGAGTTAGCCAGGAGCTTCATCTGGGTCTCCCGTGTGAGTGGTGGGGGCCCAGGGAGCAGGTGGGACTAGAACTGGTGCTCATATGGGATGCTGGCGTCACAGGTGGTGGCTTTGCTGGCTGTGCCACAATGCCAGCCCTGATATCATTGCATCCTTTGTAGTAAATTTTGAAATCAGGAAGTATGAGACCTCCAACTTTGTTTTTTTGTGTTTTTTTTGTGTTTTTTTGTTTTTCTTTCCTTTTTTTTAAATTAAGAGGCAGTGGTGGTTGGGGTGCCAAAGATGGACAGAGAAAGAGAGCAAGAGAGGGGCCAGCACTGTGGTGTAGCAGGTCAAGCCGCCGCCTGCAACATCGGCATCCCTTGTGGGCACAGGTTCGAGTCCCGGATGCTCCACTTCCGATCCGGCTCTCTGCTAATGGCATAAGAAAAGCAGTGGAAGATGGCCCAAGTGCTTGGGCCCCTGTACCCATGTGGGAGACCCGGAAGAAGCTCCTGGCTCCTGGCTTCGACCTGGCCCAGTCCTGGAGACTCAGTCCAAGTCTCACACGTGGTGGCAGCGACACTTGAGCCATCACCTGCTGCCTCTCAGGGTGCACTAGTGGGAAGCTGGAGCCAGGAGTGGAACTGGCATCCAAACCTAGACACCGTGTTGTGGGATGCAGGCGTCCTGAGCAGCCGCAACCCCTAGGCCAGGTGCCTGCTCCTGGCATTTCTCCAAGTTAATTTCTCTTCCCCTCAGTGAGAAGGTCATAGTGCTTTATGACTTAGAAGGTGTCTTCCCAGAAAATCCCATCTGACTCTCCCAAATAAAGAGCAGGGTGATCCCACTATACAGGGTCAGAAGTGGAGACCGGATGCTTGCATCAGTTCTCAGGAGATGAGCTGCAGGGCTGGGGCTAGGCCGTGCTGCCTCGCAGAGGCCCTTGGTAAATAAATACGCCTGGGCCTGGGGAGCAGAGTGAGGACAAGCCCTTCCCTGGGTGGCCCTGGGTGCTGGGACCGCCAGCCGGGCTCGATTCTGAAGGCTGCTGCAACAGATTCCCCTCTCTTGGGTGGCTGGGAGCTGGAGAGACGAGTTCTCTGACTGCCCTGGAGGCCAGCATTCCGAAGCCCAGGTGTCAGCTGGGTTCCACGGCCCAGGGTTTGCCCTCTGTCCCGGCTGGTGGTGTGAGTGCCAGGAGTCCTTAGCTTGCATCTGGGTGGTCGCCCCAGCTGCCTGTGGCCACGTGGCTTGTCTTCCCGCTGCGTCTCTCTGTGACTCCTCTGGGCAGGACTAAGGGCCCGCCCTGCCCCAGGTGTGACCTCATCTTAACTCCTTCTGCTGAGACCCTGTTTCCAAGTTAGGTGGCATTCACGGGGACCGGGGTTGGGACTTCACGGTGTCTCTTGAGGGGACGCAGTCCGGCCCACAGCCGCCACCCACAGGGTTCTGTTCTGTTCCCCGCCAGGAGCCCCCGGTGCCATGGCCCTCGTGTCTGCCGACTCCCGCATCGCGGAACTTCTCACCGAGCTCCACCAGCTGATCAAGCAGACCCAGGTGGGAGCCACGCCCTGCGCCCTGCGGCTGTGGTGCTGAGCTGGGCGGGGCAGGGTGGGGGCGGGGCGGGGGACCTGGGTGCAGGAGCCAGGGTCCTGCGGTGCAGGGGGCAGGCACGACTGCCACTCCTGATGGGGCTTTCTCTTATGGACAGGGTTTCATTCATTTGCGTTGACAGCTCTGTAGAGAGATGATTCACAGACCACAAAATGGACCCGTTTAAAGTGTACAGTTAGGTGATTTTAGTATATTCCTAGAGCTGTGCAGCCTCACCACAATCAACTTCAGGGTTTTTTTTTTAAGATTTATTTATTTGAAAGTCAGAGTTACACACCAAGAGAGGGGCAGAGAGAGAGAGAGGTTTTCCATCCGCTGGTTCACTCCCCAATTGGCTGCAGCAGCCGGAGCTGTGCCAACCTGTAGCCAGGAATCAGGAGCTTCTTCTGGGTCTCCCATGTGGGTGCAGGGACCCAAGCACTTGGGCCATCTTCTACTGCTTTCCCAGGCCATAGCAGAGAACTGGATCGGAAGTGGAGCAGCCGGGATGTGAACCGGCACCCATGTGGAATGGCAGCACTGCAGGCGGTGGCTTTACCCACTGCGCCACAGCGCCGGCCCCCAGAATGTTTTTGTCACTCAACAGAAGCGTCCCATATGCGTTAGCAGTCAACCCCTTACTCGGGTAAACAAAGACACTCCTCCCAGGAAAGGTATTCTAAGGGTTTAGAGGTTTTCTCCCAGGAGCTGGTCTGGGGCCAGACCATTTTCTTAAGTGTGCACGGTCTGGACAAGCCTGGCCTGCTGAGGTAATCCTTTGCCTCCCAGGCTCCCTCCGACTTCTGACCTAGGTAGGCTGCCAACACAAGGATCGTGTTTATCAGAGCATCGGTATGTAGCACAGCCTTTATGTAACAGGTGCAGCAGCGGTGCCAGTGTGAATTTGCCTAACGTTTGCGGAGCCTCGTGGGGTGGGGATAGACCTAAAGAAACGAGGGACCTGCCCCCTAAAGCGGTCACAGGCGCTCCCCTACTTTTGTCTTGCTGCTATTTGTGCCTTGAGATAAGTTTGCCTGGAAATTAGCTAATGCTTAGCCCAGTCCTCCTCTTCCTCTGGCCACTCATTTTCCCTCGGGATCACAGTTTGCGGCTCATCTCCGTGAGCATCATCCTGCCACACCTACGTCAGGCATTGCATCGCGGCCAGGATGGTGCTCAGGCCTGCCACAGGACAGCTGGTCCGAATCACGAAGGTGTTCCTTGTCCCTTCCCGACAGAGTCAGCCCGGGGCCGTGTGTCTGCAGACAGCACTGTTAGGATTGGCCGGGATCCAGTTACTTCTGGGCTCCGAGTTAGCTGGGGAGAAGGCCACTCGCCCTGTCTCGGTTCCCAGGCTTGTACCCAAACTGGATTCCACTGCACATTGTTGGAGAGCAGGGCCGGCCACCCTCCCGCGGGGAAGACACTGGTGGTGTTCAGAGTTCATCCTTTGCCCTGCTCCTGTGCTTCGAGATGTGTTCCGTTTGGGTCTTTCACGGGTCCCCTCGAGACCGAATCCCTAGATTCGAGGTCTGCAGGATTCCCACAGGCGCCCTGGGGCTCTGCGGGGGGGAGACGCAGCCGTTGGCTCCATCCACGTGAGGGTAGCCAAGAGGCCCCATCACGTCAGTGTACATCCTTCCCCAACAAGCAGGGGCCTGGAGTTTCCCCGTGTTTTTGGGCCTGCCCGCCCTGCCGCCCCCAAGCCCGTCATCTTTCTAGCCTGGCTGCTGTTCCCTGCTTCCTCCTGGAAGGAGACTCCAGCTCACGCAGCTTTGCCCCTGCGTGCGGCTCCTCGCTCGGCGTGAGCTCATCTCACCCCACACCACACGCACCAAGACCAGGAAGGTTTGCCTTTTCTGCCTAGGGGCCAGCATTGTTCGCTCTGCCACGCGTGCTGTGGCTGTTGTGTACTCCACCTCCCTGCGGGGTACCCCCTCCTGGGGTCAGAAGAGCAGCAGCCCCATCGAGTGATGGAGACTAAGTGTACCCCGAGTCCTCTTGGGGCCGGGGGGTTCCTCAGGGAACCTGGACCCACCGTGCAATGCCGACTGCCCAAAACCCATTTCTCCACTATTTTTACTACCTTCTCACACACAAATACTAGAGCACCCCACTATGGTGTTTTGTCCGTCGTATGCACTGACCAGCCTGCTGGCAGGCAGTTGTCCTCCCCACAGCCCCGTGGCCTGGTAGGCAGTAGCTTCCAGAAACTACTCCTCAGATGTTGCCCTTTGTGGTAGATGTAGTCCAAAAACAGAGGCACTGGCACACACCTTGTTAAGGAAAAGCCCCCGATCTGAAAGCCATGTACCGCACAATGCCAAGTGTGGGCCGTTCTGGAAATGGCGAGACAGAGAGTAAAGAGGTCTGGGACTACCAGGGTCTTGGGGTGATGGGATGGGAGGGTCAGGTGGGCACAGAGGAGTTTAGGGAGGTGGACCCGCAGTGCTGGGGACGTATAACCTTACACATTTGTGAAACCCATAGGGCGTCCAGCACAGGGTGAGCCCTGGTGTGAGCTGTGGGCACCCTTTGCTTGGTGGCAGCAAGTGCACCTCACTGTTGCAGCTCGTTATCAATGGGAGACTGGGGGGTAGCTGGAGAGCAAGTGCACCTTAGCAACGGGAGAATGGGGCTGGGTGGCGATCTGGTGTGCAAGGACCCTGCACTCTGCTCAGTCTCTCTGTAAACCTAAAACTGCCCTAAAAAAATCACTTATTGGCAACATTCATTTTAAAATAAAAGAGGAAAATGTTCCTGGCACGTCACCAGGTTCCATGCAGTCAGCAGTGGCTAATCCTGCTTAGCGTCAGCCCACGTGACCCGAGTGTCTCTCGGAGGGGGCCGCCCAGGTGCGCACCTGCGTGACCCCGGGAGGTTCTGAGGGCAGGACTGGTCTTGGCAGATGTGTGGCTTCCCCCTGCCAGGCATCTGGTGAAACTGAGCTCGGCGGTGATACTTCCTCCTGCCGGGATGTTAGTACAATACTGAGTTTCCCTCGCGGCATAAGCTGCTTTTCATTCTTTTACCTCAGCTGCTCGCTCTTTTGTTTTAAGGGCCTTTTTTTTTTTTTTTTTAAGATTTTATTTATTGATTTGAGAGGTAGAGTTACAGACAGTGAGAGGGAGAGACAGAGAGAAAAGTCTTCCCTCCATTGGCTCACTCCCCAAATGGCCACAACAGCTGAAGCCAGGAGCCAGGTGCTTCTTCCGGGTCTCCCACGCGGGTGCAGGGGCTCAAGCACTTGGGCCATCTTCTACTGCTTCCCCAGGCCACAGCAGAGAGCTGGACTGGAAGAGGGTCTGCCAGGACTAGAACCGGCATTAAGGGCTTTTTTTAAAAGTTTATTTATTTGAAAGAGTGACAGAAACAGACCGAGCGACTGAACAATCCTCTGTCCTCTGGTTCACTCCTCAAATGCCTGCAGCAGCCCAGGCAGGGCCAGGCTGAAGCCAGGAGCCAGGAACTCCATCCAGGTCCCCCACGTGGGCAGTAGGGACCCAAGTACTTGGGCCATCACTGCTGCCTCCCAGGATATGACCAGAAGAAAGCTAGATGGCAAGTGGAGGTGGCGCTCTGGAATGGGGTGCAGATGCAGAGTGGCAGCTAACCTCCCATGTGGGTGCAGGGCCCAAGCACTTGGGTCATCCTCCACTGCCCTCCCGGGCCACAGCAGAGAGCTGGACTGGAAGAGGAGCAACCGGGACAGAATGCGGCACCCCGACTGGGACTAGAACCTGGGGTGCCGGCGCTGCAGGCAGAGGATAAGCCCAGTGAGCTGCAGCGCCAGCCTGTCACTGATCTTTACCCAGAACTTTCCTCCCTCGGAAGGGATGGTAGGTTCGGCCCCTGTGTGGTCCAGATTGCTGGGGGCCTTCTTAGTCTGGTTCCATTCATGTAGGGAGGGGCTGCATAGGTGAGGCTCATGGGCTCTGTCAGCCACGAGGCCACACAGCTGTGTGCACACTGATCCCCACTCTGTCAGGTGGGGTAAGGGCACGTAACAGAGGTTGGAAGGTGTAGCCGCCAGTTCTTGCCTAGGGCATAGGTCCACGGTGCAGCCCACGCCCCAGGACTGCGGCGGCGGAGAGCCCTTTTCCCCAGCCGTGTTTACGTCTGGAGTCTCCATCCTGCTCTGGGGCTCTGGATGCCAGCACCACACCCTCTTCACACTGTAGTGCTGTAGCGAGCTGTGGAACTGGGAAGTGTGAGGTCTTCAGTTTTGCTTTTCTTTTTCAAGATAATTTCAGGGGTGGGAGACGCCACTTGGGACACTCATGTCCCTTATCAGTGCCTGGGTTCAAGTCCTGGCTCTGCTTCCAAGTCCAGCTTCCTGCTAATGTGCACCCGCGGAGGCAGCAGCGATGGCTCACGTGGTTGGGTCTCTGTCATACATATGAAAGATCCAGGTTGAGTTCCTGACTCCTAGCTTCAGCCTGGCCCAACCCTGGCTGTTTGAGGCATTTGGGGTCGGACTTGGCAGATGGAAGATCTCTCTGTCTCTCTTCTGCCTCTCAAATAAAATGAATTTTTTAAAAGAATTTTTTAAAATTATTTGAAAAAACAGTTACAGAGAGAGAGAGGTCTTCCATTCTGCTCGTTCACTCCTCAAATGATCACAATGTCCAGAGCTGAGCTGATCCGAAGCCAGGAGCCAGGAGCTTCTTCCAGGTCTCCTATGCAGGTGCAGGGGCCCAAGGGCTTGGACCATCTTCCACTGCTTTCCTAGGCCATAGCAGCGAGCTGGTTTGGAAGAGGAGTAGCCAGGAATTGAACAAACATCCATATGGGACGCCGGCTCTGCAGGCTGGGGCTTTAACCCACTGTGCTACAACGCCAGCCCCTAAAATGAATTTTTTAAAAATAGAAGCACTGAGAGGGCCAGCACTGTAGCGTAGCCAGTAAAGCCACCAGCTGCAGTGCCGGCATCCCATATGGGTGTCCGATCGAGTCCCGGCTGCTCCACTTCCCATCCAGCTCCCTACTGATGTGCCCGAGAAGGCAGTGGAGCGTGACCCAGGTGCTTGGGCCCTGCCACCCAGTGGGAGACCCAGATGTGGATGTGGATCCTGGCCTCAGCTTGGCCCAGCCCTTTGGGGATTTGGCCCTGCCATTTGGGGAGTGAACCAGCAGATGGAAGATCTCTCTCCCTCTCCCTCTCCCTCTCTCTGTCTCTCTGTCTTTACCCCTCCTCTAACTCTGCTTTCAAATAAATAAGTCTTAAAAAAAGAAAGAGAAAAGCAAACATCATCTTTAGAAATATCTGGGGCGAAGTAGGCCCTTTGGAGACCCACGTGCGCCATGGAATGATTGTCAGTTTTGCAGAGAAGTTCCTGGACTTTGGGTGAGGGGT
Source organism: Oryctolagus cuniculus (assembly GCF_964237555.1). Classification (NCBI taxonomy): domain Eukaryota; kingdom Metazoa; phylum Chordata; class Mammalia; order Lagomorpha; family Leporidae; genus Oryctolagus; species Oryctolagus cuniculus. The sequence continues at coordinate 7,531,203 of NC_091450.1, read as the reverse complement.
GCATTGAATATGTCGGCAGATCCGCATCAGTAAAGACAGAAGTTAGGATTTCACTTTAATGCCTTTGCTTTTGCATTCGTTTTGGGGGTGGGGGGAGGATCACTTCAAGCTTGGACCATATTCATGGAGCGGGGCTGGGGTGCAGTCCCGAACACGGTGAAGCCCGCCCACGTCCTGCTGCCCCGTCCTCACAGGAAGAGCGCTCGAGGAGTGAACACAACTTAGTGAACATCCAGAAGACCCACGAGCGGATGCAGACGGAGAACAAGAGTGAGTCCTGGGCGTGCACCGAGAACATGGCTGCGGCGGCCCTGGAGGGGGCTTCTGCCTCTGTCTGCGGGGTCCACAGCGAGCTGTGCCCCGGGCTGCAGGGACGGTGTTCCCTTAGGCTGGGTGACCCGGGGGTGGCGACAGTTCACAAAAGAACCGACAGATCCCTCCACTGCGGGGATGGGAGGTCAGGGAGATGAGGCTGCAGCCAGGGAAGCTGTCGCTGTCGCTGTCGCTGGGAAAGCCGGCGCCCTCTGGGGGTGGGGGCCTCCTGGGGAGGGGTCCCCACGAGTCGCCTGGTTTTGTGCACGCTGCCTCCTGCGTGTATTTTCTGCTGTGTGTCACGAGACGTGGGAGCTAGAAGTGCTCCCCTGGATGTGGTGATGGCTTCTGGCCCTATGGAAACGTGGTCTTGAACGTGACCACTGCTGGGCGCGTGGTGCGGGGGCGTGGGGCCCGGCCTCTCTGGATGTCCCAGGTCTGAGCCTGGTGGCCCTGCAGCAGTGCCAGCCGCTTGCGCACGCCTCCACCCCGTCACTGTGTCCACAGTTTCTCCCTACTACCGGACCAAGCTGCGGGGCCTTTACACGACCGCCAAGGCCGACGCGGAGGCCGAGTGCAAGTGAGTACAGCCTGCTGGCCTCGCGGGACTCCCGCCTTCCCCACAGTGCCTCCTAAGCCCCCCTCGCCCCCGGAGTCCTGCTTCCCAGATGGGCGCTGAGCTGCTCCGGGGCCATCTCCTCAGCCCAAACTCAGTGCCCACCACGAGCAGAGGCCGCACGGCTACCTCCAGGGTCGTGAGCGTCATGTGGGCCAGGCAGGTGTGGCCTGACGCCAGCGCTCTTGAGGAAGAGGGAGACGCCCCATTGTCCCAGCAGTGTTCGCTCCCACCCGGCCTTGCTGGGCTGCTGGTGCTTTCCCGAGCCCCTGGGAGCCCACAGCGCTGCTGCCTGCTCCTCCCGTTCCAGATGGCGCGGGAGAGAGGTGGGGCCCAGGCCCTGGGCAGCACCCTGGTGGCTCAGCAAGCGCAGCTCCAGCCCTCACAGCAACCCAGAAAGTCCCAGAGGGATTTTTTTTAATTTTGTACTTTCTAAAAGGTCATCCTAATCAAATAGTGAGGCTACGAGTTTGTATAGTTTGGGATCGTTTTAAAGAGCCCACACCAGAGTTAGTCCCTTAGTAGTGATCAGGGGAGGGGATGGTTGGAGCTTGGGCCATGCTACACACCAGGGCTGGTCCTGGAAGTCCACCCTCAATGGCCCGGGCAGGTGCAGTGGGCCTCCTGGGGGGTGGGGGGGACCTCCCCTGAGGGTCAGAGCGGGAGGTCATTCTAGATTGCCCAGCACCTTAGTGGTTGTGAGAGGAAGACGGTTGCGCGCAGTGGAGCTGCAGCGTTCCAGGGAGTGGGACGTGGCACTGCTGGAGGCCCACAAGGCCGGTGACAGGCTCTGATAAGTTCTGCAGAAACAGTTTCATTTAACTCTGTTTCAGGACCTTGCTTGGCAGTGAAACACAGACGTACAGGTGCCTTTGTGGTTTAATGGAGACTGTTATTGATGTAACTTCTTTATTTTGAAATGATTTCAGACTCATAAAAGCAGTGTTCTACCACATTGACTTTTAAATTTTTATAACCTGCTTTGACTTGAAAGGCAGAGAGAGAAGGACAGCGACAGGGAGCAATTTCCATCCACTCGTTCACTTGCCAGAAACGTCTGCAACAGCCAGGGGTGGGCCAAGCCAAAGCCAGGAGCTGGCAACTTAACCCAGGTCTCCCACATGGGTGGCAGGGACCCAACTACCTGAGCCCTCACTGCCGAACCCAGGGTTTGCGGTAACAGGAAGCTGGAATTGAAAGTGGAGCCCAGGCTCCAGGTCGTCCCACCCAGGGTGAGGTGTCCCAGGTGGTGGCTTAACTGCCGCACCCAACACATGCCCCATTCGCTTTTTCATGCACTCTACAAACGTGCATTATTTTTTTGAATGAGTTACATGATGTCCCTTGATCTCGGGTTCTTCAGTCAGTGTTTCCTAAAAATAAAGGCATCCTTGTGTAGCCAGAGTTCGGTTGTCAACATCACTGGCACAGTGAGCTGAGCAGTCATTTGTGATGCTGGTATCCCCGGTCAGAGCGCCAGACGGAGTCCTGGCTGCCAGCGCCCCACTCACGTGTCTGGGAAAGCAGTGGATGACTGCCCGAGTGTCCGGGCCTCTGCCACCTACATGGGAGCCCCAGATGGAGTTGCAGGCTCCTGGTGGTGCAGAAATTTGGGGAGTGAACCAGCAGATGGAAGGTATCCCTATCACTCTGCCTATCAAATAGTATTTTTTTAAAAAACCAGGACATTAACACTAACATGAAACTATTAACTACATATCTTTCATCTTTCTTTTTTTTTTTTTTTAAGTTTTAAGGTTTTTAATATTTAGTGAGAGAAATGCATAGGAGAGCAGGGCTCTATCTAAAAGCGAGAGGGTACTCTGGATTCAGACCAAGCACCAGGAGCCAGCGTGGAGGAGCACGCAGCCCAGAAAGCATGGGGCGGGGGCCCCGAGGCGCGGGGGCAGCACAGGTCCACAACGATGAAAAAGGGGGAAAGGGCCCACCATGTCCCAAGCCTTTAATCCACTTCCAAAGGGGAGTGGTCAGTTAGTCTGATTGGCAGGTGGGTGCACAGTTGTGGCCGGGTTAACTACATATTTTACTCAGTTTTTTTAAGATTTTTATTTATTTATTTGAAAGTCGGAGTTACATAGAGAAGGAGAGCCAGAGAGCGAGGTCCTCCATCCACTGGTTCACTCCCCAGAAGGCTGCAACGGCCAGAGCTGCGTTGATCAGGAGCCAGGAGCTTCTTCCGGGTCTCCCATGTGGGTGCAGGGGCCCAAGGACTTGGGCCATCTTCCACTGCTTTCCCAGGCCACAGCAGAGAACTGGATAGCAAGAGGTGCAGCCGGGACTAAAACCGGCGCCCATATGGGATGCCAGCACTTCAGGCCAGGGTGTTAACCCACTGCGCCACAGCACCAGCCCCCATATTTTACTCAGTTTTCATTGTTCACTGATATTCCTTGTAGCAAATAGCAAAAGCCTTTTTTTTTTTTTTTTTTTTTTTTGCTTGCTTGTTTGTTTTTTTAAATTTGAAAGGCAGTTTCAGAGAAAGAGATCTCCATCCACTGGTTTACTTCCCAGGTGGCTTTAACAGCCAGGGCTGGGCCAGGCCGAAGGCAGGAGCTTCTTCCAGATCTCCCACTTGGGTACAGGGGCCCAAGCACTTGAGCTATCCACTGCTTTCCCAGGTACATCAGCAGGGACTTGAACCAGCACCCTATGGGATGCCAGCATTGCAGGCTGCAGCTTTACCCACAACACTGGCCCCTAAAAGCCTTTTTTTTTTTTTTTTTTTTTTTAAGTTTATTTATTTGAAAGGAAGAGTTACAGAGAGAGGAGAGACAGAGATCTTCCATCTGCTGGTTGACTCCCCAAAGGGCTACAATGACCTGGGCTGGGCCAGGCAGAAGCCAGAAGCCAGGAGCTTCTTCCAGGTCTCTCACATGGGTGCAGGGGCCCAGGGACTTGGACCATCTTCCACTGCTTTCTCAGGCGCATTAGCAGAGAGCTGGAGTAGAATTAGAGCAGCCACTAAAAGCCAATTTTTTAAAAGATTTGAGAGGCAGAGAGCGAGTGAGCTTCCATCTGTTGGTTTGCTCCCCAAAGGACTGCAACAGCCAGGCCTGGGCCAGGCCAAAACCAGGAGCCAGGAATTCCATCCAGCTCTCCCTTGTGGGTGTCAGGGTACCAAGTACTTGGGCCATCACCTGCAGCCTCCCAGTGCATTAGCAGGGAGCTGGATCAGAAGCTGAGGAGCCAGGGTGCAGGCGCCCTCGCGGTGGCTTAACCCACTCAGCCGCAACTCCTGCTTCTGTGCTGGCAGCACCGTAGGTGTGTGTACCCCAGTGTCTCTCTCTCTCACACACACACACACACACACACACACACACACGGGTGGTGTGCTGCAGTGTGTTCCAGCACCACTGCGCGTGTTCCTGGCTGGCTCAGGCTTGGTCGTGGTGATGGGGGCGTGTGCCGTCAGCAGCAGGGCCGGTGTGAGCTGCCCAGCCTGCTGCCACTAGGAAGGGGAGTCCACCACGTCCTCAGCCAGACCTCGCGCCTCCTTCCCCTGCCCCCAGCATCCTCCGGAAAGCCCTGGATAAGATCGCTGAGATCAAGTCTCTGCTGGAAGAGAGGCGGATTGGTGAGTGGGAGGGGTGGCAGGGGGGATTGGTGAGTGGGAGGGGCGGCAGGGAGGCTCCAGGTCATGTCCTCTGGGGCTGCCTGTGACCACAGCCTCTCAGAGTCTCTGCCAAGAGCTTCCCGCAGGGACTGGGGCTGGGCAGGGAGCAGAGGTCAAGGCAGGGTTTCCCTGGTGCTGCCACCTCAGACCAAGGCGATCCCTCATGCCCCTGGCGTTTCTCCCCTTCCCTTCCCTCTCCAGCCCATCGTGTCCCTCCGCACTTCTGTTCCTGGCCCGCAGAGAGCCTGGCAGGCTGTGCGAGGGCTCCACCCGCCCGAGTGTCTGACCCCAGCCCCGCGGCGGGAGCTCACATGGCCTGGGCCCCAGCGCCCCTTGGCTCGCCCTGCTCTCGCCCTGCAGAACCCCCACTCAGAATGTCGTCATGCCTCCTGTGGGCTGTGTTTGGGGTTAGGGGTGTGTTGAGGCCACTGGTCTACATCCCACACTATTTTTTAACTTTTGCTTGGATTGCAACATCTATTGATGGGAAAGTTACACGTGGGCTGGCAACAAGGTGAAACATTCACACCAGCGAACACTTACATAACCGGCACCCACGTCAGCCCCGTGACCTGCACCTGCTGCCCCTCCCACAGTGGCCCCCCGAGGCTGCCCCTGCCCTGATGCCCTGGCAGCCGTTAGCTGAGCTGTGGACGACCCATGGGAGGGGCAGGGCTCGCGCTCAGGGGAGCTCTCTCCCTCCCCCTGCAGCGGCCAAGATCGCGGGCCTCTACAATGACTCGGAGCCGCCTCGGAAGACCATGCGCAGGGGCGTGCTGATGACCCTGCTGCAGCAGTCGGCCATGACCCTGCCGCTGTGGATCGGGAAGCCTGGTGACAAGTGAGGGCAGCAGCCGGCCGGGCAGGGGCTGGTGGCGAGGGACGGGACTGACGCTTCACTCCACACACAGGCCCCCGCCCCTCTGTGGGGCCATTCCAGCCTCCGGGGACTATGTGGCCAAGCCTGGAGACAAGGTAGCTGCCCGGGTCAAAGCCGTGGACGGGGATGAGCAGTGGATCCTGGCCGAGGTGGTCAGTTACAGCCACGCCACTAACAAGTGAGTGGACGCCAGCCTGGGGGCGGGGCTCCTTACAAAGCTCAGCCTGTGCAGCGGGCACACAGCTTCCCACAGTGGGTGGCGTGGGCTGCACCCCCCCATCATTCCCCTCCCCTCATCTCCCCCTCCCCCAGTCGCCCCCTTCCCGCCGCCTCACTGCCTCCAGCCACTTCCTTCTGTTCACCTGCAGGTACGAGGTGGACGACATTGATGAAGAAGGCAAGGAGTGAGTGTCGGGCCAGGGAGGGCAGTGGAGGCCACATGGGGAGGCCTTTCCCCTTCTGGCCAGGGGCTGACGCACGCATGCCCCCCCACCCCCAGGAGGCACACCCTGAGCCGGCGGAGAATCATCCCACTGCCACAGTGGAAGGCCAACCCCGAGACGGACCCCGAGGCCTTGTTCCAGAAGGAGCAGCTCGTGCTGGCCCTGTATCCCCAGACCACCTGCTTCTACCGTGCCCTGATCCACACGCCCCCACAACGGGTAAGGTGACCCCCACAGGAGAGGCTGTCATGACAGCAGGACCCCACTCTCTTCCCCTTGTTCCACTCCTCGTGGCCTTGGAGCTCCGAGGGTCCTGCGCGCTGCTCCCCGTCTGCTTCCTGGGCCCAGTCCAGCCCCGCCCAGTCCAGCCCCGCCCAGTCCAGCCTTGCCCAGCCTCAGCAGCCTTAGTGAGCCCCAGGTGGGCCTGGCTCTCCTGCCTCCCCTCGAGCCTCAGGGCTTCTCCCCATGTCCAAGATCCCTGCCTGTCCTCTGGGTTGACCCTGACCCCTCTAGTAGGGTCCCCAGGAGGCACCAGCCCCTCTCTTGTGGCTCAGCCACGTGGGGAGTGAGCCTCCCTCCTCCGTGCCCTCGGCCCCTGTGCTGAGGAGAGAGCTCTGGGCACCCGGGCTAGGAGCTCACCCCCGGGAGTTCTTGCTGGGCCGGCCTCGGGGGCCTTGGGGAGGCTCTGCCCAGCCCCTCTCATCTGCCCAGCCGCAGGACGACTACTCGGTCCTGTTTGAAGACACCTCGTATGCGGACGGCTACTCCCCGCCCCTCAACGTGGCCCAGAGGTACGTGGTGGCCTGTAAGGAGCCCAAGAAAAAGTGATGCGGCGGCAGACCCGCCCTGCGCGGCCGGCCTCCCTGGGGAAGGCAGCCAAGGATTTTCTGTGACCAAATAAATCCCCTCAGCTCGCTGCCGTGTCCTGGACCTGACTCCTCCGGCCCCAGCCCCTCTGCTTCCCCAGCAGGGAGCCACCAGCCCGCTGGCTCCCAGGGGCTCACGCGCCAGGGCATGGTTTATTCGCGAGGCCTCACCTTGGGCCTGTCTCACAAGGCTCCCTGCGCGCCCCCGCCCCCCTCACAGCTCTGAACGGAAGGTGAGCTCGCAGCCCGCCATCTTCTCGGCGTAGTCGGCCTCGAAGCGCTCGTTCTGGGCCACGGTGAAGGTGGTCTTCCAGTCCCCTGCCACGCCTGGTGCGGGAGGAAGCAGGGCTGAGGCCAGTGGCTCCGGGCGGGCCGGGCGGCTGCTCCCTCCCAGACGCCCAGCCCGCGGGGCCCCCACCTCTGCGCATGAAGGGGGAGACGTTGTGGTCCATGATGTTTTCGGGGATGGTGCTGTAGTTGGTCATGGGGTTCTTCTTCATCTCCTTGAAAGACGTGCAGTGGGCGATGCGGTCCACCGTCTCCTCCGGCAGGGAGCGCCCCAGGAACTCCAGGATCTTCTTGATCTCCCTCTTGGGGTTCTAGAGCAGTGGGGGTGGACTCTGCAGTGGGGGCCCCAGCTCCCAGGGGATCTGGCCGCTTGGCTCAGGAGCTTCGGATTGTGCTCCCCGACTCACAGCTCCCCGCCCTGTGGGCCCCTCGCAGGCGAGGGTGGTGACAGCCGCTTTCACAGCTGTGGCCCCAGGGCCTGGCACACCCTGGGCAGTGGCAGCAGAGGGCATGGGGCCAACCAGGCACCTGGAGGCACCTGCAGCCAGTGTCCTGGGCCAGGAGGGCGGGGTTGGGAGCCTCCCCGAGAGTGACGTGGAGGGAAGCCATGGCAAGTGGTCTCACCTCCTTCATGTCCTCAAAGAAGAGGTAGAGGACGGGGTGGGTGCGGCTCAGCTCCCACCACTCCCGCACGTGCTGGTACCAGGAGCCGTAGGACACTGGGGGGCGGCGGAAGCAGAGGCCCGGAGTTGGCTGGAGTTCCGGTGTCCCCTCTGCGCCGCCCTCCCTGTCCAGACTCGGGCCCACCTTTCCCGGCCATGAACTTTTCCAGGAAGCTGTCCCAGGTGCCAGGCTCAGGGTGCACCCTGGCCATGTGGTAGAAATTGTAGTAGGAGACGGCCACATCCTTCGCGTTGCGGGCAACGTAGACCACCTGCAGGGAGAGGCGGCCTGTACCTCCAGAGCTGCCACCCCACGCCCTGCGCATGCCCTGCGTGCTCCTGGGCTCCCCGCCCGCCTGGCGTCCTGGAGAGGGAAGTGGTCTCGGCTTGGAGAGGAGGAAGCAGACAACCGGGGTGCTGGCGAGGTGGTGGGGGGGGGGGTGCCACCCTGCTCTGATGCCGCGGTCCTGGCTGCCCCCAGTCCATGTTTTGCACCAAATTCAGTCCCCATCAGTGGCCTCCTCACAGCCAGATTCGGATCCGGCTGCTGGGTCCCCATGAGCACCGGCCTCCGCTCTCTCCCACTTGCAGGCAGGGGTGCCCTTCACTGCCCCTCTGACCCCACAGGAGCCCTTCCTTCCAGAACAGGACCGAGGCTGGGCTAGCCCGGGGCCTCACCTTGACCTTCTGGTCCAGGAGAGTCTGAGGGAGCAGAGCCAGTGGCAGGTGCGTCTTGAGGAGCCGCGGGGACGGTGTATCTTTCAGGGTCTCCATACCTAGCCCACGGACAGAGGAATGTGTCACACCCTGTAGCCCCAGTCCGGCCTCTCCCCTCCACATGCCCCCCTGCACACCTGAGGGGGCTCCTGGGGCCTTGAACTCAAGGAAGGGCACCCGGATGTAGATGGGGGCCCGGAGACACTTCTGTTGGTCACCGGCCTGGTAGATCATATCCAGTATCTCGCTCACCCAGGTAGTGCCTGCAGGGGGCAGGAAAGAGGCGAGCAGGGCTAAGGGCCTGCCGGTGCTGGCCAGGAGCGGGCGGGTGGGCCTCCCCACCTACCGGACTTGGGGTAGGTGCTGATGAGCAGGTCATCGGGCCGGGCCTTGAAGCTTTGCAGTGGCCCCATCGCCTCAGCAAAGTACTTGATGAGCGGGACCCCCTTCACGTACTCCAGCGGTGGGCGGGACGTGTCCTGGATGAGCTCCATGCTGCCCTGTGGGAGGCCAGAGCCCGCTCACTCCCCTCAGTCAGTCACAGCCATACCTTTCACTTTGAACGTAAGGATGCTGCTTCCAGTGGGTGTGAGACGATTATTTATTTGAAAGGCAGAGTGACAGGAAAAAAAAAAAAAAAAGATCTTCCAGCAAATGGCTGCGACAGCCAGGGCTGGGCCAAGCCAAAGCTGGGAGCTCCTCCCAGGTTTCCCAGGTGGAGGGCAGGAGCCCAAGCACTTGAGCCATCAGCCGCTGGCTTTCCAGGCCCACTGGCCGGGAGCGGAATCGAACAGAGCAAAGCCTCTGGGACTGGAACCGGCACTCTGACATGGAGGCCGGCATCCCAAGTGGTGGCTGCCGAGCCACGGTGCCTGCCCCTCCGGCAGTGTTTGAAGTAGCAGTATTACTTAAGAAAAGGGGGGGGGGGGTAGGGACACTGCATCTCCCAGAAATGGAGGGACTTGCCCAGGCTCACAAGGCTGGGATCCCGAGCCAAGTCTGCTCCAGGCCAGGGCTCCTGACCCCGGCCGCACCACTGGCCTAACTGCAGAGCTTTGCAAAGTCCAGTGTGAAGCCCGGTGCTCAGCCACACCCAGTGCCAGTTAAAGCCCTCTCTTGGGCAGGGCCTGGAGTTCTAGGTGCTGATCCCAACTGCCCTCCCTGGAGATCTGTCACTTCCTGCAACAGCTCCCAGCACACCCCCAAGGGTTCCTCTCACCCCCCTCCCTTTTTTTTTTTTTTTTACGGTACCCTGGGCCCCTCACGCAGAAGCTTCCCAGGCCTTGGGCCGATGTGGCTTGGCCAGCGGAATGCTGTCTTGGCTCCTGAACAAACATGAGCAGTTGAGCAGCTGAGTTCGTTTTAGGGGTCAGAGGCTGGCGGTGTGAACAGAAGTGGTGAGGAAGCAGCAGGGGAGGGGATTCAGGCCTCTTGGACTTGGAACAGGGACGTTAGAGGTACAGCAGAGTCGACCAGGAGCCAGACGGCCCGACAGGCGCTGTCCTCCACATCCTGTGTGCTGCAGCCCGGGGCTGAGCAAGGCAAGGGCGGCCGACCCGGCCCAGCCCTCCCCCCACCCCCACCCCCACCCCCCCCAGCACTGACCTGCTCGGTGGGTCCTGGCCGAGGCACCACCTCTGTGGCTCTGGCTTAGCGGGGCAGGAGCGCCCAGCTGCTCTCCCAGCTGAGGGCTTTGTAGGAACGAAGTGGGAGGGACCGAGCTGTCCACCCAGAAGGGCGGGCTCTGGAGGTGGGGCTGGGCCTCTTCCCTCTCCAGCACCTAAGCTGGAGTGTGCTGCGACCCGTCCTCAAGCCCAGGTGTGGATTCCACAGTGGAAAAACGAGGCGGCAGGGGTTAAGACGCCCGCGTGCCACACTGGAGTGCCCAGGGTTCAAGTCCTGGCTCCACTTCTGACTCTGGCTTCCTGCTGACGTGCACCCTGGGAGGCGGCAGCGACGGCTCCCGGAGTTGGGGCCCTGCCACCGCCATGGGAGACCCAGATGGAGCCCCCAGCACCCTGCTTGGACCAGGCACTGGGGAGTGAACCGACAGACCTCTCTGTCGGTCTGTCTTACAAGTAATACGAAGATTTAAAAAAAATAGGCGAAGGTGCCCCATGAGGGGTGGTTTTATTTGAGCTGCAATCTGGCTTCCTCCCCGCCCCTGCAGACTCCATCCCGCAGAGCAGGCCGGGTTACAGCTCGAAAAGTAAAACCAGCACTGGTCAGGGGTGGAGTGGGGGGTGGGGGAGGTAGTCATGGCCAGGCACTCGCCCTCCTGCTGGCTCCGGGCCAGCCTCCAAGACTCCAAGGCTTCAGGCCCCAGGCAGCCCTGGCGTGGCTGTGATCTTGAGGCAAGGCCAGAGGCGTGTGGGTGGGCAGGGGGGTGGGGTACAGCAAGGAAGGAAAATCTTTTAAAACGAGATTTATTTATTTGAAAGGCAGAGTTGCAGAGACAGAGAAGTCTTCCATCCACTGGTTCACTCTCAGATGACCACAATGGCCAGAGCTGCACCGATCAGGAGCCAGGAGGTTCTTCCGGGTCTCCCACGCAGGTGCAGGGGCCCAAAGACTTAGGCCATCTTCCACCGCTTTCTCAGGCCACAGCAGAGAGCTGGACTGGAAGTGGAGCAGCTGGGACTCAAACCGGCGCCTGTAGGTGGTGGCTTTACCCACTGCGCCACAGCGCTGCCCCCGGGAGAAAGGCCTTTTTTGAGGCAGCTCAAGAACAAGGAGCCCGGCGTCATGGCTCCCGCAGGGCCTCGTGGGGCATCCTGCAGAGCTGCTTTGCTTTAGGGCTAAAGGGGGCTGGGAGAGCCACAGGACCCCACGGAGGAAGACGACGCCTTTGCCCTTTAAGTCCAAGGGTCGGGTCCTGCGTAGGGGCATGGCAGGCATCCCATGAGCCATATGAGCCCCAGTTCAAGCCCCTGCTGCTCTGCTCCCAGCTAAAGCCCTGGGAAAACAGGGGCAGATGGCCCAAGTACTGGGGCCCCTGCGGCCACGTGGGAGACCCAGGCAGGGCAGGCTGAGTCAGCAAGCTGCCCAAATCTCCGGAGAACTTTGAGCTTGCAGCAGACAGGCTGCGCACGGCTCGTGCCCCGCCCACCCCGCACACACTGGAATGGCCCTTAACTCAGGCTGTTTATGGCACTCGAATAAAAACCGCCCAGACCTGCGTGGGATGCGCGGGAGGGGGAGGGGAGGGCCGCAGCTGCGGAGGATCAGGTCTCCAGCAAGTCTGTCCAGTGTTCCTGCGGATACAGAGTAAGTCAAAGGCAGCCCAACGGACGGACGAGGCAGGGAGGTGGCCGGGACCAAGCCGCCTCTCACCTCCTCTGTTTCCGAGTCCTCGTCTTCCTCTTCTGCGCCTGTCCGGCACAGCCAGACCAGGTCTCCCCAGAGCAGTGAGTTCTTGCAGCTGGCAAGGGTGGAGGCAGTGGGCCAGGGTCCGGCATCCCAGCCCCCTCCCGCCAGGTCCGGGAGCCAAGCTGAGGCCTGGCCTGCGGGGAGGGACGGGCTCACCTGGGGCACTGCCCCTCCAGCGGCAGAAGCTGTCCCGGCTCTTCCCGAAGAAACTCTTCCGCCAGGCAGATCACGTGCGCCCGCAGGCGGCAGCTGGGGTGCGGGCAGCGCAGGGGGCCCTGGTCTTCCTGCGGGAGGGGCAAGCAGGGAAGGCAGGAGTGACAATGTGGCTAATCCTGGGCGTTCTTGTGAACCGGACGCCGTTTTCTGACGTCAGACACAGTCCTGAGAGGCACACACTACACTGTGTTTTACAGACAGGGAGACTGAGGCACGGTCCTGAGAAACTCACTGTTACTGGTTTGCTGATCAATAATCCGAAATGTTAAGAAGCCCTGTGGGCTCTTGCCTCGTATTCAGGGGAGAATTCTGAATACTAGCACAATAAACCAGGCAGCATGTTAAGTTTTAAGCTTTCTATTTAGTGGGAGAAATGCATAGGAGAGTGAGGGCCCTAAGAGGGGATTCAGACCGAGCACCAGAAGCCGGCCACGTGGAGGAGCACACAGGCTGGGCACCGTGGGGCGGGGGGTGGGTGGCCCGAGGCTGCAGGCCCAGAAGGCGGGGGGCAGCAGGGGCCCACTGAGTCGTCCCCAGCCTTTAAGCCACTTCCAAAGGGGAGTGGTCAGTTAGCCTGATTGGCAGGTGGGGGCATGAGCTCACACAGGCGTGGTCTTCCAGCTCACAAACCTCATCAGTTTTATTCTGTATGCCTGTCTGCAATGACAGAACCCCGTGGAGGCAAAGTGCGCCCCTCCCCCACTCAGCCTTTGCCTTTACTCTTGGATTGAGGTCCAAAGTCAGGCAGGGAGGCTCTCCCTGGAGGAGGTGAGCTCGGTGCAGCCTGGGGAGAGTGAGGCAGGGGTGTGCGGGAGCAGAGGGCAGGCGGCTGCCCCACCCCACCCCACCCCCAGGGGGGGTCTACTAACTCCCTCCATTCTACTCAAGGCTGACATACTTGCCCACGGGGACCACACTGGCCAGGCTTGCGCACGCGGCAGTGGTAGTGACAGTTGGACAGCCCACCTGGATTCCTTACTCTGCGTGGCAGAGGCCCAGCTTACACTGAGAACCCAGCAGAAGCCAGGCCCCCATCTGTTACCTTATTAAATATTCATGGGCCATCTGTTCTGTGCTGACTCCGGCTCTACAGAAGTGGACAAGAACGCGATTGGGGCCGGCAGTTAAGTCGCTGCTGGCGAGGGCTCCATCCCGTGTCCGAGTGCCGGGTTACAGTCCCAGCTCCACTTCCGATTCCAGCTTCCTGCTCATGCGCACCCTCGCGGGCAGCAGGTGATAGGTCGGGCGCTTTGGTCCCTTGCCACACACTTGGGAGACCCAGAGGGAGTTCCTGGCTCCCGGCTCCGATTTGGTGCAGCCCCAGCTGTTGCAGGCATTGGTGAGTGAACCAGGGGATGGATCTGTGCCCTCTTGGGGGTCAGTACAGGCGATTAATTAAGATGATGAAAATGTCTCAAACAGTAAGTACCAGGAGGGGGTAGGGGCCGGGCACAAGAAAGGGGGAATAGAAGTCAGGCTCGCAGTCACACCTGTGGGCTGGGGACCGGGCCTGCGCAGGTGCTGCTGTGTCCCCGTCTCACCGCTGGCACCAGGTTGCCTGCTGGGGGTGGGGTGGGCAAAGTCCTCGCGCTCCACCCCGGACGGCCTCACCTCACCTGCAGCGCTCCGCAGCACAGGGTGCAGGTGCCAGGCTCCATGTCGGCGCGGCGCCTCGGGGCCCCGGCGCGGGGCGGCGGCGGCCCGAAGGCCAGCGGCACGTGCGGCGGCGGCGGTGGGCACAGGTCACGCTGGAAGTCGGGGCGCAGCCAGCGCAGCGTGAGCGGGAGGCGCGCCCAGGGCGGCGCCCGCAGCATGTGCGCCAGCACGCGCAGGTGGAAGGCGAAGGCGGCCTCGCCGCGCAGGCGGGGGCCCACGTGCGCCAGGCGGCGCGAGGCGTGCGGGTGCTGCCAGGCCCACTCGAACTGCGGGCGGGGAGCAGCGGCGGGTCAGGGGGGCCCCGGGGTGCGGGGCGACCCCCGCACCTTGCCCGCCCCCTGCCTCCCGCCCTGTTTCTTACCCGGAGCGCAGCCACCGAAGACGGGAAGCCGTGCACGATGAGCACCATCTCCCTGCGGAGGGGAACCAGGGTACGGCCCGTGAGCCCTCCGCCCGGTGCGCGGCCGAAGCCCCTCGCTGGGGACTCGCCTCGGGTCCTCACGCCGGCCTCCAAGCCCAGCCACTAGGCGGCGCACTCCCCAAGCAGGCGCCGCCCCCTGCACCTGTCAGCGTCAAGCCCCGCCCCTGCTCCATCCCCCGCGTCTACGGACCCCGACTCGGGTCGTCAGACTCCCGCCCCCGCCTGCCCTGTCTGTCACCCGGCCGGGCCCGCCTTCTCCGGGAAGCCTTCCTCCCGGCCCCGCCGCCTTACCAGGGCCCTCGCCCGCTGGTGCGCCAGGCCCCGCCTTTTCTGCGGCCCGCGTTATGCTGCTGGACCCGACGCGCAGGGTTGACAGTGAAGCCCACGTACACGCGGCCCCGATGCCGAGGGTTCAAGCAATAGAGCAGGTAGACGCCGAGGAAGCGCCCCGGCTTCGCCGCGTCCCCCACGGCGCTCATGATGAGCCCAGGAAGGGCCACGTGGCGGGACGGCAAGATGCTCGTTTCGGAGAAGGCGCTTGGGGGCGATCGCGGGGCACCCGGGAGGCCACCTCAAGGCAGGTTCGCGCACCCCCTCCTGGCTGGAGTAGAGGTCCCAACCGGCGCTCAGTCCGAGCGCCAACCAATTAGCGCCAGCCTCGGCAGAGGCCGTTCTTAACGCAGATTTCTATTGGCTGGTTGATGGTAAGCGCGGAAATCCTTGACTGTTGGAAAGCCGGAATCGCTGGAAGGTGGAAGTCCCGCCTTCACGGACGCCTTAGGAAGGGCGGAAGTCCCGCCTTCAAGGAGGCTTCGTAAGGGCGGAAGTAGATGCCTCAGCGGAAGTGGCTGCAGTAAAGGCGGAAGGCCTGGTGGCTGCTAGGAGGTGGGGTTCCGTCCCCGCTGGGCTGTCGCCCGCTCTGGGCTGCGGCAATGGAGCTGAGCTCCCACTACCTCCGAGAGAAGCTACAGCGCGACCTGGAGGCGGAGCACGTGGTGAGTCGAGACACCTGAGTCCACCCGGTGGCGGGGAAGAGGCATCGGGGCGGGGGAGTGGGGCGGGTTCGGCACCAGCCACGTTCTTCTGCCCGGTAGGAGGTGGAGGACACGACTCTGAACCGTTGCGCCACCAGCTTCCGAGTCCTGGTGGTGTCTACCAAGTTCGAGGGGAAGCCATTGCTTCAGAGACACCGGTGAGACCCCGGGGGCACCTTTCCAGCGCGGGCTCAGCTGCTGGCCGTCCCCGCATCCCTCCCGTCCTAACTCCCCTACGGCCGCGGCGGGGCCCGGGACCCCGAGCATCCCGACTCTGGCTCCGGTTGCAGCGTCTCGGCTGCAGCTCTGCCCGCCAGGGCCCTCGCGTGCTTGGGACTGGGATCCCGGGGTCACCCTGGCTTCGGGGCCAGCTTCCAGGCAGCGTTTCCTAACCGCGTCTCTCGCCCCAGGCTGGTGAACGAGTGCCTAGCGGAAGAGCTCCCGCACATCCACGCGTTTGAGCAGAAAACTCTGACCCCAGAGCAGTGGGCCCGGGAGCAGCCGAAATGAGGGACCAGGACCTGCACAGCTATTAAATTATGGATCAGGGCTGGCTTCCGTGTCCGTGTGGTGTGTGGGGGAGGGTCTAGGGCCTGGCCACTGTGGGTGGTTTTACCTTCCCTGCAATTCTCTGTAGACCCCTAGGGATCGATACTGCCCTTACCCACCAGACCCCCGCAGCGCCCCCTACCAACCAGCAACATGCACAAATGCCAAAGTGCTCAGGGCTTCAGGATAAACCAAACCTCTCCCTCTGCCCAGCGTCACCCCAGCACCAGGGGCTCAAGGTGGAGTCCCACACAGTGGACCTCAGGATGTGGTACCCAGGCGGGGGCCCCTCCCGCACCCAGAATGCAGGTGTTTTCTGGGCCACCGTGAGAAGTCCAGGAACCCAACAGCCCCGGGTTGATGTGGCCACCGCTGTCCCTGGAGACACCAGGCGTGTTCAGGAATGGGGGTGTGGGTAGGGGCGAGAGAGAGGATTAGAGCAAGAAAATAAGGCTGACCTGAGTCGCAGCTGGAACAGGTGATGCCTCTGTGTCAGTTTCATAAGTCAGGATTACAGAGAGAGAGAGAGATTCCATTCCCTGGTTCACTCTCCAAATGGCTGTAATGGCCAAGGCTGGGCCAGGCTGAAGCCAGGAGCCAGCAGTTTCTTCCAGGTCTCCCACGTGGGTGCAGGGGCCCAAGCACTTGGGCCATCTTCCGCTGCTTTCCCAGGTGCATCAGCAGGGAGCTGGATGGGAAGTGGAGCAGCCGTACGGGATGCCGGCGCTGCAGGGAGCAGCTTTGCCCTCTACCACAGCACTAGCCCCCTGTGTCAGCCTTAGCCCCAGGGTGTTGGGGTTGGTAGCGCTCTGCAGAGCCCCTAAGACCCAAGAGGGTCGGAGCAGGTCGCCTGGTTGGGACCAGGGCTCTGTGGAAGTGCAGAATTGCAAGCTGGTGCCCGGTGTTTCCAAGGCCATCAGAGACAGGAGGGGTGGGGAAAGGTGGGCACCATGGTGGTGACTGACCCATTGGGTTCAGTGACACAGGGGTCACTTCCTGAGCTTTCTGTAGCCCCCCTGGGCCAGGAGAACCAGGGGCTGGATCTACTCCCAAGGACCCCAGAAGGTGCAGGAGAGGCCCAGAGCCCTGACTGGGTCCCCCGAGCTTTCAGAGCTGTGGTGGCGCCCCCGCCCCCCTGTGTCCTGCAGAGACGCTACTCACTTGAGTGTCACGGGCTTGCACTGAGGGCGAGGCCCGGGTGGGCAGGCAGGGGCTGCCTGGTGCTGTGCCGTTTTCCACCCCGGGAGTATTCCATGACCAAAGAGGAGGGGGCTGGGGATGAGGCTTTTAGTGGCCCCTGCGTGGTAGGGGACACCGGGAACCAAGCCCTGCTATGGCCAAGACACCCTCCCGGCTCAGGGGTCGCTGGTGCAGAGCAGGACAGTGCTGGAGCGCAGCGGCTTAAGCCCCTGTCTGCAGTGCCGGCATCCCATATGGGCACCGTTTCAAGTCCCGGCTGCTCCACCTCCGAGCCAGCTCCCTGCTGATGCACCTGGGAAAGTAGCGGAAGATGGCCCAAGTGCTTGCACCCCTGCCACCCACATGGGAGACCCGGATGATGTTCTTGGCTTCGGTCTGGCCTAGCCCTGGCCATTGTGGCCATTTGGGGAGTGAACCAGCGGATGGAAGATATCTGTCTCTTTCTCCTTCTATTTCTACCTTCAAAATAAATAAATCTTAAAAAAAAAAAAAAAAAGACACAGGCCAGTGCTGTGGTGCAGCAGGTAAAGCCTCTGCCTGTGGCATCGGAACCCACTGCCAAGTCCCCGTCCCAGAGGCCAGGCCTGGGCGGGACCCCGCTGCACCCAGGACCTGCCCTTCAACAAGCCCCCGTGTGCTTCCCCACAAGCCGCCGTGTGGCTGTGGCATGCACAAGGGTTTCATTCACTGCAAGAGGCGGATTTGGGAGTCGATTTCGGGTTTTTGAGCCCCCCCAAGCTGGGGCCTGTCATGGCTCCAAACCCGCCAGCCCACATAGGCGTCGGGGCCAAGGGTCTCATCAGAGGGGAAGTTCAGCGGCAGGGCCGTCAGCGGAATCTGAACCGTACCAGAAAATAAAGCCATTTTATTATTTTTTTTTCTCATCCACTGCAGAGTGGGCAGCGGGGGTGGGGTGGGGGTGGGGCGTGAGCGCCTGGCCCCGGCTGACGGCCCCGTGGGCTCTACTTGGCCTGGACTGTGTCTTCCAGCCTGTCCACGCGCTTCTGTAGCTCCTGCACCACCGTCTGCAGCTTCCTCAGCTCCTCCTCCAGCCGGGATATCACGTCCTGGGGGCCCCAGCACCGCAGTCAGGCCCGGCGCCTCCCTGGGCTCCCGCCCCCCCCCCCGCCGGTGCTCGCTGGGCCCTTTTGTCCAGCCGGGAGCTGCAGGCCTGTATGCCCGGAACCCTCACCCGTGCGTGGCCCCCAATGATCCCCGACCCGGGGTCCTCCCCCTGGGCCTCTGGCCCTGCCCCGCCCAGCCCCATCTGCCGCTCACAGAGCTGGTCTCCGACGTGGCCTTCCTGCGCGAGACACTCAGGCCCCGGTTGACACACAGCTCCCGGCTCTTTGGGGGCACGTAGCCATCCTTGAGAGAGATGAGGAGGGGCCCGGCATCCCGACCCGCCAGCCACTCCTCAGCGGTGAGGGCGGGGTCGGGCCCCGCCGTGGGTGGGTACAGGTCCTCCTGGAACAGGTCCGACTGCGGGCGAGATCAAGGCTTGGTTAAGACAGGGCTCAGGCGGCAGCTCCCCGCGGGGGGCAGCCTGAGGGAGGGCGTGCAGCCTCACCTTCCTAGGCACCGTCATGGCAATGGGCTCACACTTGCGCTCGTGCAGCTTGTAGAACCTGTGGAGGCAGGAGGGTGAGCCATGCACACAGCCTGGGCGGGCGGGCGGGCGGGGCCGTGGGGCTCAGCAGGGCCTGGGGGCAGTCACCTGGCGATCTCACACTTGTTCACCTCCAGGCCCCGCTTGGGCATGTAGCCCATGCCGCGCTGGGACTCCTTGGAGCTGAACATGGAGAGGTAGTGCAGGAACGGGGCCTCAGACGTGATCTCGAAGTAGCGGATAGAGCTGTCACCCTGCGGGGGGGCGGGGCAGGGTCAGCACCAGCTCCTCCTACCCGCCGCCCTGTCCCCGCCCCTGGCAGGGGGCCACCTTGCCACAGAGGTAGACGATGTTGGTGTCGGGGTCAAAGAAGGGCAGCAGGACGCCGCTGCTGGTGTCCAGTTCCTGCAGGGACAGCGGCTCCTCCAGGTGCTTCTGCAGATGGGGAGGTGTGGGTGAATGGTCACACGCACGCACACGCACACACACAGCCGCCGCCGCCGGCCCAGCTGCCAGAAACCCCCACCTGAGGACCCTGACCATCCAGCCACGGCACGCGGCAGGGCAGGGACCTAACTTCCAGCCTCAGGCCCCGGGGCCCCTCTGCTCCCCAGCTCAGCACGCACCGTGTCCCACAGCGCCACCTGCCGCTCGCTCATGCGGCTGAAGCCTGTGGTCAGGATCTTGCCGTCAGACACGAACACGGCGTGCACGGGCCGGGTGCCTTCGTGGGGCCGGTCCTTCTCCTAGGGGCAAGGGAGGAGGTTGGGGCTGCAGCCGGGAGCTCGGTGCACGGCGGGAAGGAGGGGTAAAGGCCTCGGGGGCGGGGGCCGGCCTTCCCAGCCGCTCACCACCACGACAGTGCCTTTGCGGGGCTCGATGATGCGCAGGCGCTTGTCGCGGCACGAGGTGCAGATGAGGGCGCCGTCGCGGCTCCAGTCGACGCTGTAGACGGTGTCCGGGTGCACATCCGAGCCCAGCGTCAGCACGGCCGCCCCCGTGCCCACATCCCACACCAGGATCACGTTGTCACAACCTGCGTGATCCCTGAGTGTCAGACGCCTGAGGCCCCGCCCTCAGGCACGCGGGGACGCTCCCCCGCCCCCCCCCCACGCACCTGCGCTGAGCAGCACGTTCTGAGCCGTGGGGTGCCAGGCCACGATGCCCACACGCTTGGTGTGGCCCTCCAGGGTGACCACGGGCTCCCGCAGGGGCAGCGTCAGGCCCCCATCAGGGATCTCCCACACCTGCCGAGAAGGGGCCGGTGAGTCCTCGGGGCTCCGAATATCGGATCCCACCCTGCAGCCCCCTCGGGCGCGTACCCAGCGGCGCTCACCATGACGGTGCAGTCCTCAGAGCCGCTGGCGATGACGTTGTCATTATGTGGGCACCAGGCGATGTCCAGCACAGGGGCAGTGTGGCCGCAGACCGTGGGCGCGTTCTTGTCCACACGTCCAGTCTACAGGGCGGGCGGGGCCTTGGACAGGTGCCTTTGCCCTGGAAGCCCCGCCCCGCCCCTCCACCCCTCAGAGAAGCCCAGCAGGGGTCTGTGGTGCCTGCCCTCTCCCCCCCACAGTGGGCCCAGCTCGTTGCCCCCTTCCCAGGGGCTCCTGGGCAAACTCCAGGAAGGCTGGACACACGCGGCACAGCCCGGGACAGCCTGGCCCAGCTCTGCCCATCTCCCTGTCTTGTCTGTGCCCTGAGGGTCCCCACCCCCACCCCAGCTTCCCTGTGGGAGGCTTGCATGAACACTCCCAGCCGGGGCCCTGAACCCCAGTAGGGCTGGGGCTTGCCGGGGAAGGGGTGGCAATTTGGGGGGGGGGGGGGCTGCAGGGGTGGGAACTGGCAAAGGGAAAGAGGCCCCAGGCTGGAGCAGAGGTTGGGAAATGGCCTCTTCCGGGGCCTGCTGCCTCAGCAGGGCTTCCTGTGGGGGGAGCCGTGCGGGGCGCGGGCCCAGCTCACCCCGACAACCACTTCCTCTCCTCTTGGCTGCCATCGGCCCTTTTAAGGTAACAATTTAGGGCCCCCCTCCCTTCCTGTCTTGCCCTCCAAAGAGCACAGGACTGTGCCGGGGGGTGGGGGGTGGCAGTCAACACAACAAGGCCACGGGCCGCTGGCAACAGCTGAGCTGGGGGTAGAGCTGGCTCAGCCCTGAGAACACTGCTGGGCCCCCCCGGCCCCCAGCCCACCCTCCCTGAGCTTCCAAGGGGAGAAAGAGCCCCCCAGGCTGAGTGAGGCCTGGGAGCCCCGGCGCTGGGCCCGCAGCCCTCCCTGCACTGTCCTGTCCCCGCCCCAGGAGCTCCTCTGGCCCAGCTCAGCTCCACAGGGGGCACCACCACAGCCTGGGAAGGCTTGGTGACAGTCACCTCGTCCAACCCACAGAGGCGCCCCGAGGTAGGGGAGCCACGGTCCCAGGCCCCCCAGGGGGCTCACCTTGCAGAGGGGCAGCACCAGGAAGGCCCCGCCCCCGCTGGCCTCACAGATCAGGGCCAGGAACTTGGGGTTGACGGCACAGAAGCCACTGTCCCAGGTGGTCTGGGAGACACGCACGTCCTCATAGCACTGGTCGGCCTTGGCCGGCTGTCCAAACACGTGGCGGAACTTGCTGGAGCGGACCACCTGCCGGCTCATTCTGCGGGCACAGGGGCCGAGAGCCTGTCTCCCCTGGGGATACCCAGTCTGGATTTTAGGGTCCCAGCATCACCCCCCATGTGGGCCTTCCCCCGCCCCTCCTCGCTCCTGCCTGACCAGCGAGCCACCTGCTGCTCCCACCACAGCCACTCAAACCACCCTCTCCATCCTGCACCCGCAGCCTCAGCAGGGCTGGGGGTGGCAGCCCCCAGGGCTCCCCCAGTTTGCTGACTGACGGAAAGCTGTGGGGCCTTCCTCCGGAATGGCTCCGGTGTGGGGGCATTGGCCCAGGCCATGGGGTGGGGGTGAGGGGGTCTCTCTCACTGCAGCATCAGAGCCCACGGCCCTCACGCCCACACGCCTGTGGGGCAGGGGCAGGGCTGGCCTGCCACCACCCAGCTGGACACTCGGGAAGTGGAGCGTGGGCCTGCCCAGGAGGGAACGCGGCAGCATGATGGCTTCCCCCGTAGGTCTCTGGGCGCCAGAATCAGGCGATGGCTTGGGTCCCAGTATCTCCTCCCCACACCTCCTCTTCCCGCCTCCGCTCAGAAAAAAAGCAGGTGCCCATGAGTGCCATATGCACCCCCATCGGAACTGCACACAGGGAGGGAGAGGCGGACGCCACTTCCCTGAGGTCCAGCGAGGGGGGCAGGGGGGCAAGCGAAGCCCTGGGCAGATCCTGGTGCCCAGGGCTCCCTCGTGTGCCACCTTGCAAGGGCACGTGCCCACCTCCCTAGCCATGCCCATACTAGCCTGCTTGGGGTCTGGCCTCTTCCTGCTTCCGGCTCGAACCCCCCCTGCCCCCCAGGCACCCCCAAAGAAGCCTGTGGACCTGCTTGGCCAGAAAGGAGGTGAGGCGCTTGTGTGATGGGGACCCAGCCTGTAGGACAGGTGGGCAGCCGGGGTCTGGGGAGAGGGAGCCCCACATCAGAGGTGGGGGACAGGAAACCATCGACCCACCCTGCCTCCTCCCCCACCGCAGGTACCAGGCCCGGAAACCACGGAAAGGGGAACTTGGTCTTGTCTTGTTTTGCTCGCAACCCCTTCCTGTCGTCAGGCTCAGGGCAGCTGCTCGGCTCACCCCACCCTGCCCCCCACCCCCACCCGCAGAGACTCGGGCGCCGCATCTGCCCGGACCCCCGCTCCTGCTGCGCCCCCCCCCCACCTCCATGCTGGCCGCGGAGCTCCCTCACCCGCACCTGCCCAGAGCGCCCAGGGCCCCGTCCCCCCGCAGGGCCAGGCCGCCTGACAGCCCGCGGCGCCCACGCTCTCGCCTGCCCCACAGGTGGCCCGGGGCAGTGACTCTGGGTCCCCGCGGCCAGCCCGGCCCGCTCCCCCCGGAGCCCGGCCTTACCTGCTGCGAGAGGTGAGCGGACCCCCGGACGGAGGAGGGAGAGGAAGAAGAGGAGGAGGAGGAGGAAGGAGCCGCAGGAGCCGAGGCTGGCGGCGGAGGATGCTCTTGTCAGACAATGAATGAGAAGCAGCCGTGCGCCGCCTCCTCGGGTGGCAGCGCCCCTTTGGGCGGAGCTCGCGGAGGGGCCGGCCCTGCCCTGCTCCGCGGCCGCCGCGCGCTCCGCCCTGCCTGCGGGCACCCGGCCGGGCGCCGGCGGCTGCCGGGTCGCCGGGACCGAACCCGCACGGCGCAGGTGCGCACACGCCCCGCGCCGCCTTCCCCGCTCCGGCCCACCCCGGCCCTGGCCCCGACGAGGGCCGCCCTTCGAGAGCCGCGCGCGCCCCGCAGCCCGGCTGTGGCCCCGACGGGACGGAGCGGAGCGCGGACAGCCTGGCGCGGCCCCGGGCCCTGGGTCCTTGGCGCAGCTCCTATACGGACGAACGGGCTGGGGCGGGGGGTCTCGTGTCTTCCCGCGGAGCATCCCTGCCCCCTCACCCCCGCTCCGCAGAAACACTGGGCGTGGCGGGAGCTACCCGGGCAGGGGGGTGGGGGATTCTGCTGGAAGGGGTCATCCGCGGGCCCCTGGAGCGCTGGCAGCCGGCTAGAAGCAGAGGCAGCAGCTCCAGGCCAAACTCCCGCGGGGAGAGTTCATTCCTGTCATTGGATTTAGTGGGGCTTCCTGGCGGCGGCAACCCAGAGAGGGTTCTACTCCAGAGACTCCAGGCCAGCGCACCTGCTGAGTGACCTGGGCAGGTCCCTTGACCTCTCTGTTTCTCCCTCCCTAACAGGAGCCCCTGCCTCATAGGGTTATGGGGATGGTTACCAAAAATGACCCGAGCAAAGCTTTAAGCATGACTTCTGAAGACAAGTGTCAGCTTTATGGTGACCTCCAAAGGCTAAGCCAGCGCCCAGGCCCGGGGCCTCATAAGGCCAGAGCCCGCGGAGTGAGGAAGTTCCGGAGCTGCGAGGGGCTGGCGGAAGTCCCACCTCCCCCGCTGACTGGCTGTGTGATCTTGGGCAAGAGGCCAGCCCTCTCTGAATCTCGGTTTCCTCATCTGTCAATGGGGGATAAATAAGATTTGTTCCTGCTCCCTGCAAAAAGTTGCGAGGTTCCATGGAGGCAGTGGATGTGGATGGGTTCAACAGATGATGCCATTGTTTAAAAAAGGGGGGGTGTGGGGAGGCTGGTGCTGCGGTGTAGTGGGTGAAGCCGCTGTCGGCAGTACAGACATCCCACATGGGCGCCGGTTCGAGTCCCAGCTGCTCCACTTCCAATCCAGCTCTCTGCTATGGCCTGGGAAAGCAGAAGAAGATGGCCCAAGTGCTTGGGCCCCTGCACCCACGTGGGAGACCTGGAAAAAGCTCCTGGCTCCTGGCTTTGGATTGCCAGAGCTCCAGCCACTGTGGCCATTTGGGGAGTGAACTAGTGGATAAGACCTTTCTCTCCATCTCTCCCTCTCTCTATCTGTAACTATGCCTTTCAAGTAAGTAAGTAAGTAAATAAATAAATCTTAAGAAATAAATAAGAAAGGCGGAGTTAGAGAGGAAGTGGAGCAGCCAGGACTTGAACCGGTGCACATATGAGATGCCGGCATTGCAGGGGGAGAGGGGCTTTACCCATTACGCCAAAGCACTGACCCCATAAATAAATCTTTAAAAAAAAAAAAAAGATGTTGGATTGGCCTGCTACTGAGCCACAGTGGGCCAGAAAGGGCCAGGATGGAGCAGGGTCAGTGAGGTTCAGTCTCCACCTGAGGGAACAGGAATGATGGCTGGGGGAGAGGTGTTAGGCACCAGGGTTAAGATACCACTTGGGACACCTGCATCCCCTATCAGGGGGCCTGGGCCTGGGTTTGAGTCCTGGCCCTGCCCCTGACCCCAGCTTCCTGCTCATGCACACCTTGGGAGGAGTGATGGCTCAACTACTGGAGTCCTGGCCACCACGTGGGAGATCCGGGTGGAGTTCCCAGCCCCTGGCTCTTGTGGGCATTTGGGGAATGAGCCAGCAGATGGGAACACTGGGAATACACTCTTTCTCTCCCTGCCTCTCAAAGAATAGAATAGAATAGAATAGCTAAGGGCCAGCGCTGTGGCGTAGTGAGTAGAGCCACCACCTGCAGTGCCGGCATCCCATATGGACACTGGTTCGAGTCCTGGCTGCTCCACTTCTGATCCAGCTCTCTGCTGTGGCCTGGGAAAGCAGTGGAAGATGGCCCAAGTCCTTGGGTCCCTGCACCCATGTGGGAGACCCGGAAAAGGCTCCTGGCTCCTGGCTTCAGTTTGGCGCAGCTCTGGCAGTTGCAGCCAATTGGAAAGTGAACCAATGGGTGGAAGACCTCTCTCTCTCTCTCTCTCTCTCTCTCTCTCTCTCTCTCTCTCTCCCCCTCTGCCCCTCTGCCTCTTCTTCTCTCTCTATGTAACTCTGACTTTCAAATAAATAAATAAATACATAAATCTTTATATATATATATATATATATATATATATATATATATATATATATGAAAGAGGTGGGCCGGCGTGGAGCTGCTGCCCGGGGCAGATGTGAGGCCAGAGCAGGGAAGCCGTGCGAAGCAGGTGTCCACAGACGGGGAGGTGCCGGGCTCCCTGTGCCTCCCGTGAGCTGGCCTTCCTGCTGCTGCTCCGGCATCGCACAGTCACCTCCCTGACCACTGGGCCTGGAAGGCGGCTGGGAGGCCAGCGCGGCGCCCACAGTGGCTGTCTCAGCACCAGGTGGGATAAGCCAGTCAGAACAGGCTCACACAGATGCCCACGCAGGGAAGATACGTGCACACTATTTTTAATAATCCGCATCTTCCATCAACTCTTTTGAACAACATCATGCATTCTTTTCTCGCTTTAAGGCAGTGAGTCTGAGCTGGACTTCTGGCACTTGCCACTGGAAAAGTTCTCAGTAGGGGTGGCCGCTGGGGTGCAGCCGGTTCTGGGACACCTGCATCCCATAGAGGGCTTGGGGGTTAGGTCTCACCTCTGCTTCCCACCCAGCTTCCTGCGAAGGCACCTGGGAGGCAGTGGCTGGTAGCCTAAGGGCTTGGGTTCCTGCCAGCCACATGGAAGACCCGGATGGAGTTTGGACTCCTTGCTTTGTCCTGTCCCCACCCTGGAGGGAGACCAGACCACAGGTCCTTCCAAGGAGTCAGATCCTCAGGCTAAGCTGGCCAGACATGTTGGGGTGAAGTCCTCGCTGTGCCCATTACCCACAGCGCTAGCCCCGTTCATTTCCTTTGAAAAATCAACTTTATTTACATACAGTCAAACACTTCTTGGGGATGGTGTTGGTGGCACAGCGGTTTAAGCTGTTTGACGGGGAAGGGCTGGTGCTATGACATCAGCATCCTGTATGGGTGCCGGTTCCAGTCCCAGCTGCTCCACTTCCACCCAGCTCTCTGCTGTGGCCTGGGGAAGCAGTGGAAGATGGTTCAAGTCCTTGGGCCCCTGCACCTGCGTGGGAGACCCGGAAGAAGCTCCTGGCTCCTGGCTTCGGATCGGCTCAACTCCAGCCGTTGCGGCCAATTGGGGAGTGAACCAGCGGATGGAAGACCTCTCTCTCTCTCTCTTTCTCTCTCTCTCTCTCTCTCTCTCTCTGCCTCTCCTTCTCTCTGTAACTTTGAGTTTCAAATAAATAAATAAATCTTAAAAAAAAAAAAAAGGAGTCCCATGGTGCTCACTCTACACGATTGGTTCTAATTGACATCACGGATGGGAAACACAGGCCGCAGAGCCCAGAACCGCCGCATGTGCTTGCTGTGCTAGGACACCCACGACCCACACTGCAGCACCTGGCTTCATTCAACCCCCCAGCTCCAGCTCCTCACTCCAGCTTCCTGCTAAGGCGGACCCTGGAGGCAGCAGGTGATGGCTTACGTGCCTGAGCCCCTGACAACAACATGGGAGACCTGGATGGAGTAGCCAGCCCTTGGCTTTGGCCCGGTCCACCCCTGGCTGGTGTGGGCATTTAGGGAGTAAACCAGCAGATAGGAGCTCTTTTTCTCTTCTGTCTAGTGATCTCTCAAATAAATGAATAAATACATTTTTTAAAAGATTTATTTTATTTATTTATTTGAAAGGCAGAGTTACACAGAGAGAGAGGAGAGGCAGAGAGGTCTTCCATCTGCTGGTTCACTCCCCAATTGGCCAAAATGGCTAGAGCTGTGCCAATTCGAAGCCAGGAGCCAGGAGCCTCTTCTTGGTCTCCCATGCAGGTGCAGGGGCCCAATGATTTGGGTCATCTTCTACTGCTTTCCCAGGCCACAGCAGAGAGCTGGATTGGAAGTGGAGCAGCCAGGACTCGAACAGGCGCCCATATGGGATGCCAGCTCTGCAGGCAGCAGCTTTACCCACTATGCCACAGCGCCGGCCCCACCAATCCATCTTAACATCACCAAAAATAGGGTAAGCAGACATGGCATGTGGTGACACCACTGCGTGCAGTATCACCTCTGTGTTCTTGCCAAAACAATGACGGCAAACACCTTGAACTTCACGAAGCCACCAGAGCTGTGAGTTCACAGGAACTGAGAGAGAGAGTGGGTTAAACAACGCCTCGATAAATTCCCTAAGCCTAGAATGTGGGGAAAGTGACCTGGCTTCCAAAGATAAATGGTACGAAGAGAGAAGGGGGCGAAATCAATTTTGAAAGTGGTAAGAGGGGGTGGTGCTGTGGCGCAGCGGGTTAACAACACCCTGGCCTGAAGGGCCGGCATCCCATATGGGCGCCTATTCGAGTCCCGGCTGTTCCTCTTCCAGTCCAGCCCTCTGCTGTGGCCTGGGAATGCAGTAGAAGATGGCCCAAGTGCTTGGGCCCCTACCCGCGTGGGAGACCTGGAAGAAGCTTCTGGCTTCTGGCTTCAGATCGGCCCAGCTCCGGCCATTGCGGCCAATTGGGGAGTGAACCAGCGGACGGAGGACCTCTCTTTCTCTCTCTCTCTGTGTAACTCTGACTTTCAACTAAATAAATAAATCTTTAAAAAAAAAAAAAAAGTGGTAAGAGGAGGGACCAGCACCGCGGCTCACTTGGCTAATATGGCCATATGGGCGCCGGGTTCTAGTCCCAGCTGCTCCTCTTCCAGTCCAGCTCTCTGCTGTGGCCTGGGAGTGCAGTGGAGGACGGCCCAAGTGCTTGGGCCCTGCACCCCATGGGAGACCAGGAGGAAGCACCTGTGTCCTGGCTTCAGGTCGGCACAGAACTGGCCGTAGTGCCATTTGGGGGGTGAACCAACGGAAGGAAGACCTTTCTCTCTGTCTCTCTCTCTCTCTGTCTAACTCTACATGTCAAATAAATTTTTAAAAAATTTAAAAGAAGCTGGCGCCGTGGCTCGCTAGACTAATCCTCCACCTTGCGGCGCCGGCACACCAGGTTCTAGTCCTGGTCGGGGCGCCGGATTCTGTCCTGGTTGCCCCTCTTCCAGGCCAGCTCTCTGCTGTGGCCCGGGAAGGCAATGGAGGATGGCCCAAGTGCTTGGGCCCTGCACCCCATGGGAGACCAGGATAAGTACCTGGCTCCTGCCATCGGATCAGCGCGGTGCGCCGGCTGCAGCGCACCGGCCGCAGCGGCCATTGGAGGGTGAACCAACGGCAAAGGAAGACCTTTCTCTCTGTCTCTCTCTCTCTCTCACTGTCCACTCTGCCTGTCAAAAATAAAAAAAAAAATTAAAAGAAAGTGGTAAGAGGGACTGGTGTTGTGGCGTAGCAGGTAAAGCCACTGCCTGGAGTGCCGGCATCCCATATTGGTATTGGTTTGAGTCCCAGCTGTTCCATTTCCCATCCAGCTCTCTGCTGTGCCCTGGGAAAGCAGTGGAAGATGTCCCAAGTGCTTGGGCCCCTGCACCCACATGTGAGACCCAGAAGAAGCTCCTGGCTCCTGGCTTTGGATCAGCCCAGCTCCTCTTGTTTCGGCCAACTGGGGAGTGAACCAGCAGATAGAAGTTCTCTCTCTCTCTCTCTCTCTCTCTCTGCCTCTCTGTAACTCTGCCTTTCAAATAAATAAATAAATAAATCTTTTTAAAAAGAAAGGTAGGAAGGCAGAGAGACAGAGCAAGCACTCATCCTGTGGTTCACCCCCAGCCGGGGAGGGGCCAGGCTGAAGCCCAGAGCCCAGGACCTGATTGAGGCTTCCACGGAGGTGGCAGGGATCCAAGAACTTGAACAGTCCCCTGCTGCCCCCGGGAGTACACGTTAGCGGGACGCTGGATTGGAAGCGGAGCAGGGACTCGAGCCCAGGCCAAGCAGCACCTTAACCATGGCACCAAATCCCCACCCCAAAAAGGCAGTTTTAAATTCAGATTCTTCAGCCCTTTGGGCATTCTCTCTGGCTGAAAAGCCCCCAAGAGCATTTCAGGCATGGAAAGCCAAGACACTGTGGCAAAAAAAAAAAAAAAAAAAATCCTACATGAAAGACCTCGGTGGGTGAGACCCCAGTAGAAAGAAGGGGCCATCAAAGAAGGCCGTACTTTTCTCTGAAGGGAGGAGAGCGCTTCCACTTTGGTTATGATCCTGTCTAATACTGATGGAGTTTGTGAACTCAAGAGGCTTCCGCAGCCTTGGCAGCTCATGACAAGAGCCTCGGGTGATCACTGACGTCATACATAAAAGTGTTAATTGTTAAATTAACAACAGGAGTCACTGTGCACTAACTCCCCATGCAGGACCTCTGTCCTCAAAGAGTTGTATTATAATTATGTCTAAGTGCTCGCCAAAGATGTGTTATTCTTGGGTGTGTTTTTAAAGTTAATTAAGTTTCTAAAAAAGAAGAAGTGAAATTAACTTCAGGATGCGATGACTTGGAACAGCCCTCGTCTGGACTGTTGAGGAACAGTTTTGGTTTTTCTTTTCTTTCTTTCTTTCTTTTTTTTTTTTTTTTTTTTTTAACTGTGCAACATTGTTGAATTCTTTACTTGGTGTAGAGTTGGTTTCCGTGTAGGAAGTTAATCGAAAATGAATGGAGAATGGGACTGGGAATGGGAGAGGGAGGAGGAAGAGGGGTGGAGAGTGAGTGGGAGGGCAGGTATGGTGGGAAGAATCACTGTGTTCCTAAAGGTGTACTTGTGGGGCCGGCGCTGTGGCATATCAGGTAAAGCCACTGCCTGCAGCGCCAGCATCCCATATGGGTGACAGTTCGAGTCCTGGCTGCTCTACTTCCAATCCAGCTCTCTGCTATGGCCTTGGAAAGCAGTAGAAGATGGCCCAAGTGCTTGGGCCCCTGCACCTGTGTGGGAGACCCAGAAGAAGCTCCTGTCTCTTGGCTTCAGATCGGCGCAGCTCCAGCCAGTGTGACCATTTGGGGAGTGAACCAGCGGACAGAAGACCTCTCTCTCTCTGCCTCTCCTCTCTCTCTGTGTAACTCTTTCAGATAAATGAATAAATCTTAAAAAAAAAAAAAGTTGTATTTATGAAATGCATGAAGTCTGTATTCCTTAAATAAAAGGTTTCTTTGGGGGGGGGGGATAGATTCAAAAAATAAAATAAATCAGGTGAGATTCTTAAAGAGTCCCGGATGCTCCGAGCAGCGCTATGTACCGGGTGCTGAACCCAGGGCCTTCGCAAACCTTCTGTGATTTGCATCGTGGAAAACCCTAAGAGCCCTAGGCCATCTTCCAGTCTCCCTGTCACAGATGAAGACATCAAGGCTCGGAGGCGAAAGGTGACAGATCCCAGGTCCCACTGACTGAGAGCCACACCCGAGGCCACCTGCCCAGGCACACCGCGCAGACAGACGCACCTGAAGCCAAGGTGCGTGCAGACCGGAGAGCAGCGACGTCAGTGGGTGAGCCCGGACGAAGCAGGCGGCCCCGCCGCAGCTGGCCGTGGAAAGCTCTCGGAGGGCCGCGTACACGGAGTCTTGGGGCGCGCATCGGGCGCAGTGGGTTGAGCCACGATTTGGGACACCCGCACGCTACCCTGCAGTGCCGGGTGGAGTTCTGTCTCCTCCGCTTCCGATCCAGCTCCCTGCTGATGTGTCTGGGAAGGCAGGGGAGGATGGCCCAGCCACGCGCCCGCCCCTGCGCCTGCGCCTGCGCCCCCGCCCCGCCACGCGGAGGGAGGACCGAAGCCACTGTTCTGCTCGGGGCTGCTACTGGGGAGTCACCAACCACCCCAAAACGCTGAGAGAGAGAGAGAAAGAGAGAGAGAGAGAGAGAGCCAGCACACCAAGAGAGAGGAAGCGAAAGCTGCCGGGCCTCTGGGAGACCGGCCCACGGCTGTCACGGCAGAGCCCACAGCGCGTCGTGCTGGTCACGCACCCACGCGCCAGCCCACAGCGCGGAGCTCCTGCAAGGGGCGGGCAGGGCTCCTCAATCTACCGCTGAGGAGGAGGAGGAGGAGGAGGAGGAGGAGGAGGCGGCAGGGTGGGGGAGGGGTGGCAGGGCGTGGCGGGTAAGGGAGGGGTGGGCGCAGGGGAGGGGCCTCGGTGGGAGGCGCTGTGGCTGCACCTGCCCTTGGCTGCCCGCTGCAATGCCACACCTGGTTTTCCAAGACAAGTGGGAGGCAGAGATTTTTGTGTGAACCCCGCAGATCCTGCAATATCGGCGACTAATTCAAACATTTCTAAAAATGTTGGGTGAGCAAAGCTAAATCTGTCTGTGGGTTGGATGTGGTTTTTCTGGCCAGCATTTTTTTCTTTCTTTCTTTCTTTAACTCTGGTCTTTGTCCTTGGCCGGGGCCTAAAGTCTTACTC
This sequence comes from Oryctolagus cuniculus, assembly GCF_964237555.1. Lineage (NCBI taxonomy): Eukaryota > Metazoa > Chordata > Mammalia > Lagomorpha > Leporidae > Oryctolagus > Oryctolagus cuniculus. The sequence continues at coordinate 7,500,015 of NC_091450.1, read as the reverse complement.
TTTGTTTGCTACCAAAGGTTTATTTGTAAACTGTAAAGCTACTGAGACTCAGGTCCACGGGCGGGCGTTGGGGTGCAGCAGCGGGTGGAGCCGCCTCCTGCGAAGCCGGCATCGCACATGGGCGCCCGTTCAAGTCCCGGCTGCTGATCCAGCTCCCTGCTAAAGGAGGGGAGGCATTTAGGACTTGAACCCAGGGCTTGGATTCGGGATGCTGGAGTCGCAGCTTGACCCTCTCACCGAACACTGGCCCTTTGCTGTCTTTCTGCCTCTCTAATAAATACCTTTTAAAAAATAACAATAGTACTAAGAGGTCAAGATTTTCGGCCGTGTGAAGCCTTCCTGTCCCGCGCCTTCCACCAACACAGGCTGCGGCTGTCCTGGCGTCCTCTCTCCCTTGCAATGGGGGCCCCGGTGGGTCCTTGTGTCCAGACAATCAGTGCACCGCATGGAGTCGGTTCCGCGTTCAGCTTCCCCCGCAGGCATCCCATAAACACAAATGCTGTCCTGTTCCCAGCACTGCTAAGCAACCACCAACTCACGCACGCGCGGCCGGCGCCGCTCCTCTCCTGGCCACTCATCCCCCTGCGGTTACCCTGGCGATCCCTGCACGCCACCTCCTCCTCCTCCTCCTCTCACAGTCATTAGTTTAAAGAAGAACTCTGGATCCGAAAAGCTGCTGCTAGCACAACTGGGAGAACCATCTGCTGTGGTTGACAAAAGCCTGAAAATAAACACAACACAGCCAGGACACTAGTGAGAAAAATCCCCGATGACATCGTCTGAATACCTCGATCCAGCCTGTCCTGAAGCCTGATCTACCCAGGACATTTGCATTCTGACAATCAATACATTTATTTGTTGCCTATAAGTTGGATCTTCCTAGTACTTGGTGAGTCCTCTCATCACCATCACAGAGGCAAATAGTTCCTGTTACAGAGTGCAAAGAAATTTCAGATTTGGGAAGGGAAGACAAGCACAGTTTTTTTTTTTATTATTATTAAGATTTATTTATTTGAAAGGCAAAGTTACAGAGAGGCAGAGGCAGAGAGAGAGAGGTCTTCATCCACAGGTTCACTCCCCAAATGGCCAATGGAGCTGGGCCAATCCAAAGCCAGGAGCCAGGAGCCAGGAGCTTCTTCCAGGCCTCCCATGCACATGCAGGAGCCCAAGGACTTGGGCCATCTTCTACTGCTTTTCCAGGCCACAGCAGAGAGCTGGATCAGAAGTGGAGCAGCTGGGACTCGAACCCATATGGGATTCCCACCAGCCCTGAGATTTTGCAAGCAACCTGTATGTAGCTATTCTGCAGCCACAGGATGTGGCCATCTTGCTACAGCAGCTTTTGTGTTACCCCACCCCCCACCCTGCGGCTTCCCCAGCTTGGATACCTTCCAGCCACTCCTGATACATTTAAACTCCTCCTGTAAGCTCTGCTCACTTACAGCCCCATGGGATTGCCCGGTTGTCAAAGATGGGAAATACTTCTCTTTACCATCTTTGTTTTGCATTTGTCCCATTTTTCTGTTTCTACCAGCAGCGTTGGAGGAATCTGATGTCTTCACATCCATACAAACACTTGCTATTATCTACCACTTATTATTATTTTTTAAATACAGTACACTTTATTTTTAAGATTTATTTTATTTATTTGAAAGAGTTACAGAGAGAAGTAGAGACAGAGAGAGAGAGAGAGGTCTTCTATCTGCTGGTTCACTCCCTACATGACTGCAATGGCCAGAGCTGCGCTGATCCGAAGCCAGGAGCCAGGAGCTTCTTCCGGGTCTCCCACGCAGGTGCAGGGGCCCAAGCACTTGGGCCATCTTCTACTGCTTTCCCAGGCCATAGCAGAGAGCTGGATCAGAAGTGGAGTCTGGAACTGGCGCCCATATGGGATGCAGGCACTGCAGGCCGGGGGTTTAACCCACTGCACCACAGCGCCAGCCCTGTTATTATCTTTTGAGAAGCAGAAAGTCACACAGAACCATCTTTTTTTTTTTTTTTTTTTGACAGGCAGAGTGGACAGTGAGAGAGAGAGACAGAGAGAGAAAGGTCTTCCTTTTTGCCGTTGGTTCACCCTCCAATGGCCGCCGCTGCAGCCGGCGCACCGCGCTGATCCTGGCAGGAGCCAGGAGCCAGGTGCTTTTCCTGGTCTCCCATGGGGTGCAGGGCCCAAGCACCTGGGCCATCCTCCACTGCACTCCCTGGCCATAGCAGAGAGCTGGCCTGGAAGAGGGGCAACCGGGACAGAATCCGGCGCCCCGACCGGGACTAGAACCCGGTGTGCCGGCGCCGCAAGGTGGAGGATTAGCCTATTGAGCCACGGCGCCGGCTAGAACCATCTTTTAATGACTGGTTCACTCCCCCAAGTGCCCACAACAGCCGGGGCTGGGCCAGGCGGAAGCCCAGAGCCGGGAACTCCATCCAGGTTTCCCACGCGGGTGGCAGGGACCCAAGTACTTGAGCCATCTCTGCTGCCACCCAGGGTGCACCAGCAGGAAGCTGGTGTCAGGAACAGGTTAGGACGTGAAACGCAGGCACTCCATGAGGGACCTGGAGTTTACCTGGCACCTGACTGCTGTGTCTGCCCCCAACACTTGGATTACTCCTACTAGGGGAGGGTAAATGCTGTCTAATCGTGTTTTTCGTTACCATTTCTCTAGTGATGAAACATGTTTAGTATCTTCTCATGGGCTTAGTGCCTATTGGTATATTTTAAGGAGAGAAATATCTATTGAGGTCCTTCGCTTATTTTTTTAATGATTTGTTTGAAGACAGAGTTACAGAGAAAGGCAGAGAGAGAGAGAGGTCTTCCATCCGCTGGTTCACTCCCCAAATGACCACAACGGCCAGAGCTGAGTTGATCCAAAGCCAGGAACCAGGAGCTTATTCCAGTTCTCCCACGCGGGTGCAGGGGCTCAAGGACTTGGGCCATCTTCTACTGCTATCCCAGGCCACAACAGAGAGCTGGATCCAAAGAGGAGCAGCCAGAACTCAAACTGACACCCATATGGGAAGCTGGCACTGCAGGTGGTGGCTTTACCTGCCAAGCCACAGCACCGGCCCTCCTCATTTTTTTTTTTAAGATTTTTTTTATTTAAAAGTCAGAGTTACAGACAGGAGAGAGGGAGAAACAGAGAGGTCTTCCAATTGCTGGTTCATACGGCCAATGGCCACAATGGCTGGAGATGGACCTGTCCAAAGCCAGGATCCAGGAGCTTCTCCTGAGTCACAGCAGGTGTGGGTGCAGGGGCCCAAGCATTTGGACCATCATCAGCTGCTTTCCCAGGCACATTAGCAGGGAGCTGAACTGGAAGTGGAGCAACCGGGACTCGAATCGGCACCCATATCGGATATTGGAGCCCCAGGAGGCAGCTTTACCTGTCATGCAATAGTGCCGGACCCCCTTTGCTCATTTTTTTTTAATTATGTATTATTTATTTGAAAGGCAGAGTTACAGACAGAGAGGGATAGATAGATAGATGATTGATAGATAGATAGATGATAGATGGATAGATAGATAGATCGATTGATCTTCCATCTGTTGGTTCATTCCCCAAATGGCTGCAACAGCCAGGGCTGGGCCAGGCTGAAGCCAAGAGCCTGAAACTCCACCTGCTAATGCCCCTGGGAAAGCAGCGGAGGATGGCCTATGTGCTCGGGCCCCTGCACCCATGTGGGAGACCTGGATGGAGCTCAAGGCTCTTGGATTTGGCCTGGCCCAGCCCTCACCATTGCAGCCATTTGGGGGAGTGAACCAGCAAGTGGTAGATCTCCCTCTATCTCTCTCCCTCCCTCTCTGTAACCCTGACTTTCAAATAAATAAAAGAAATCTTATTTAAAAAGAGAGAAAAGGACCCTGTCTGGGAAACCCACATCCCAGATCAGAGTTCCTGGGCTGGAGTCCTGGCTGTGCGCCGGAATCAAGCTTCCTGTGGACCTGACCCTGGGAGGCAACAGGTGATGGCTCAGCTACGTGGGCCCCTGCCACCCATGTGGGAGTTCCTGGCTCCTAGCTTCTGGCTGGCCCAGTCCTGGCCATTGTGGCCATTTGGGGAGAGAATCAGCAGATGGAATCAATCTCTCTCTCTCTCTTTCCCCGCACTCTTTCTCTCTCTCTCTCTCTCTGTCACCCTGCCTTTCAAATAAGTAAAGCCATCGGCTGATTCACTCCCCAAAGGAGCCAGGAGCTTCATCCGGGTCTCCCATGTGCGTGCAGGGGCCCAAGTACCTGAGCCATCCATCCTCTGCTGCTTCCCCAGGTGCATGAGCAGGGAGCTGGATCAAAAGTAAAGCAGCCAGGACAAACGGGGGGCCCATATGGCAGTGGCTTAACCTATTGTGTCAAAACACTGGCCCCCAAATAAATAAATCTTTAAAAAACAAGAAAATGCAAGGACTTATCCCTACATTTTTTTCTGAGTGTCATCGTGTTACCTTTTGCAGTTGAGGTTTTTTTTTTTTATCTACTTTGAGTTAATTTTTTAATATGGTGTGGGATGGGGCTTTAAATTCTTTCTTTTGTATATGGATACTTTGTACAGGGCAACCTAGCATCACTTGTTCAGACTGCTCTTACTCCTCCTGTTGGATTGTCTTGGCACCCTTGTCCATAATCAATTTTCTACGGATACACAAATTTTTAAAAGATTTATTTATTTATTTGAAAGTCAGAATTATACAGAGAAAGAAGGAGAGGTAGAGAGAGAGAGAGAGAGAGGTCCTCCATCCACTGGTTCACTCCCCAATTGGCTGCAATGGCCGGAGGTGTGCTGATCTGAAGCCAGGAGCCAGGAGCCTCCTCCGGGTCTCTCACGTGGGTGCAGGGCCCACTTAGGCCATCTTCCACTGCTATCCCAGGCCATAGCAGAGAGCTGGATCAGAAGTGGAGCAGCCAGGACTAGAACCAGTGCCCATATGGGATGCCAGCACTGCAGACAGCCTCTTTACCCGCTACGCCACAGCATCGGCCTCTTCTTTTTTATGGCTGAATAATATTCCGTGGTGTGCGAGTGCCACAGTGTGAGTGACGTGCTCTGACAAGGGGCAGTTGGGTTGTCTCTGCCTCTCGGCTCTGTGACTGACGAGGCTGGAATGAACGTGGCCGTGCCAACAGCTTTCTGAGACCCTGCTTCCCACTCTTTGGATTAATACCCGCACATGAGATTGCTGGTAGCTCTATTTCCAATTTTCTCTCTGAAAGGCGCTGGGGCAGAGAGAGAAACAGAAAGAGAATGACAGATAGCATGAGGTTCCCCCTGGGGCCCGTGCTGTTGTGTAGCAGATAAAGCCCCCTGCAGCACCGGCATCCCATATGGGTGATGGTTCAAGTCCCAGCTCCTCTACCTTTGACCCAGCTCTCTGCTAATGCCCTAGGAAAGCAGCAGAAGATGGCCTAAGTTACTGGGCCCTGCACCCGTGTGAGACCTGGATGGAGTCCAGGCTCCTGGCTTTGGCCTGGCCCAGCCTTGGTTGTTATGGCCATCTGGGGAGTAAACTAGCAGATGGAAAATCAATCTCTCTCTCTCTCTCTCTCTCTCTCTCTCTCTAATTCTTTCAAATAAATAATAAATCCTTAAAAAAAAATCCTGGGGCTGGTGCTATGGCATAGCTGGTAAAGCCACCACCTGCAGTGTTGGATCTCATATGGGCACCGGTTCAAGTCTTCTGATCCAGCTCTCTGCTATGGCCTGGGAAAGCAGTGGAAGGTGGGCCAAGTACTTGTGCCTCTGCACCCACGTGGGAGACCTAGAAGAAGCTCCTGGCTCCTGGCTTCAGACTTCAGATTGGCCCAATTCTGGCTATTGTAGCAATTTGGGGAATGAACCAGCAGATGGAAGACCTCTCTCTCTCTCTCTCTCTCTCTCTCTCTCTCTCTCTCTCCCTCTGCCTCTCTGTAACTCTGCCTTTCAAACAAATAATAACTATTTAAAAAAAAAAAACCTTTAAAGAAAAAAAAAAGAGTGAGCCCTCCCTTCTGTTGGTTCACTCCCTGAATGTCTACAATGGCTGGGGTTGGGCTGGGGCCAAAGTCAAGGGCCAGAAACACCTCCGAAACCTCCTGTGCGGTGGCGCTGCTGCCTCCCAGGGTGTGCACTGCTGGGGAGCTGGCGACGGCAGCTGGAGCTGGGGAGCAAACCCAGGCCCTCCGGTGTGCTGTGGGAGCGTCCTAATATATATTTTTTTTTTTTTGACAGGCAGAGTGGACAGTGAGAGAGAGAGAGAGAGAGACAGAGAGAAAGGTCTTCCTTTGCCGTTGGTTCACCCTCCAATGGCCGCCGCGGCCGGCGCGCTGCGGCCGGCGCACCGCGCTGATCTGGTGGCAGGAGCCAGGAGCCAGGTGCTTTTCCTGGTCTCCCATGGGGTGCAGGGCCCAAGTACTTGGGCCATCCTCCACTGCACTCCCTGGCCACAGCAGAGAGCTGGATCGGAAGTGGAGCAGCTGGGACTTGGACCAGGGCCCATATGGGATGCCGGCACTGCAGGCAGTGGCTTTACCTGCTACACCACAGCACTGACCCCGATACTGGTCATTTTTTTTTTGACAGGCAGAGTGGACAGTGAGAGAGAGAGACAGAGAGAAAGGTCTTCCTTTGCCGTTGGTTCACCCCCCAATGGCCACTGCGGCCGGCGCACCCGCTGATCCAAAGCTGGAAGCCAGGTGCTTCTCCTGGTCTCCCATGGGGTGCATGGCCCAAGCACTTGGGCTATCTCCACTGCACTCTCCGGCCACAGCAGAGAGCTGGCCTGGAAGAGGGGCAACCGGGACAGAATCCGGCACCCCAACCGGGACTAGAACCCGGTGTGCCCGCGCCACAGGCGGAGGATTAGCCTAGTGAGCCGCGGCGCCTGCCAATACTGTTCATCTTAATAGGTGAGAAGTGATAGTTCCCTGGGGATTTGATTGGCATTTCCCTGATAATTAGTGCTATGGTTTTACTTGTTAGTGTCTGGATCAAGACCCTGTCATCTGCAAACAGCGATGGTTTTACTTCTTCCTTTCCATAGAGCTGCCTTTTATTTCATTGTCTTGCTTCGTTCTCCTGGCTACGACCCCCAGTTCAGTGTGAAATAGAAGAGGGATCCGAAGCCAGGAGCCAGGAGCTTCTTCCAGGTCTCCCATGTGGGTGCAGAGGCCCAAGGACTTGGGTCATCTGCTGCTGCTTTCCCAGGCCATAGCAGAGAGCTGAACAGGAAGTGGAGCAGCTGGGACTTGAACCAGTGCCCGTATGGGATGCTGGCACTGCAGGCAGTGACTTTACCTGCTACGCCACAGCGCTGGCTCCAGACATCCTTGTCTTGTTCCTGCTCTCACAGGAACGCCCAGCATGAACCAGGATGTCGTCCGTGGTTTCTCACACGCTCTGGGGCAGAGGAGGCGCTGCTTTCTCTCTGTCTGGTTGCATGTTTAGCTGTTTTTGACGAAAGAACATCCGATCTGTCAGAAGCCTTTTCTACAGCTATCTAGAGACACATACTTATTATTCCTGTTTTCCTGGACTCTAATCACTTGGCATATTCTGGGAATCTTTCCGACGTCACGCCAACCTGCCATTCCTGGGACAAATCCCATTTGCTCGTGCCTTGCTGTCTTCATGGCACGCTGCTGAATTCTGTGCTAACATTTGTTTAAGGATTTTTGCTTCTATATTCATCAGAGATGTTGATTTATAGTTTTCCGTCTTGTGATAGCTTTGTCTGATTTGGGGATCCAGGGAATCCTGGCCTCAGAAAGAGTTGGGAAGCATTGCCTCCTCTTCCATTTTTTTGGGGGGGAAAAGTTTGTGAAAAGCTGGTATTAATTTTCCTTTAAATATTTGCTCAGAGGGCCGGCACCGCCCTAGCTCACTAGGCTAATCCTCCGCCTGCAGTGCCGGCACACCGGGTTCTAGTACCAGTCAGGGCACCAGATTCTGTCCCAGTTGCTCCTCTTCCAGGCCAGCTCTCTGCTGTGGCCCGGGAGTGCAATGGAGGATGGCCCAAGTGCTTGGGCCCTGCACCCCAAGGGAGACCACGAGAAACACCTGGCTCCTGGCTTCGGATCAGCGCAGTGCGCTGGCCACAGCGCGCCGGCCACAGCAGCCATTGGAGGGTGAACCAACGGAAAAAGGAAGACCTTTCTCTCTGTCTCTCTCTTTCACTGTCCACTCTGCCTGTCAAAAAATATATATATATATATATATATATACATATATACATATATATATATGTATATATATGCTCAGATTCGCCCAGGGAAGCCATCCAGGCCTGGGCTTTTCCGTGTGGCAACTTTGATTCTCATTACTAATTTGATTCATTGACTCATAAATCTACTCAGATTTTTCTATCTCTTCTTGAAATTTGGTAGTTTGGGTTTGTCTAGGACTTTGTCCACCTCATCCAAGTTATCAGGCTGGCATCCAGTTATCCATTGTATTCCTTACTAAACCTTTTGATCTTTGTGAGGCTGCCAGTAAGGCCCTCAAAAGTGTCTCCTGGCCGGCGCTGCGGCTCAGTAGGCTAATCCTCCACCTAGGTGCGCCGGCACACCAGATTCTGTCCCGGTTGCCCCTCTTCCAGGCCAGCTCTCTGCTGTGGCCTGGGAGTGCAGTGGAGGATGGCCCAAGTCCTTGGGCCCTGCACCCCATGGGAGACCAGGAGAAGCACCTGGCTTCCAGCTTCGGATCAGTGCGGTGCGCCAGCCGCAGCGCGCCAGCCGTGGCGGCCATTGGAGGGTGAACCAACGGCAAAGGAAGACCTTTCTCTCTGTCTCTCCCTCACTATCCACTCTGCCTGTCAAAAAACAAACAAACAAACAAACAAAAACAAACAAACAAACAAAAAGTGTCTCCTAAGAAATCAACTGAGGGGCCGGCACTGTGGAGTAGCTGGTAAAGCCACTGCCCGCAGTGCCAGCATCCCATATGGACGCCGGTTTGAATCCCAGATGCTTCACTTCCGATCCAGCTCTCTGCTGTGGCTTAGGAAAGCAGAGGAAGATGGCCCAAGTCCTTGGACCCCTGTACCTGCATGGGAGACTCAAACGAAGCTCCTGGCTCCTGGCTCCTGGCTCCTGGCTCTTGGCTCCTGGCTCCTGGCTCCTGGCTTCGGATCAGTGCAGCTCCAGCCCTTGCGGCCAATTGGAGAGTGAACCAGCAGATGGAAGACCTCTCTCTCTCTCTCTCTCTGCCTCTCTCTGTGTGTAACTCTGACTTTCAACTAAACAAATAAATCTTAAAAAAAAAAAAAAAGAAATCAGCTGCAAGTCAGTGGAGTTGGGGTGGTGGTTTGCCTGGTGGCTGCGATGCCAGCTAAAATGTCCTACTGCCCGTTGTGGAGTGCCTGGACTTTAATCCCAGTCTGGCTCCGGATTCCAGTTTCCTGCTCATGAGGACCCTGGGAGGCAGCTGGTGATGGCTCAAGTACTTGGGTTCCTGCCACCCACGCGACGGACCCGGATTGAGTCCCTGATTCCTGCCTTCAGTCTGGCCCGGCCCAAGCATTTGAGATGTGGACCAGCAAATGGGAATGCTTGCGCATGCTCTCTCTCTCTCTCCCCCCCCACCTTCTCTCTCTCTCTCTCTCTCTCTTCCCCTCTCCCCCCCCCCTCACTGTTTCTCCACTTTCAAAATAAAATTTTAAAACAGAAAAAAGACATAAGGGTCACTTGCTGTTAGCTGATTTTACTACACTTTTAAAATATAAACCTTTTTGTACACCAAGAGCGGGGAACTATATGTTAATAATTATGCAAAATTCTTTGCCACAGCTTGCGTAGGAATTTAATGATGGGTCATTAATTTTAACTTGTCAATCATTTCAGCTGAACCAGATTTACCATGAAAGATACGAGATTTCCTATTCACATTTCCTCTCCCGTGCCTTCCGACTGTCAGAAGTGGGTATGGCTTTTAGTTTCTGAGACAGCCAACACAATTTTCTTTCTTCCTTCTGCTGAAGTTCTTAAAAAAAATGAGAAATTTTAAAAATTTAAAATAAAACCATATTTCTGGAAGTTTCTAAGCCACAGCCTGGAACTTTGTCAATATTTCACAGCAGTGTTTTGTACTGACCTGGCCAATGTTCTAGACCCGGCTCTCTCTCGAAGCTTCTATTCTAGAGAGCAGCCGAGGAAAACAACGCGTTCCAGGAGTCTGGCCTTGACCCTCTGACGCCGTGACCTGGCTGCGGCCCTCGCCTCCTCTAACCCAGCCTCCAGCAACAGCAGACGCGGGATTGGGCGGCCTTGGCCTCTGCCTGGGACTGAGGGGCCCTCACCAAGCTCCTGCATGGGGCTCCCGCTCTCGGCATTGCCAGGCTCTCTTTCATTGCGCAACCACGGGAGGGCAATGACTTCCCCAAATGCTTTTCTCCTTATGAGTTTTTATTTCAAAGTAATACAAACTCAGGGCTGGGTGACAGCAGGTTGAGTCGCCCCCTGCCACGCCAGCATCCCATATGGGGCCAGCAGTTGAAGTTCCAGCTGCTCTGCTTCCAACTCATATCCCTGCTGATGCCCCTGGGAAAGCAGCTGATGATCAGCTAAAGCGTTTGGGCCCCTGCCACCTACATGGAAGACCTGGGTGGAGCTCCAGGCTGCTGGCTTTAGCCTGGCCCAGTCATGGTTGTTGTGGGCGTTTGGAGAATGAACCAGCAGATGCAAGATCTCTGTCTCTCTCTACCATACAGATCCTTGGCAGTCTTCCTACAAGCCAAGAAGACAGCCCTCACCCACACCCAGTCATGCTGGCCTCTTGATCTTAGCTTTTCAGCTTCCAAACCCAGAAGAAGTAAATGTCTATGGTTTAAGCACCTCATCTATGGTATTCTGTTAGAGTAACTTAGGCAGAGTTAAGACACCTAGGGAGGCCGTCGCCGCGGCTCACTAGGCTAATCCTTCACCTGTGGTGCTGGCACTTCGGGTTCTAGTCCCGGTTGGGGCGCCGGTTCTGTCCCGGTTGCTCTCCTTCCAGTCCAGCTCTCTGCTGTGGCCCGGGAAGGCAGTGGAGGATGGCCCAGGTGCTTGGGCCCTGCACCCACATGGGAGACCAGGAGAAGCCCCTGGCTCCTGGCTTCAGATCAGTGCAGCTCCGGCCGTAGTGGCCATTTGGGGGGTGAACCAACAGAAGGAAGACCTTTCTGTCTCTCTCTCTCTCTCTAACTCTGCCTGTCAAAAAAAAGAAAAAAAGAAAAAAAAAAGACACCTAGGAAAGAAAATCCTCAATATGGGTGTTTCCCAGAGGCCCCAAGAAAGATCTGGAAAACATTCGCATTAAAGGGAAGATGGGGCTGGGCACTTGGCAGAGGGGTTAGGATGATGCTCATGTTGCCCACATCCACGTCGGAGCGCCTGGGTTCAAGCCTGGCTCCACCCCAATTCCAGCTCCCTGCTCACGCGCACCCTGCGAGGCAGCAGGTGATGGCTCAAGTCCTTGGGTTCCTGCCACCCAAACGGGAGGCCCAGGCTGAGTTTCAGACTAGGCAGGCAACGCAAAGATTCCTCCATGCTGTAGACGTTACTCAGACACCTGTGGTGGGCACACCTATGTCCCCACCCCCATACCTAATTCCTGGAAGCTGGGACACGGTCGCCCTTTGTAGGTAAAAGGACTTCATAGATGCAAGGAAGTTTTTGGACCTGCAAACAGAAGGTTACCCAGGATTTCTCAAGTGAGCACATTCCAATCACAGAAACCCCGGGAAGCAGATCCCTGTCGGCGTGTGGAAGCGATAGAGACACGGCACAGGAAGTCAGAGACAGCTAAGAGCCGGTGCTGGCTCCCAGAGGCAGAGGCCAAGTGCAAGGCTGGGAAGGAGCCTCCGAGAGGCCAGGGCCGGCCCCCTGCTCATGGAAACAAGGAAGTGGTGGACCCCAGTCCTGCAGCCCCAAGGAGCCAGAGTCTGTGGACTGCCAGCCTAAGTGGACTTGTCCCATGAGAGTGGAACCAGCTGCGGCCTTGACCTCAGCCTCCTGGATCCAGCGATGCAGGCGCCAACCGAGACAAGCGGGACTCTGAGCCACGAAACCAGCGAATCCGAAATTCACTTATCGTAGAGTTCTGCTATTTTGCATCCCTAAGTTTGTAATCTCTGGGAAGGAGCAATACAAAAGTAACACAAAAAAAAAAAAAAAAAAAAAAACAACACCTCAATTAGAAACCTGCTGTCAGGGGCCGGCACTGTGGCGTAGCAGGTAAAGCCGCCGCCTGCAGTGCCAGCATCCCATATGGGCGACAGTTCGAGTCCCAGCTGCTCCTATTCTGATCCAGCTCCCTGCTATGGCCTGGGAAAGCAGTAGAAGATGGCCCAAGTCCTTGGGCCCCTGCACCCGCGTGGGAGACCTGGAAGAAGCTCCTGGCTCCTGGCTTTGGATCAGCTCAGCCCTGGCTGTTGCAGCCAACTGGAGAGTGAACCCGCGGATGGAAGACCTCTCTCTCTCTCCCTCTCACTCTCCTTCTCTCTGTAACTCTGACTTTCAAATAAATAAAGGAACACAAGAGCTCAACCAGAAACCTGATGTCAGACCCCACTTCAGGCCTTTCAATGACATTTCACTGCCTAACACCAGAGGCCAAATTCCACACAGCCCCGCCCCCACCGTGACGCAGCCCCCGGCTCACTCAGTAACTGCCACCTCTCCCCACGACGCCTCTCGCTCGTTGGGGTCAAGCTCAGGCATCAGCTACTCCCGGAAGTAATGGTAAGCATTCCTCAGATAAGTGCCCCACTGCACTTTCCAGAACTTTCTACGGTCCAGCACAGTGTTGTGTGGTCATTGTAATGACAAGTATACAGTTATGGTCATACTTAGCCAAAGCCAGGAGTGGGGAACGCCATCTGGCTCTCTCACGTGGGTGGCAGGGGCTCAAGGACTCGGGCCATCATCCATTGCCTTCCCAGGGAGCTGGATGGGAAGTGGAGCAGCCGGGACCCGAACTGGCGTCCATAGGGAAGCCGTTGAACCAGCCGTGCCACCACGCTGGCCCCTCCTCTCCTCTCATTGCCAATGTCACATCTTTACCAGATTGTCTGATTAGATCTCCATTCTTCAGAATACGCATCCATGCGTGTTTGAGCCCTCACCACTGCCTCATGCCTTATAATTAATCATGGCTCTTACAGCACTTTCTAACCAGCACTTTCAACACCAATGAGGCATGACTAGATTAACACTGTAAAACACCTTAGAACCGGGCACAAGTCCAGGACACCCAGCAGAGACTCGGGCACACTGCCGATGCTGAGTAACGCCAGCGTGATCACATCAGCCCTTGATTCCAGCTGGTGGTACCAAGCAGATTTGGCACATGCTTTTTTCTTAAGAACCTCTCTCTCTCTCTTTTTTTTTTTTTTTTTTTTTTTTTTTTTTTTTTTTTAAGATTTATTTGAAAGAGTTGCATAGAGCGAAAAGGAGATGCAGAGAGAGAAAGAGATCTTCCATTCACTGGTTCACTACCCAATTGGCCGCAACGGCCAGAGCTGTGCCGATTCGAAGCCAGGAGCCAGGAGCTTCTTCCGGGTTTCCCACATGGGTGCAGGGGCCCAAGCACTTGGACCATCTTCTACTGCTTTCCCAGGCCACAGCAGAGAGCTGGATCAGAAGCGGAGCAGCCAAGACTTGAACCAGCACCCATCAGCACTGGAGGCGGAGGATTAACCTGGTGTGCCATGGTGGCGCCGGCCCCAACAAACTTTTCTTTTAACTCTATATTTCCTGGCCCCTGCACTGCCCTTATATTTAGAGACAAATGCTCAAAATGCTCATGGGGTTGGGGGTGGGGGGCGGGGGTTGTGCTCCTGGGAGTTAAGCCGCATCCCACAAGCGAATGCCTGCTTCCCGACCCGTCTACTCCACTTTGCCTTCAGCTTCCTGCTAATGTGCCCGGGAGGTAACAAATGATGGCCCAAAGTACTCAGGTCCCTGCCACCCTTGTGGGAGACCAGGATGGAGTTCTGGGCTTCTGGCTTTGGCCTGACTCAGCCCTGGCTATTGAGGGCAAGGGGGTGGGGGTGAGCCAGGGGATGGAAGATCTCTTTCTCTCTGTCTCTCCCTCTCTCTGTCGCTCTGCCTGGTTTTAAAAGAGAGAAAAAAGAATGATAGAGCAGAGTTAACAGGTGGTTTTCTATGTCCCTGCCCCCCCTTCAACACACGACCACCCAGACCAGCTCGGTCTCAAATCCATCGAGCACCGTACAGGCGGTTGCCTGTGTCCGTCAATGAGCTTCCTGCTCCGGTTACCGACGTGGCTTTACCTTAAAACCCACTTGTGATGCTCAAACAGCCGGGCCCATGAAGCCTTGGGCCCCTGCTCCCTCACCTGCTGTACCGGCTGCAGTTCTGCGACATCACTAACACCAACCCAGGATCTTAGCAGGAAGCAGCACAAATTATCACATCGGGTCTATATTTGTAGATGTCTCCCTCAACATGCGAAGGGATAAGTGTCTCCAGGCAGCACCCAGCAGCTGGGTGACATCGCAAAACCTTCTAGTCCCTTCCAATCATCCTGTCCTCACCCTCTCGGCTGCTTTACCCTCTCCCTCCTCCTAGTCCTCTCCTCACACGTCTTGTTCTCTTTTAGCTTCATTTATTTATTTTCACATTCTTTAAAAAGGTAAAGAGAGGGCCGACGCTGCAGCATAGCGGGAAAAGCCGCCATCCTGAAACGCCAGCATCCTGTAGGGTCACCGGTTCGAGTCCCGGCTGCTCCTCTTCTGATCCACTTCCGGCTAATGTGTCTGAGGAATGCAGCAGCAGATGGCCCAACTGCTTGGGTCCCTGCACCCATGTGGGAGACCTGGATTGAGTGCTGGGCTCCTGGAGTCAGCCTGGTCCAGTCTTGGCTGTGGTGGGCAGCTAGGAAGTGAATTAATAAATGGCAGATTCTCTCTCTCTCTCTCTCTCTCTCTCTGCCTTTTGAATAAAAATGAAAATGAGTCAACTATCAAAAGAAAAAAGCATACGAGAGCTGGGGCGGGGTAGGGGGGCACGCAGCAGGCCTGGAGATGAACCGCTGAGCGGAAGCCAGAGCCTGCAGGGTTGCGGGGAGATGCAGGCTCCGCCTTCTCTGCCGTCCAGCAACCATGGACGGGAGACAGGAAGTGCCCGGCACACCCACCTGTGCCAGAGAGAGCTAGACCCCCAGCTTTCAGAGTGCTAACAGGCAGTGCCTACAACTGGAAAACCAAAAGGCAGCGCTAGGAGTGCGCGCGACATTTACAGATCTGGAGTAAACCACACAGGTTGAATGGAGCCTCCTCTGGGGACAGGAAATGGGGGGAGGGGAGCCCCGTGTTCAGGTGCAGCCTCACACATTTTCTGAACATGAGCACACGGAGCCCAGAGGGCACGTTAAAAGCCCACTTGAGACAAAGGAGAATTGTCCTACTTTCCATGCGCTTTTCTTTACAGAAGAATCTTACTTTTTTAAAAAAGATCTATTTATTTATTTGAAAGTCAGAGTTAGAGAGAGAGAGAGAGAGAGAGAGAGAGAGAGAGAGAGAGGTCTTCCATCCACTGGTTCACTCCCCAGATGGCCACAACAGCCGGAGCTGAGCCAATCCAAAGCCAGGAGATAGAAGCTTCTTCGGGATCTCCCACGTGGGTGCAGGGGCCCAAGGACTTGGGCCATCTTCCACTGCTTTCCCAGGCCACAGCAGAGAGCTGGATCAGAAGTGGAGCAGCCAAGATTTGAACCGGCGTCCACCTGGAATGCTGGTACTGCAGGCGGCTTTACCTGCTACACCACAGCACTGGCTCCATTCTCACTTTTTATTGAACTCTTTATTTACTGGAGCCAGTAAGATTTGACTATAACGCAAGTTAAAATATGTTATTGCGGCTGGTGCTGTAGTGGAGTGGGTAAAGCCACCACCTGCAGTGCCGGCATCCCATATGAGCACCGATCCGAGTCCTGACTGCTCCATTTCCAATCCAGCTCCCTGTTAATGCGCCTGGAAGGCAGCAGAAGATGGCCCAAGTGCTTCGACCCCTGCCACCCATGTTCAGGAAATGTGGGAGACCCAACTGGGGTTCCTGGCTCCTGGCTGTGACCAGGCTCAACCCTGACCACCCCAGCCATTTAGGAAGTGAATCAGCAGCTGAAAGGTCTTTCTCTCCATCTCTTCCTCTCTCTCTGTCACTCTGCCTCTCAAATAAATAACATGAATCTATAAAAACAAGTTATCAGGCCGGCGCCGCGGCTCACTAGGCTAATCCTCCGCCTAGCGGCGCCGGCACACCGGGTTCTAGTCCCGGTCGGGGCGCCGGATTCTGTCCCGGTTGCCCCTCTTCCAGGCCAGCCCTCTGCTGTGGCCAGGGAGTGCAGTGGAGGATGGCCCAGGTGCTTGGGCCCTGCACCCCATGGGAGACCAGGAAAAGCACCTGGCTCCTGGCTCCTGCCATCGGATCAGCGCGGTGCGCCGGCCGCAGCGCGCCGGCTGCAGCGGCCATTGGAGGGTGAACCAACGGCAAAGGAAGACCTTCCTCTCTGTCTCTCTCTCTCTCACTGTCCACTCTGCCTGTCAAAAAAAAAAAAAAAAAAAAAAAAAAAAAAAAAAAAAACAGTTATCTCAAAAATAAATAAAATATGTGTAACAAAGAAGAAAAGGTGTTTGCTGCTTTATGCCCCTGAATTTGGGACTGGCTTATTCTACAGTGACAGAAACCGGAAACAAAAGCTAGGGCAACCGCAGAATGAAACTGTATCAGGGCCGGCGCCGCGGCTCACTAGGCTAATTCTCCGCCTTGTGGCGCAGGCACACAGGGTTCTAGTCCCAGTCGGGGCGCCGGATTCTGTCCTGGTTGCCCCTCTTCCAGGCCAGCTCTCTGCTGTGGCCCGGGAGTGCAGTGGAGGATGGCCCAGGTGCTTGGGCCCTGCACCCCATGGGAGACCAGGAGAAGCACCTGGCTCCTGCCTTAGGATCAGCGTGATGCGCATTGGAGGGTGAACGAACGGCAAAAGGAAGACCTTTCTTTCTCTCTCTCTCTCTCTCTCTCTATCTCTCTCTCTCTCTCTCTCTCTCTCTCACTATCCACTCTGCCTGTCAGAAATAAAAAAAGAAGAAAGAAAGAAAGAAAGAAACTGTATCAGTGTACCCAGATGGGGCCAGTGCTGTGGTGCAGCGGGTTAACACCCTGGCCTGAAGCACCAGCATCCCATATGGGCACTGGTTCGAGACCCAGTTGTTCCACTTCCGATCCAGCTCCCTGCTATGGCCTGGGAAAGCAGTAGGAGATGGCCCAAGTACGAGACCTGGAAGAAGCTCCTGGCTCCTGGCTTCAGATCGGGGCAGCTCTGGCCATTGCAGTCAATTGGGGAGTGAACCAGTGGATGGAAGACCTCTCTCTCTCTCTCTCTCTCTCTCTGTCTCTCCTCTCTCCATGTAACTGACTTTCAAATAAATAAATAAATCTTAAAAAAAAAAAAAAAAGATGAACATAGCATTGCCTCTGACTAGTAGAAGCCTGTACAAACAGCCACGGATGCAAACTTAATGAGCAATGGCCTCATTTCATGCACTAAGTACTTACCTAGGTTGCAATATAAAACTAATATATGTATAATTTCTTCACCATTTCCAAACTATCCAGCAGCACCAAAACATCGCTGCCTCTTGCCTTTTGGATCCTGAAGAAAAAGCAATGGAGGAGCACGTAAGGAACTGAGGTGGGTGCCGACGCCAGGGTGTAGCGGGTAAAGCCACCGCCTATGACACCAGCATCCCGTAGGGACACCTGTTCGAGTCCCAGCTGCTCCACTTCTGATCCAGCTCTCTGCTAATGCGCCTGGGACAGCAGTAGAAGATGGCCCAGGTGCTTGGAACCCTGCACCCACATGGGAGACCAGGAAGAAGAAGCTCCTGGCTCCTGGCTTCGGCCTGGCCCAGCCTCGGTCATTGTGGCCATTTGGGGAGTGAACCCAGCAGATGGAAGATCTCTCTCTCTCTCTCTCTCTCTCTCTCTCTCTCCGACCCCC